>NC_140589.1:671882835-672257600 GCF_964204655.1 Triturus cristatus
AACAAAATTGATATTTTCAACCTGTTTGTCTTCGAGTTCTTTGAGAGAAACCTGGGAGGTCTCAATACTTTTTGCAACTTTAATAGTTTCATCAAGTGAAGGATTGTCCATAGAGATTAATTTCTGTTTAATATGCTTGTCTTTGCAATGACAAACATATTGGTCACGAATGAGTTGTTCCGTGAAATTTTCAAAGACACACACTGATGCTAACTTCCTGAGGATAGAGATATACGCATTAACATCCTCACTCTCAGCTTGCTTCCTCTTGAAAAATGTGTGCCTGAGTACTATTAAACTAGGTTGCTTGTCAAAACGTAACTTAAGTTTGGAAACAGTATTTCGATATTCATCCAACACCTCACCATTATCAGCTAAATCAGGTAAATGTTTAAATATAGACCTGCCCTCAAAACCAAGGGAAGGTAATAATAAAAAATGTTTTTTTTCGGGACGATATCTTAAAGCTCCAATGGCCCCAAGATACGTCTCGAAAGCATTGAACCCAACATCCCACTTTACTGGTGGTTCTCCTGGAGTTTCCAGAAAAGAAGGAGGAGCATTAATTGATTGCATATCTGACATTCTCCTAAGAGGAAAATAAGATGCTGTAGAAAGAAATATAAGAGAATCATACAGCTACATTAGAACTAAACATATTTAAAATGAAAGACAGTTTGAATTTTCAATATTGATGTGGATAAAGTGTAAATTAAACAAATCACCCTACAAAAAGAAGTAGTGTGAATCACTACAATAGTAATGGAATGAAATATTGAAAATAGAGTTGAATAGAAAAAATAAAATTGCAAAACGTTAGAATAAACTAGAGCGCGAGTCACTGCTAGAATTCTGTCAAAATTAGTGTGCGAATCACTGTGATCCGCGTTGAAGTAATAAAAAAATAAAACTTGCTCTAGATGCTGGAAATAGTGACGATATTATGTTATGTTATGTTATAATATTTCTAAAGCGCAAACTGTTACCCGAAGGTGTCCTGGCACTATCTACAGAGAACCTCCCACAGAGCTCACCAAAAAAAGGCCGCAAATTAAACATTAAACATCCAGGTTTTTAAGGCTTTCCTGAAAGCCAAGAGATCCATACTATTTCGAAGCTGAAATGCGAGGGCATTCCAAGCTTTGGCTGCGCCCACTCGAAAACTCCTGCCTCCCCAGCCGACTTTTTTAAAAGTGGGAACTCCTACCAATTTAGCTCCAAAGGAGCGCAGTGGTCTATTCGGAACATACCACTGAAACTGCTGCTTCAGGTGTTCTGGGCCAATCTCGTGAAGAGCTTTGAAAACGGTGCAGAGAGACTTAAACTGCACCTGTTTCTTAATAGGCAGCCAGTGGAGTCTTCTGATGTCGCCAGAAACAGATGCGAACTTAGGTGTCCCTGTGAGCAGTCTGGCGGCCGAATTGATGCACAAATAGCTCAAATATGTTTGAAATATCGTGAGGAAAGTTAGTGTGCGAATCACTGCAATCCGCGTTGAAGTGGAAATAATGATAAAAGAAAATGCTAGAAACACTCTAAAACAATTCCGAGCAGTATGAATGTTCTTCCTTTGAATACGATGGCTCGATGGCAAGATCGTAACGAAGCTTGAAACAATGGAGATGTGGTTGGCAGGGAGGAATTATGACGTATCCAAGCCTGACAGAGAGAGTGGTTGGCAACTTAGTGGTTGGCAAAGTGTCCAGAAGAATTACTTGACTACGTTGCTATTTTGATGGATTTGGGTACAATCGCGGTTGGCAACGTTGTGATTGGCAGATAGAAAACGTGTGCTGAGAATTCCCAGTCCGTGATTAACACTCGTGGTGATGCGCGAGACAATTCTCACGCTCGCGGTGATGCGCGAGACAACTCTCGCGATGATGCGCGAAACAACATCGCGGATATGCGTGTGCTCTCTTGTGGTGATGCGCCAGACAACTCTTGCAGAAATGCGCGTGTTCACAACTGCAGGTAAGAGACAAACGCCTGCAGCGATGCGCGCACAGAGCTGCAGGTCTGAGAATAGTCTAAATAAGAGAATATATTAAAATCACCCACCGGTACTTCAAAATATTGGCGCTGTAATTGAAGGTCTCGTCCATTAGTTTCAACGGCAGCCGATGCAGGGGAAACAACCGGGTGGATGAAAGTCAGGCGAGAACTGCTACAGACGTCCGTGATAGCAACAAAGAGCGAGAGTCTCAGCACAAAGCAGGAAAGTCACCGGAAAACAGCCCCACAGGACAAAAGTGAAAATACACAACTGGAATCAATGGAGAGCAAAGCTGCAGACGTCCGCAAACTGCCTCAAACAGAGCGGAAAAACGTGGAAAATTAAAGGTAGGTCGAGAAATCTTGATTTAAAGTTAAAGTTCAATTGAAAATGTGCAGGATAATATATTCCTCAGTAGATGATCTTGAAAATGGATTCATCAGTAGATGATCTTGAAAGAAAGTTCGATATTGAAAGCACTGGAAGCAGATGATAAATATTGAAAAGTCCAAAATTGTTGAATTGTGGGTTCTGCTGTGTAGTCAAGTGGTCGCCAAAATTCTGTAGTAATCCACTCAAAAGGATTCAATTTAAAGAGTTGTTTATTGATCAAAAGACTACACAGCTGCTCATCTGCTAGGCACATCCATCTCACCAGTCAGTTGGCTTTACAGGGTTGAAACATAACATTCTAAGTCTAACAAGATGCAGTGACATCATAGACCAAATGACAGCTGTAACCAAAGGTATGTTAAACACTGTATGAAACATTGAACATAGAATATAACATCCTCCAATAATACAATTGATGTAAGTAAAAGTAAAAGCTCCCAATGGTGAGGACTGTGCTCCACATGAAGAAGGCATTTGACTGAATAGGGTTCAAATTTCTTTTTTTATTTCCTTTTTTTTAAAATTGGTAATAGGATAGACAATTAATGGCAATTCATACAAGATAAAGTTAAGGTACAGAAAAAAACAGTGTTAATAGTCACAAATAACCATTAGCAGGTTCATACAAAGATTCTCCAAAATTACAAAAATAATTAAATTAAAAGACAGGCCAATATTAGATTAAATTACATGACATAGCAGGGATATAAACATGTATAAAACCATTTCAGCTTTAAATGAATCATTATCGACATAAAAGATCCAGTCTAAAATTTCTTCAGATCTTATTCAATTTTTGGAGAGAAGAAAGACGCCTTGCTTTAGCCAAAGCAAGCTCCAATTCATATATTTGATAGATATGGGTTCGCCAATCAGAGTCGTCAGGAGCACTTCCTAAGATCCATGCCCTCCCAATACAAAGTTGGGCAGAGGCCATCATGATTGTAATACATTTCTGCGAGCCCCCCACCAATTCATACCCATCATTTTCTTTAACGGTTAAATTAACAGGCACGTCCAAGATTAATGACATATAATTCATCACCCCTCTCCAGAATTTTTCCAAGCAGTGGTAGAGTACAAACATATGTAGGACGTCAGCCGCAAAGAGATTGCACTTAGGGTATCTTATCCACTCAGTACTACCTGTTGAAGCAGTTGCTCCCCATTTAACAATGACATCTGGGGTATAATATAAAAGACACAGCATGAGCCACTGTTGTAACTTAAGGTTGACAGAGTGTACAGAGTGCGCTAGCAGGTCTACAGCCCGCGGAATTTCTTCAGCCGATACTTCAGGTGATAAAAGCTGCTCCATTTTGATGCTAATAATGGAGTGTCTTCCATGGCAAATTGTAGAAATGCTTGTAGTGGGTTTAATACCAGGCTTAAAATAATACGAAGAGAGATCAGACATATCGATATCCTATGCTTGCTTAACACTCGTCCGCATGGAATCCCTCAATTGAAGATATTTTAAAAAAGAATGGGTGGGTAGCCCAAAAGAATCTTGTAACTCAGAAAAGGCTCTAAACCCATCTACATCAAACACTTGATTCATTCTTATAATACCACAATCTGCTCAGACTCTGCAAGTTAAGTTCTGAAAGAAGAGGGTTGTCTCAAATGGGAGTGTCTTCGTTAATAAAAACCTACAGAGTATGTCTTACATATCCACATGAAAATATTATCTTTAAGTATCTTAAAACGCACCCTATTATAATAGTTGGGAAGGCTTCGAATTTCTAAGGGAAGTGCTAATCAGTTTTTTACAGAGTTTTATATAGTGCGAACTAGACCAGGAACGGGAATAAGAGCGCTTTACATAGCACCAGTCACATTACATGAGGACACACATTCATTTTTGTTAGGCACGGGAGATTAAGTGATTTGCCCAGAATCGCAGGATGTTCAGCATCATTTCCAAGACTCGAACACAGCTCCCCAGATTCGAAGTCGACCGCCCTAGCCTTTAGGCCAACTCCTCTCCTCATGATACACTGCGTCAGTTTTGTCATTCATTCTTGTGCTTGCAAATTCCACAAAACCCAAGGTGGAAATAAAGGCTTAAAGCATCCTTTTTTATGCGATCCCAGGAGGAATGTACACTGTTTTGAGCTTTTCCAAGTTGCTCTTGCTATTTGCGCTCTTCATGGAACCCTGTGGACAGTATGATAGTGACAAACAGTTTATTCCGTTTATCGAGTACAGGAAATCATCAAAGTCTGCTAATGGCCAATTAGGCTCTGGACAGACCGAGTTGTCTCCGTATTAAGAAATATTTTCAGCTGGCTTATCTCGAGGTCTTGGACAAAAATAGGCCTCAATTGAATTTGGTATGTCCTCGGTTTAGGCCAGGCCAGTAAACTAGGGAGGAAATTGAGACCTAGATCCATATCCAGATATCACAGATGAGGAAGAAAAGCAACAAAATAACTCTGCTTACACAGATGATATTTTGAAAAGTTTGACATATCCAATGTCTTGGTTGCCATCACTAAGAGAGAGAGAAAATTGATCATGGTCCTGGAAAGCAATGATAAATGCAGCTGTTAAACAAAAAAAAGTACAAATTACACCAAAATTGATATTTGCTGTTTCATACTTTGCATAGAGAATACCCTCTTATTTTTTGATTGCACCATCTAAGAATTTGTATATGTTCGTCCATTGTATCAATGTTCTTTGGGATAATGAAAAATAAAGAAGTGTTGCAAAAAGGAGTTTTGTTTGACTTTGATTTGCAATTATTATTATAATTTTTCAAATTATTTCATGTAATGTACATCTAGAACATAATACACTGCATCAATTTTGCAAGCTTAAGTTTGACGACTTTCAGGATTCAAATATTTCCCCTTAAACATGTGACTTGCTCTTCTATTGTTTTTGAAAGCACAGGTTTTTTTTCTTTTTAAGTGGAATTTTTGAAAATTAGATTAATGAGTCTGAGTGGTTGGAGCTATCACATTATATTTTCCCCAGTTTGAGGTTTTTCGCAAATCTAATGTAAGTAAAAATGTTGTTGTAAAATTCCTCTCTCTAAAATGTCCGTTGTATGTCTGGTTTCCTACTCTGCTTTTGTGAAATCAATAGCAATATAGAACAGATTTGGTGAAACTGTTGCAGTGTTATTGGGCAATATCACCTCATCTGTTATGACCCTAGAAATACAATGCAAAATATGTTTTGAAAGTGTTGGGTTTTTAATCCATTTACAACTAATATTGAATAAAACTCTTAAAGATTAAGCATGAAATATAAGGAAATGTAAAGATTAAAGTGCCAAAACAGCCTTAAATAACACTCAATTAGTGGTTGTAACAAAACATAGATCACAACCATAGAAAAAGATACATTTCATGAATCTACACTAAACAACACTCATACTTAAGTCATGTAAAATAGTGTAAAAATTTTTTACAAACATACTACCTTACAACCCCATAAGGCATCACATAACATCATAACAATTGAAATACACGCAACTGTCTGAGAATTAGGTATGGTTGCTTTGAAACCTTACATTTCTATTGTCCTTGTATTTTATAGTTTTTTTTGAAGTTTTGATTATTATTAGCTGAAATCTTAACTTTTTCAGTCTGGCCATAAGTTATACAATTTAACAGTATATCTGAAATCACAACATTAAAATTTTACTTTGATGCAAGACTTTCTGGGTCCTAATGCCTGCATTTGCAAATAACATTCGAGCAAGAAATTTTCGCCAGCTGAACAATGTTAATATGTTAATAGACACACACTGCTAATATTGGATAGATCTCGGCAGTTGGTGTTTGGCTGGCCTGTTATTCAAAGGTTGTGAATGGTGAAGGTGAAAAAATTGCTGTATTTAACAGACTTAAATTGTAGCCATGCTTCATCTACCTGAGTTGTTGAACAGTATACAAGAAACCAGTGAAAAATTGCCTTGATAACAGGAGAAAAACTCCTTGCGCCTGCCGTCAAGGAGAGGGCATGAAGGTCCTACCACTGCTCCCCAAGTCTCCCCCCCCACCTCCTTTGGAAACTGAAGTTACAGGCCACCGTGGGTACTCTGCAATCCTTGGCATTTCCAGTGGCGCATGCAAAGTAATGTAAAATGTTTCAGAGATGAAGTGAGGTAATAAACCTCTTTAGAATGGGTAATGTCTCCTTGTGAAATGAGTAATCACTCAAAAGCTAACATGCTGGTGGAGGAGCTCCGGCAACATATTTGAAAATCCAGAAGGCTTCTTCTGTAATACCATAGGGCACTGGTGCACCCAATGTGTGGATTAAAAGCCTGTTTTGGGACACAGTTTGTACCCTATCCAATATAATCTGGGCTCTGTCAGTTGAATTATTCACAGTTCATTTAGTTCATTTAAATATACAGCATTGTGGACCAACTGGATTTTAAAACTAGGTAGGTATCTCTATTTACCCGGACGCTCGTATGGAGGCCCCTGGAGTGAATATATTTGTGAAATTTCACAAATATCTTTACATATTACTTCTACACATAGTTAACAGGTATCTTTGTGTTCTTCCTCTCTTACACAGTAGAAATGAAGGATAATGGTTAATTCCAGTAGCCACAGTGTGGATATATGTGGGAAAGGCAAACAAATGTAAAATGGTTGTTAAGTCCCACAATCTTATCGCTCTGTGAGTGATTACTGCATTTCCGCACCGGCCCAGCTAACACCCACTTAAGAAATCCTCCCACCCCCGTCACGTCAGGATTGCTGAAATATCAGCAAATGTTTCCCATGTCACCATTCATAAAAGGACATGTCGCGTGACAAACTGTGAGAATCCTGCCTTCGTGAACCAACAAAAACACTGCACCGCGAATGTTAAACGTTTCCCGTGCTCGTCTGATTTACACACGGCTGACAACCAAATGGGGCCATGGATAACCCACCTCTTTCAGCCAAGTCACAATGGACCCACTGTATCTAGAGGTTCCCCATAGGTTGATGAGTTATTTTCGCAATAATCCTCCCTGAAGCCAAATACGCAACTAAAAACAGCGATGTGTGACCTGCCATGCAGGGGAGTCAGACCTGCCAGCAGAAAAACATTTTGAGAGAAACAAAGGAAAGAAAATACCAGTTGAAGACAGAAGTAAATGCAAAGGCCCCCGGACCAGCACATCAGGGCCAAACAGGGGGTGGGGGGGTACAGGGCACGAGGGAGCCAGGCTTCCCCATGGTGATTTGAGCAAGTGAAACGGGATGTGGAGCTTGTGTTAGGATAGGTCACGGCCAGGGGGGTTTTAGGGTTAAATATATTATGGTTATGGGTCAGAGGCCAGCCTCTTTGAGGGGCTAGTTGAGAATATGTGGCTAAGTGAGATTTTAGTGAATTTATAAAGATCGCCCCCCCACCCACACACACAAGTGCTGTTGTATGGGGTTCATTTGGTGGGATGGCAGTTGTCTTTGTATGCTGGGTTTGGTTTATGTGTATGCGTAGCTTGCCACAGTAAAACAAGAGCAGGTTTATTAGGTCTCGCCTAGCGTTGCAGCGCATGCGCTGCTCGCTCGGCGAAATATATTGTGAATGAGGAGTTTGAGAAGGGGGCTTGAAGCCCCGCCCCTCATTTCCGTTGGCTGGCGTCACCGTTTATGCTAAACGGTGGCCTGCCATTGGAAAAGAGCTTTTTTGGTTTCCTCCCTTTCGCCTTTTGGGACAGCCCCTCCGGACTGGATGGCTTGATTTACGTCTGTCGTGAAGCACTTTCTTATCTTCACGAGGCGTGTTATATAAACAAGCCGTGATCCAGTCCGGAGGGGCTGGCCCGAAAGGAGGCAGGGCTGCAGGCAGGCACAACACGCATGTTGTGCTTAAACTTTATAATTCCATTGCGTGGCGACAGCTTGTTACTCTCTGCTTGTGCTCATTTCACTCACATGTCCTTGACGCACCTATTTGCCTACCCTCTAAAAACCCGCCACTGCTCTATTCGTGTCCTTCGCACCCTCATTCATGTATTTTACCTACCGCCTTCACTACCTTGTGCCCTCACTGCTTTTCTACTCATCCTTTTCTTTCACCCTACTCTGAGCTCTGCCATTCATCCCCTTCTCAAGGTTTGAAAAAACAAGGGTACCCCAATATGTGAACCTGGGGCGGATAATGAGGTAAAAGAGCAAAGGTTCTGGCATGGCCTAAAAGGTCCAAATGCAAAGTGATCCTAAGGAGAGCACTATGGCTAAAGAGATGAAAAATTAAGTATCTCAAAGAGCAAGAACAATGTACATGGGGACGTAAGTCAGTTCATGTAAAACATTTATTTCCACAATAATAGTATTCAGGTGCTCACACAATAAGTGAAAAAAAGCGTGACATGCAGGGTGATGGTGAAATTAAAAATTACGGCATCGCATTGACAACAATAGTAGAAAACTCTTCTAGAAACTTTTTATACAATAGGAAGAGTTTTTTTGTTGTAAGAGGTCAACGGCGTTTCGATCTCAATTGTTCGAGATCATCATCAGGAAATATAGGGTGAGCAAACGGAATTAGTCCAGTAATTCTTGAGGAGAAAAGAGAAAATTGCTTCAATGTAGCGGCTATGGGTATAGGCGAGTACCCAGGTAAAGCTTACCGAATCGCTCTGTTCACGTATCAGTCGGCTGGGACAGCTGTATACTAAGCGTATGAATCATTGCCAGTGATAATGTATTAAAGTAGAAGTTTAAGTTCGGACCCAGTTCGTTATTTAAGAAATCAGGGACAAAGAGCTGAGCGCGTCTTGCTGCTCTGGCTGCCTGCCTTCAGTGCGAGAGGCTCTGAAGGCAGGCAGCCAGAGCAGCAAGACGCACTCAGATCTTCGTCCCTGATTTCTTAAATAACGAACTGGGTCCGAACTTAAACTTCTACTTCTACATTGAAGCAATTTCCTTTCTCCTCAAGAATTACTGGACTATACGTGAACAGAGCGATCCTTAGGATTACTTTGCAGGCCATTAAACTAGGGAGGAAATTGAGACCTAGATCCATATCCAGATATCACAGATGAGGAAGAAAAGCAACAAAATAACTCTGCTTACACAGATGAAATTTTGAAAAGTTTGACATATCCAATGTCTTGGTTGCCATCACTAAGAGAGAGAGAAAATTGATCATGGTCCTGGAAAGCAATGATAAATGCAGCTGTTAAACAAAAAAAAGTACAAATTACACCAAAATTGATATTTGCTGTTTCATACTTTGCATAGAGAATACCCTCTTATTTTTTGATTGCACCATCTAAGAATTTGTATATGTTCGTCCATTGTATCAATGTTCTTTGGGATAATGAAAAATAAAGAAGTGTTGCAAAAAGGAGTTTTGTTTGACTTTGATTTGCAATTATTATTATAATTTTTCAAATTAATATCATGTAATGTACATCTAGAACATAATACACTGCATCAATTTTGCAAGCTTAAGTTTGACGACTTTCAGGATTCAAATATTTTCCCTTAAACATGTGACTTGCTCTTCTATTGTTTTTGAAAGCACAGGTTTTTTTTCTTTTTAAGTGGAATTTTTGAAAATTAGATTAATGAGTCTGAGTGGTTGGAGCTATCACATTATATTTTCCCCAGTTTGAGGTTTTTCGCAAATCTAATGTAAGTAAAAATGTTGTTGTAAAATTCCTCTCTCTAAAATGTCCGTTGTATGTCTGGTTTCCTACTCTGCTTTTGTGAAATCAATAGCAATATAGAACAGATTTGGTGAAACTGTTGCAGTGTTATTGGGCAATATCACCTCATCTGTTATGACACTAGAAATACAATGCAAAATATGTTTTGAAAGTGTTGGGTTTTTAATCCATTTACAACTAATATTGAATAAAACTCTTAAAGATTAAGCATGAAATATAAGGAAATGTAAAGATTAAAGTGCCAAAACAGCCTTAAATAACACTCAATTAGTGGTTGTAACAAAACATAGATCACAACCATAGAAAAAGATACATTTCATGAATCTACACTAAACAACACTCATACTTAATTCGTGTAAAATAGTGTAAACATTTTTTACAAACATACTACCTTACAACCCCATAAGGCATCACATAACATCATAACAATTGAAATACACGCAACTGACTGAGAATTAGGTATGGTTGCTTTGAAACCTTACATTTCTATTGTCCTTGTATTTTATAGTTTTTTTTGAAGTTTTGATTATTATTAGCTGAAATCTTAACTTTTTCAGTCTGGCCATAAGTTATACAATTTAACAGTATATCTGAAATCACAACATTAAAATTTTACTTTGATGCAAGACTTTCTGGGTCCTAATGCCTGCATTTGCAAATAACATTCGAGCAAGAAATTTTCGCCAGCTGAACAATGTTAATATGTTAATAGACACACACTGCTAATATTGGATAGATCTCGGCAGTTGGTGTTTGGCTGGCCTGTTATTCAAAGGTTGTGAATGGTGAAGGTGAAAAAATTGCTGTATTTAACAGACTTAAATTGTAGCCATGCTTCATCTACCTGAGTTGTTGAACAGTATACAAGAAACCAGTGAAAAATTGCCTTGATAACAGGAGAAAAACTCCTTGCGCCTGCCGTCAAGGAGAGGGCATGAAGGTCCTACCACTGCTCCCCAAGTCTCCCCCCCCACCTCCTTTGGAAACTGAAGTAACAGGCCACCGTGGGTACTCTGCAATCCTTGGCATTTCCAGTGGCGCATGCAAAGTAATGTAAAATGTTTCAGAGATGAAGTGAGGTAATAAACCTCTTTAGAATGGGTAATGTCTCCTTGTGAAATGAGTAATCACTCAAAAGCTAACATGCTGGTGGAGGAGCTCCGGCAACATATTTGAAAATCCAGAAGGCTTCTTCTGTAATACCATAGGGCACTGGTGCACCCAATGTGTGGATTAAAAGCCTGTTTTGGGACACAGTTTGTACCCTATCCAATATAATCTGGGCTCTGTCAGTTGAATTATTCACAGTTCATTTAGTTCATTTAAATATACAGCATTGTGGACCAACTGGATTTTAAAACTAGGTAGGTATCTCTATTTACCCGGACGCTCGTATGGAGGCCCCTGGAGTGAATATATTTGTGAAATTTCACAAATATCTTTACATATTACTTCTACACATAGTTAACAGGTATCTTTGTGTTCTTCCTCTCTTACACAGTAGAAATGAAGGATAATGGTTAATTAATTCCAGTAGCCACAGTGTGGATATGTGTGGGAAAGGCAAACAAATGTAAAATGGTTGTTAAGTCCCACAATCTTATCGCTCTGTGAGTGATTACTGCATTTCCGCACCGGCCCAGCTAACACCCACTTAAGAAATCCTCCCACCCCTGTCACGTCAGGATTGCAGAAATATCAGCAAATGTTTCCCATGTCACCATTCATAAAAGGACATGTCGCGTGACAAACTGTGAGAATCCTGCCTTCGTGAACCAACAAAAACACTGCACCGCGAATGTTAAATGTTTCCCGTGCTCGTCTGATTTACACACGGCTGACAACCAAATGGGGCCATGGATAACCCACCTCTTTCAGCCAAGTCACAATGGACCCACTGTATCTAGAGGTTCCCCATAGGTTGATGAGTTATTTTCGCAATAATCCTCCCTGAAGCCAAATACGCAACTAAAAACAGCGATGTGTGACCTGCCATGCAGGGGAGTCAGACCTGCCAGCAGAAAAACATTTTGAGAGAAACAAAGGAAAGAAAATACCAGTTGAAGACAGAAGTAAATGCAAAGGCCCCCGGACCAGCACATCAGGGCCAAACAGGGGGTGGGGGGGTACAGGGCACGAGGGAGCCAGGCTTCCCCATGGTGATTTGAGCAAGTGAAACGGGATGTGGAGCTTGTGTTAGGATAGGTCACGGCCAGGGGGGTTTTAGGGTTAAATATATTATGGTTATGGGTCAGAGGCCAGCCTCTTTGAGGGGCTAGTTGAGAATATGTGGCTAAGTGAGGTTTTAGTGAATTTATAAAGATCGCCCCCCCACCCACACACACAAGTGCTGTTGTATGGGGTTCATTTGGTGGGATGGCAGTTGTCTTTGTATGCTGGGTTTGGTTTATGTGTATGCGTAGCTTGCCACAGTAAAACAAGAGCAGGTTTATTAGGTCTCGCCTAGCGTTGCAGCGCATGCGCTGCTCGCTCGGCGAAATATATTGTGAATGAGGAGTTTGAGAAGGGGGCTTGAAGCCCCGCCCCTCATTTCCATTGGCTGGCGTCACCGTTTATGCTAAACGGTGGCCTGCCATTGGAAAATAGCTTTTTTGGTTTCCTCCCTTTCGCCTTTTGGGACAGCCCCTCCGGACTGGATGGCTTGATTTACGTCTGTCGTGAAGCACTTTCTTATCTTCACGAGGCGTGTTATATAAACAAGCCGTGATCCAGTCCGGAGGGGCTGGCCCGAAAGGAGGCAGGGCTGCAGGCAGGCACAACACGCATGTTGTGCTTTCACTTTATAATTCCATTGCGTGGCGACAGCTTGTTACTCTCTGCTTGTGCTCATTTCACTCACATGTCCTTGACGCACTTATTTGCCTACCCTCTAAAGACCCGCCACTGCTCTATTCGTGTCCTTCGCACCCTCATTCATGTATTTTACCTACCGCCTTCACTACCTTGTGCCCTCACTGCTTTTCTACTCATCCTTTTCTTTCACCCTACTCTGAGCTCTGCCATTCATCCCCTTCTCAAGGTTTGAAAAAACAAGGGTACCCCAATATGTGAACCTGGGGCGGATAATGAGGTAAAAGAGCAAAGGTTCTGGCATGGCCTAAAAGGTCCAAATGCAAAGTGATCCTAAGGAGAGCACTATGGCTAAAGAGATGAAAAATTAAGTATCTCAAAGAGCAAGAACAATGTACATGGGGACGTAAGTCAGTTCATGTAAAACATTTATTTCCACAATAATAGTATTCAGGTGCTCACACAATAAGTGAAAAAAAGCGTGACATGCAGGGTGATGGTGAAATTAAAAATTACGGCATCGCATTGACAACAATAGTAGAAAACTCTTCTAGAAACTTTTTATACAATAGGAAGAGTTTTTTTGTTGTAAGAGGTCAACGGCGTTTCGATCTCAATTGTTCGAGATCATCATCAGGAAATATAGGGTGAGCAAACGGAATTAGTCCAGTAATTCTTGAGGAGAAAAGAGAAAATTGCTTCAATGTAGCGGCTATGGGTATAGGCGAGTACCCAGGTAAAGCTTACCGAATCGCTCTGTTCACGTATCAGTCGGCTGGGACAGCTGTATACTAAGCGTATGAATCATTGCCAGTGATAATGTATTAAAGTAGAAGTTTAAGTTCGGACCCAGTTCGTTATTTAAGAAATCAGGGACAAAGAGCTGAGCGCGTCTTGCTGCTCTGGCTGCCTGTCTTCAGTGCGAGAGGCTCTGAAGGCAGGCAGCCAGAGCAGCAAGACGCACTCAGATCTTCGTCCCTGATTTCTTAAATAACGAACTGGGTCCGAACTTAAACTTCTACTTCTACATTGAAGCAATTTCCTTTCTCCTCAAGAATTACTAGACTATACGTGAACAGAGCGATCCTTAGGATTACTTTGCAGGCCATTAAACTAGGGAGGAAATTGAGACCTAGATCCATATCCAGATATCACAGATGAGGAAGAAAAGCAACAAAATAACTCTGCTTACACAGATGATATTTTGAAAAGTTTGACATATCCAATGTCTTGGTTGCCATCACTAAGAGAGAGAGAAAATTGATCATGGTCCTGGAAAGCAATGATAAATGCAGCTGTTAAACAAAAAAAAGTACAAATTACACCAAAATTGATATTTGCTGTTTCATACTTTGCATAGAGAATACCCTCTTATTTTTTGATTGCACCATCTAAGAATTTGTATATGTTCGTCCATTGTATCAATGTTCTTTGGGATAATGAAAAATAAAGAAGTGTTGCAAAAAGGAGTTTTGTTTGACTTTGATTTGCAATTATTATTATAATTTTTCAAATTAATATCATGTAATGTACATCTAGAACATAATACACTGCATCAATTTTGCAAGCTTAAGTTTGACGACTTTCAGGATTCAAATATTTCCCCTTAAACATGTGACTTGCTCTTCTATTGTTTTTGAAAGCACAGGTTTTTTTTCTTTTTAAGTGGAATTTTTGAAAATTAGATTAATGAGTCTGAGTGGTTGGAGCTATCACATTATATTTTCCCCAGTTTGAGGTTTTTCGCAAATCTAATGTAAGTAAAAATGTTGTTGTAAAATTCCTCTCTCTAAAATGTCCGTTGTATGTCTGGTTTCCTACTCTGCTTTTGTGAAATCAATAGCAATATAGAACAGATTTGGTGAAACTGTTGCAGTGTTATTGGGCAATATCACCTCATCTGTTATGACCCTAGAAATACAATGCAAAATATGTTTTGAAAGTGTTGGGTTTTTAATCCATTTACAACTAATATTGAATAAAACTCTTAAAGATTAAGCATGAAATATAAGGAAATGTAAAGATTAAAGTGCCAAAACAGCCTTAAATAACACTCAATTAGTGGTTGTAACAAAACATAGATCACAACCATAGAAAAAGATACATTTCATGAATCTACACTAAACAACACTCATACTTAAGTCATGTAAAATAGTGTAAACATTTTTTACAAACATACTACCTTACAACCCCATAAGGCATCACATAACATCATAACAATTGAAATACACGCAACTGTCTGAGAATTAGGTATGGTTGCTTTGAAACCTTACATTTCTATTGTCCTTGTATTTTATAGTTTTTTTTGAAGTTTTGATTATTATTAGCTGAAATCTTAACTTTTTCAGTCTGGCCATAAGTTATACAATTTAACAGTATATCTGAAATCACAACATTAAAATTTTACTTTGATGCAAGACTTTCTGGGTCCTAATGCCTGCATTTGCAAATAACATTCGAGCAAGAAATTTTCGCCAGCTGACCAATGTTAATATGTTAATAGACACACACTGCTAATATTGGATAGATCTCGGCAGTTGGTGTTTGGCTGGCCTGTTATTCAAAGGTTGTGAATGGTGAAGGTGAAAAAATTGCTGTATTTAACAGACTTAAATTGTAGCCATGCTTCATCTACCTGAGTTGTTGAACAGTATACAAGAAACCAGTGAAAAATTGCCTTGATAACAGGAGAAAAACTCCTTGCGCCTGCCGTCAAGGAGAGGGCATGAAGGTCCTACCACTGCTCCCCAAGTCTCCCCCCCCACCTCCTTTGGAAACTGAAGTTACAGGCCACCGTGGGTACTCTGCAATCCTTGGCATTTCCAGTGGCGCATGCAAAGTAATGTAAAATGTTTCAGAGATGAAGTGAGGTAATAAACCTCTTTAGAATGGGTAATGTCTCCTTGTGAAATGAGTAATCACTCAAAAGCTAACATGCTGGTGGAGGAGCTCCGGCAACATATTTGAAAATCCAGAAGGCTTCTTCTGTAATACCATAGGGCACTGGTGCACCCAATGTGTGGATTAAAAGCCTGTTTTGGGACACAGTTTGTACCCTATCCAATATAATCTGGGCTCTGTCAGTTGAATTATTCACAGTTCATTTAGTTCATTTAAATATACAGCATTGTGGACCAACTGGATTTTAAAACTAGGTAGGTATCTCTATTTACCCGGACGCTCGTATGGAGGCCCCTGGAGTGAATATATTTGTGAAATTTCACAAATATCTTTACATATTACTTCTACACATAGTTAACAGGTATCTTTGTGTTCTTCCTCTCTTACACAGTAGAAATGAAGGATAATGGTTAATTCCAGTAGCCACAGTGTGGATATGTGTGGGAAAGGCAAACAAATGTAAAATGGTTGTTAAGTCCCACAATCTTATCGCTCTGTGAGTGATTACTGCATTTCCGCACCGGCCCAGCTAACACCCACTTAAGAAATCCTCCCACCCCCGTCACGTCAGGATTGCAGAAATATCAGCAAATGTTTCCCATGTCACCATTCATAAAAGGACATGTCGCGTGACAAACTGTGAGAATCCTGCCTTCGTGAACCAACAAAAACACTGCACCGCGAATGTTAAACGTTTCCCGTGCTCGTCTGATTTACACACGGCTGACAACCAAATGGGGCCATGGATAACCCACCTCTTTCAGCCAAGTCACAATGGACCCACTGTATCTAGAGGTTCCCCATAGGTTGATGAGTTATTTTCGCAATAATCCTCCCTGAAGCCAAATACGCAACTAAAAACAGCGATGTGTGACCTGCCATGCAGGGGAGTCAGACCTGCCAGCAGAAAAACATTTTGAGAGAAACAAAGGAAAGAAAATACCAGTTGAAGACAGAAGTAAATGCAAAGGCCCCCGGACCAGCACATCAGGGCCAAACAGGGGGTGGGGGGGTACAGGGCACGAGGGAGCCAGGCTTCCCCATGGTGATTTGAGCAAGTGAAACGGGATGTGGAGCTTGTGTTAGGATAGGTCACGGCCAGGGGGGTTTTAGGGTTAAATATATTATGGTTATGGGTCAGAGGCCAGCCTCTTTGAGGGGCTAGTTGAGAATATGTGGCTAAGTGAGGTTTTAGTGAATTTATAAAGATCGCCCCCCCACCCACACACACAAGTGCTGTTGTATGGGGTTCATTTGGTGGGATGGCAGTTGTCTTTGTATGCTGGGTTTGGTTTATGTGTATGCGTAGCTTGCCACAGTAAAACAAGAGCAGGTTTATTAGGTCTCGCCTAGCGTTGCAGCGCATGCGCTGCTCGCTCGGCGAAATATATTGTGAATGAGGAGTTTGAGAAGGGGGCATGAAGCCCCGCCCCTCATTTCCATTGGCTGGCGTCACCGTTTATGCTAAACGGTGGCCTGCCATTGGAAAATAGCTTTTTTGGTTTCCTCCCTTTCGCCTTTTGGGACAGCCCCTCCGGACTGGATGGCTTGATTTACGTCTGTCGTGAAGCACTTTCTTATCTTCACGAGGCGTGTTATATAAACAAGCCGTGATCCAGTCCGGAGGGGCTGGCCCGAAAGGAGGCAGGGCTGCAGGCAGGCACAACACGCATGTTGTGCTTTCACTTTATAATTCCATTGCGTGGCGACAGCTTGTTACTCTCTGCTTGTGCTCATTTCACTCACATGTCCTTGACGCACCTATTTGCCTACCCTCTAAAGACCCGCCACTGCTCTATTCGTGTCCTTCGCACCCTCATTCATGTATTTTACCTACCGCCTTCACTACCTTGTGCCCTCACTGCTTTTCTACTCATCCTTTTCTTTCACCCTACTCTGAGCTCTGCCATTCATCCCCTTCTCAAGGTTTGAAAAAACAAGGGTACCCCAATATGTGAACCTGGGGCGGATAATGAGGTAAAAGAGCAAAGGTTCTGGCATGGCCTAAAAGGTCCAAATGCAAAGTGATCCTAAGGAGAGCACTATGGCTAAAGAGATGAAAAATTAAGTATCTCAAAGAGCAAGAACAATGTACATGGGGACGTAAGTCAGTTCATGTAAAACATTTATTTCCACAATAATAGTATTCAGGTGCTCACACAATAAGTGAAAAAAAGCGTGACATGCAGGGTGATGGTGAAATTAAAAATTACGGCATCGCATTGACAACAATAGTAGAAAACTCTTCTAGAAACTTTTTATACAATAGGAAGAGTTTTTTTGTTGTAAGAGGTCAACGGCGTTTCGATCTCAATTGTTCGAGATCATCATCAGGAAATATAGGGTGAGCAAACGGAATTAGTCCAGTAATTCTTGAGGAGAAAAGAGAAAATTGCTTCAATGTAGCGGCTATGGGTATAGGCGAGTACCCAGGTAAAGCTTACCGAATCGCTCTGTTCACGTATCAGTCGGCTGGGACAGCTGTATACTAAGCGTATGAATCATTGCCAGTGATAATGTATTAAAGTAGAAGTTTAAGTTCGGACCCAGTTCGTTATTTAAGAAATCAGGGACAAAGAGCTGAGCGCGTCTTGCTGCTCTGGCTGCCTGCCTTCAGTGCGAGAGGCTCTGAAGGCAGGCAGCCAGAGCAGCAAGACGCACTCAGATCTTCGTCCCTGATTTCTTAAATAACGAACTGGGTCCGAACTTAAACTTCTACTTCTACATTGAAGCAATTTCCTTTCTCCTCAAGAATTACTGGACTATACGTGAACAGAGCGATCCTTAGGATTACTTTGCATTTGGACCTTTTAGGCCACACCAGAACCTTTGTTCTTTTACCTTATTCATTCCCTTCTCAGGTCGTTTCACCTCCTCCTCCCTTTTTCTCTGCTTCCCCCGCCCCTCCTATTTTCTTGCTGGTTGCACTCTCTCCTCTGCACTGCTAGTAATACCCTATGCCAGCTGGCTCCACCACGCCCCTGTCCCTTTACCTCCCACCTCGACGGCTGCGATTCATGCTCCGAGTTCCGTCTACCCCTACTATGTAACCACTCCCCCCGTTCCCCCCTTCACTCCCCCCTGCGGCACAGGCGATGCACCCCACCCTCCCCCATTCACTGCCTTTTGCTCTATGTAATGTCACAGGGTGGCCAGGTTTGCCCCCTACTCCGTTGCCGCAGGTAATATCCCCTTCACCCCCGGGCCTCTTTGCTTCATTTGCCGCACCCCAATGCTGTCTGTGCTCAAATGCTAATTTCTGAGCAGGAACATTGTGTTCTTCTCCTCTACTCACATGTCCTGGAAGCAGAGCCCAGTGTTCAGGAGCAGCGTGCCCTCCTTGCATCCCCCACCCCCTCCTTCCTCCCCATTCCTGCTTCCTGTCTTGCTGCACAAGACACTGTGTGGACATGACAAGCATTGCCACATAAAATCCATTGATGGTTACATTAGTGTCCAGAATATTTAAATCTATCTGTCCGGTCTCCCAATGTCAGGCCCGCTCTTTCTCTTGCTACTCTGGGCTCCTTTCTGCCAGCGCCCCCACTCTGCAGACCCCAGTCCCTCAACCATTCCTCCATTTCCTGTACCTCCTTTATAGTGCCCAGTTATTTTCTATTTCCCACGCGGACAATCCGTTAAAGCATGGAGTTACCCAGCAGTGTTGTAGGCACTGCCTCAGGGAGGGCAACTAGAGGCAGTGTGGGGGAGTAAAGCGGAGTTTGTTGGGACAAGCGGTGAATCTTAACCATTCTATTTTTTGCCACTGTCACCTGCAAGGCCGGGGAGACAAAGGCTGCACCTCTGGGAGGAGTAAACGACGGAGTGCAGGTATTGGTATGGGTCCAGAATCTGAGAGGGCCTCTTCAAAACAAATGTATTAAATATATTGACATAAGACGCTGTACTACATGAGGTGCAGGTGTCATTACTTGAGTGAATATTGCCCCCGGTACTTAGCAAGAAGCAGGTAGGCTTGCACCAGGTAGCGTTGGCTTCAGTGGCTGCCCCGTGGCCTCCATGCTCAGCATCATTGGTCAGCTCTGAGTCGCAGCCATTTTGTAACTCCTGAATCCAAACAGAAATCGTGACGCACTGCAGAAACAGACGCCCTTGGAGATGCTAAATTGTTTCTGAGCTAGGAGGTGAAATTATAATGGGCAGCTGTTTCGCCGGAACCTATTCTTTATTTTCTGCCCCACTCTCGACAGCAGGTGCAGCGCTGGTGTCCGCTGGGCGAGGTACAGGAGGGCTTTCTGGGCCAGTCATGGCGGGAACAAAGGCCTGCCTTCCTGTGGGCAACAGATCATGTTGCATAACGCAAAGTACACTCATCCCCTAATTTACGGCCTCATTTTCCACCTAATTCTAAAGATTGATACCAGGATGCTATTTGCAGAAGCATTTAAATGTCAGTAAGTTTTATGGTTGTAATAAAGCACATTCCATACATCAGGCCCTCCACGGGGAGCCTTGCTTTTCCGCCTAGACGTTCATGGCAACAACCAATGGCTTCATTACGGGCAGCCATTAATTTACAAAAAGAGACTTGGCCCTAACGGGCTGATGAGCAATGGTGGGGCCTGGGCGAGGAATGAACTTTCCTTCCGACACCCCTGAAAGCTCTGCGTTGCAAAAGGGGGGAAGCGGCGAAGACGACGGAATCCCAAGTTCCTCGCACTGAAAAAGGGCGACCTGCGCTTTCGGGAAGAGGACGTCCTTCCAGGTCTCCCTAACAAATGGGCATCAGTGGTACATGAACTAATCAATGGCCGCAATCCATCCCACGCTCTGCCAATATGCTAATGCGCTGCCTGATCGTTATGGCGACAAGGCCGTAAATCATCCCCACTCCGGAGTGTTGCGCGACCCAGCATCCAACCGACGCCCCGACTCCACCCCCCCCCCCCCCCCCCGACCAGGAATAACAAGCATTGGTATAGCCAATAGGTCTCGCCTTTGGGACCTTATAAGTGTTTAGTTATGCAGCACAATATCCTAGGTGCAACAACATCAACTGTTGCATGGCTAAACACTTATAAGGCCCCAAAGGCGCGACCTATTGGCTATGCCAATGCTTTCTTTGGCTATCACAGCGTTTATCTGCAACAATAGCAGACACGCCGTTCATTTCTCTGCATAGATTGTTTCCTTGGCATTCAGCTCAAAGCGCGAATTGGTTAATCGCCGCAATTCTCCCCGCCCAAATGGGTAGCCGCCTGTGCCTGCTCCATCTGCATGATTTGCAGATGGAGTTGCACGTCATACACAATAAACATACATACCGACAATGAGGCCTGCATACATGCAGGACCCTCCTGCTCATCCCTCCCGTGATTAGTACAGACACTGTGAATTTCTGTTTGTTAGACACGTCTGCAGTCTCATCTCCTGTCGGTTTTGCGAGAGCACTGAGAACACAGACATGTCATGCTGCTGTGTGAATCCATCCAGCAATGTGAAAGTGCTTTTTATACATTTGTAGCCTTTGCGCGCACGTATATTGTTCCATTGCCTTTTTGTTCCTGGTGCGATTGTTCCTGCAGAGCCTAGGCCATTCTTTCTTCAGCCCAGGACATGCCTGGAATGTCCGGAAGTGTAGAATTCACACCATACCCTGGCCTTATGTCCAAACGGTCCACAAACCGGAACACCAAGATAAAACTAGTCAAACTCTGAGGGCGGCTGCCCGACCTCTCGGAATGCGATCAGCTGCGGGGACGGAGTACAAGCAGACACCGGCAGCTCAAGGGGAGGAGAACAGCGTGCCTGAGCCCATCAGGTGTATGCTGGCAAAGCTGCCCTACTCTCCATCGCATGCCTCCCATGCCTGCTGTCTGCTGCCCAGGCAGGAGTTAACTCTTGACTTCACACCACTGACTACGGGACCAATACAAAGAAAACAAGCATTAAAAATGCAATAGATCTAGCCTTTTATTAAGTTAAAGCCATTTGCTTTGCTATACAAAACCATTAGCAAAGCAAATGGCTTTAACTTAATCAAAGGCGAGACCTATTGCATTTCTAATGCTTGTGGTTTTTCAGTAGCCTGTAGTTGTGGGGATGGTGAGTCTCAAGCGGGTATATCCAACCTTCGGGGGGTCACAGAGCAGAGCCTGGGGGGACAAATTTGGGTACTGTTTCAGCATGTTTAGCTTGGGAGATGAAAGAGTTTTTAGGGCATCCTTGGGTGAGGTGGCCGTACAAGAATGGACATGAGATGCAAAAAGGAAAGGGTGTATGTGAGAGTTTTTGGGGATTCATTTTGTATATTGGGAGGGAACTATAAGGGAGAAGGTTAGTGAGGTTGGTTACTACATATTTGTGAGGCTTGGAGGGGGGGGTCGGAGGGGTGGGGGGGTTCCATGTATCAGGTGCTAATGAAGTTGATTTGCTGCAGACCTGTCCTAATAAAGACGTCTCCATAGCCTATCATGTTCTAAGTGTGGCTCTGTGAATGACATCATCTGTCAGGAAGAATGTAATGTGGTGTATTCTAGCAGAGATAAGTCGGTTCACATGGTAAAGAGCTGCAGATGAGGTGCAGAGGTGACCAAATGTGATGTCAATTTAGCACTCTGATTTTTGCCTGTATGTCCCAATGACTTTGACCTTTTAGGGATGCAGACTGATTTTCAGTGACAAGTTCATGCCCATGGGGTGCTCAAAGCCACTGGTCTGTTTTTGTAAAAAAACAGCAACTTCCTTGAACGGGTTGTAATAATGAGATCTGGCAAATCCAATATGTTTCATTGCCTGTGTTAGACCTGACATCCTGGGTGTAGTATTCCCCCCCAAACATTTTGCCTTCACCCCTCCTGAGTTGCTGAATTTGTTTTCGTTAGTTTTAGGACTCTGCGCAATTTGCCACTGCTAACCAATGCCTAAGTGCTTGTGCTCTGTGTCTAAAACATGGTAAAAATGGCCTACACATGATTGGCACATTTCATTTACTTGTAAGTCCCTCGTACATGGTACTATGTCTACCCATGGCTCGTAAATTAAAAGCTACTAGTGGGCCTGCAGCACTCGTTGTGCCACCCACTAAATTACTAATTTAAAACATGTCTCAGGCCTGCCCTTGGAGCCTATAGTGCATTTGTAATCTGTAATTTCGACCTGGCAAAATAAACCTTTTGCCAGGCCTACCCCTTCCTTTTAACTACTGACAAATCATGCCTAATGTAGGCTCATAGGACGGGGAGCATGGTATTTACAACGTAGGACATGTGAGATTAAGTTTTACATGTCCTGGTACTGAAAAACTCCTAAATTCGTTTTTCACAACTGTAAGGTCTATCCCTCCCATTGGTTAACACTGGGTTATTTTATTACATTTAATAAGTGCTACTTTTGGATTGGGGGCACATATAGATGTGCTGTTTAGACTCAAATGAATTGTAATTTAAAAGCCTCTTAAATGGTGAAGTCAGATTTAAGTCACAATTCTGAACATGCTAATTTTAAAAAGTTGACATTTTCTTGTCTTAACCATTCATGCCTCCTGCCAGTGTCCTGGGTCACATGATTGTAAATGGCTCTGCTGTTGAGGTTTGTTTATTTCTCCCGGAGAGTGACGCAGAGGGGACTAAGAGTGTGCTGGAAAGCTGAGGTTGGAAATGTGCCCTGCTCTACGGCTCCAAAGGGCTTGCCTCTAGCACACAACATGGGACTTGACATCACCCTTTTATCACCCCAGACAGTTTGGAGCCTTGACAGGGGAAGGGAATAACTTTTCAGAACCAGATGTGGGGGTAGGGCAGGATTTCTCCCCAACACAAAGGCTGGCACCAGGTATAAATATTGGACCCCTGGAGCCACTGTTCAGTTACCTCCTTCAACCAGAATCCAAAATCTGGGACTTGGAAAATGTTTCACCAAAAACTACCCTTAGTACTGAAAGGAGTCCAGGATCTACCTGTATTGTGACCCACCAACGGGATTCACTGTACTTCCGCTGCATTCTTCTCTGCGGTACCAAATCCTCTTCAGCTAGACATCCTGCAGCGGTATCCAGCCCAGTGTACCCCTCTTTGGCTACAGCCTCAGCTACAGCCTGCAGCCTCATCTCACTCGGTGAATCCAAGCTCCAGAAAGTCTTTTTAAGTCCAAGGGTAGAAATCTTCACCAGGCTCGACGATGACCAGGACCTCCTCAGCCTGAAAATCCAGATTTTCCCACCTGGATCTTTTCCCGCCATCGTGAAAAGCTTCACCAAGAGTTTGTTCAGCAGAACCCCTTCATCAATGATCTCCTCTTGGCAACAGCCTGCTGCCTTGCCCCGCTGAGACTCTACCTACTTTTTCTTGAAACTTCTTCTAAGTCCGAAGGTAAATCAAGACAGGGCCCAATCCACCCCTTGTATCCGACCCAGGCTCCATCATGGTCAGCCTTAACTTTTTACTTTTCCCTGTCTCACGTGACCAGATACTGGAGATTGGCACTTTGATCTTCTAGGTTCTAGATTTTACCAAAACGTAAAAAATTCATAACTCCAAATCTACTGATCGGATTTAATTAATTTTGGTGTCATTTTATTTATCAAAATGTACTCTATGTTTCTATATTTTTGGGGATTTTTCTTGAGTTGTGGTTTCAGTTTATTGCTGTTGTGTGCTGCATGAATACTTTGCTCATTGCCTCTATGTTAAGCCTGACTGCTTTTGTGGCAAGCTATTAGAGGGTTAAGCACAGGTTAATTTAGTGACTGTTGTGGTTAACCCTGACAAGGATTGTGGTTGTTGCCTGAGTGGGGCTTCCACCCCCTCATCCATTAACCCAATTTCTTACAATCTGGATGATGTTTTCTTCATAGGAGCGTGTGATGGAAAGTGTGAATGAGATGTGATTTTGAGTAAGTTCTTGCTTATGGCGAGTGATTTGGGAATTCCATTAGCTGAAGACAAAAATTAGAGTTCAGCCAAGATATGTTTTTTCTAGGCATTAAGCTGGACTCAGAGCTGATGGAATACTAATTATCTGCTGACAAACTGGTAAATAAAGAGCTTATTATGAGATGAAGTAACTGAGAAGACGAGTTACCAAAAGTACAACAGTTATTTGGGCACCTACAATTTGCAGGCAAGGTGGTAGTGCCAGCAGTGGCCTTCTGGAGATGGCTATGCCTGTTGACTTGTAGTGTTTGGCTCCCACACCAAAAAGATAGATTGAATATAAGTGCAAAGGGTGATTTGGAGAATTAGAGTAATTTTCTGAGAATAATAATGGAAAATGTATGTAGCTAGAAGGATAAGTGAGTAAACGGCAATGTGAGGTGTGTTTGGATATTAGAGGCGCTTCAGGCTTCTAGATCTATGGATCGGTGATGTATGTCATAAACAAGTTTCAGGCACAGGACTAGTGGTTGAATAAACTATTAAGAGGCATGGTATTGAGATGCTCAATTTTGAATGCTGTTCTGCATGACTACCACATGCAGAACAGCTCCCTTGGTGTTGAAGCCAGTGCAGGCACCAATGTAGGGCCATCTGGCATGCAGAAACACTAGAATGTACAAGACCGAGCAGTTGTAAGACCTGTAGGACCAAGAGATGCAGGACAGTCAGAAATCTCAAATCATTAGCCCAATATTCATGATCCTCTGGAGAGGAGAATGCCGTCAGGTGGGCATGTCCTTCAGAGTGTCCTTAACATCTGCTAAATAGGGTGTAAAATGCACCCAGTCATGCCGGTATAACATGACTGCTGTGCCCATGAACCAGGACATGGTACCCACAGAATTCAAGCTGGACTTCAGGATATGTTTTGAGGGATCCAAACCATCTCCGACCAATTTTGAAAAGGCTTTCTTCATAAGTTCCAAAAGGCTTACAACTGCCAGTTTTGCCAGTTCCTGCGAATGCATGGACATAGTGGACTAACATACATGTGGCATCCTCCATACAGACTTCTTGAAGCAAAAGACTTCCACCTGGTGTCATCCAGCAGTTTTGACATCTCTCTGGAGGGAATGTAGTTACGTGAATATCAGTGGTTCAGCCAGTGCTGTGGCATTGGGGCCCCCTACACCTGCTGTTGCTACTTTCCAAGCCAATGTTTGAGGTCCTTGAACTGAATTTCTATACAATTTAGGACAGTAACCAAGTACCACGCCCAAGGGGTTAGACTAACACATTTTAGTGCTGGTGTCCCTGTCACAGCACTAAAATGTATTAGTCATGCATTTATACTGCCACAAGACCACCATGAGGTGCACACAACGAGGCTGCGCCCTGTGGTACATTTAAAGCAGGCAGCGTGCGATGTGCTGAGCAGAGTCTGCTATGTCAAACACTGGAAGAGGCCGCCACCGAAGGGGGCATCAGGATCTGGTGCAATAACAGATGCCGGGTCCCAGAAATTACCAAGTTAAGCCCCCCACCTATAAGAAAAGCGCACCAAGGTTGGTGTGAAGATAAGGGGCCCAGTAATGGCAAGTAATATTTTGAACCCCGCTATGGGCGGACACCACCGCATCCTCAGCTTGGGCACGGGGGGTTAAAAGGGCTGCACTGCCCCTGCAGAAGGTACATTCATGGGGCAGTAAGTTCCTGTAATTACTAGCAAGTTAAAGGGTCCTTCTGGCAAAAGGAACTTAAAATCTTGGTTCTTCACATCTCTGCATTTTGAAGGGAGTTGCAGGCCGCACACCTCTCAGGCGCTGTGAGTTGGAAGTGTTTCCTCAAAACGTCATTAATTATTGGGAGAGTTAAGTATCAGAAACTGGTGTGAACTTAGATGCAGGTCAATTTAAAGGGGCTCCGCCTGTGGTGCAGGAACCAGCACTTTCCTTGGTCACTCAAAAAAATAAAAATCCCACTACAAGCGGTTATTGAGGCGCTTGTGTGGGTGTGTGCTCCTAGGTGCTTACCTGCATAGGCGTTTTCAAGAGCATCTAAGTGTGCTTGGTACAAAGATGGAGGTGTGTAGACACGAGCCACTGGGAGCATCTACATGGTTAGGTAAGAGCCTGAGTGTGGAAGCTTAACGTGGGTGCTAGAGTTCGCTTCTCTTGGCGTGTGAACACACCTGTGTAAATATGTGAGACGCGTACCAGCGGGCACGTGCCTCTGTATGCCTAGTTACCCTTGTGGAGTTTCTGATCAGGTGCAGGGTGCTAAGTTCTGGTAGGCCTTCCTGGTTTGAAGCCTGGTACAAACAGGCAAATGTGTTTTTGCTTCAAGTTTGGGGTGCAGGAGAGGGACTGCAATCATGTGGCAGCCAGGAAACAAGTATATTAAGGTGTGCTTTACAGAGACTGTGGAAGCATCATTTTAATAATGTGGGCTTCTCCAGGGCAATCTGGAAACCGACATCATGGCAATATGTCTGAGCAATAGTAGTTTGGTTAGAATTTCAATTTTGACACCAGCATGTTGATGGATGGGCCATTACCTGAGATATTGACGGTGAGTATTTATCCATATTATTGGTATTTATTAATATTTATTTTGTGTTGGAGGATAAATGGAGCTGTAAAATGGTACCTTTCCACATATATTTAACTCTCGAATGTGCACTCATACATGGATGCCTGTCACGATTTAGCAAATTAAGCAGCCATGTATAACAAAACATTACACTCACAGGTACATATTAGCATTATACTACAAATATATGTTAACATATGACTGTATTTAAGGAAATCGCATCTGGTGTGTTTAACTCTCCATGCTGTCTATCTGCTCAGCTGTTGCCTGGAAATCATGAAAGACAGCCTGAAGAGTCTCTGACAACAAGCAGCATTTTCAGAATTGCTCCGCTCTTTAACCCCTTCGCTGCTGCGGACATTCCGCTGCAGCGCAGGGGGGGGCAGGGGGGCAGCGCGGTGGGCCTGTGCTCATGACGGAGCCGTTCCGTCATGAGCCACAGTTGAGCTGTGCTCATGACGGAACGGTTCCGTCATGACTCCGCCCATTTGCGTTGTCCCCTCGCACAGGCGGGGAAACAGCGCCGCGTAGGCGGAGCGGCCGCCAACGGGAGTGTCATGACGGAACCGTTCCGTCATGAGCACACGGCAACCGTGGCTCATGACGGAACGGTTCCGTCATGAGCGGGGAAGGGGTTAAAATAAATACAGACAGGAAACACACTGTTTTCTGTCTTAATTTATCTATAAAAAATCAGTATAACCGTATAACCAGAAGCCTTATTCCTAATTAATCCTGCTGTTCTGTGTTGGTTGTTGCTCACTGTTACAGTTCTTTCACAGTTGCACAGCGAGGAGACAGCTGCTGGGGAGCATATGATCACCCAGACAGAGACTTGTGGCTCTAGTGTGGAACGTGTGGTGCTGTGCTTACAATATCAGGTTTAACAGCAGTCCTGATTGCGGTATGATAGCTCCCCATGTAACGCTGTATTTTATTGGGCTTCTCAGAATATGTCTAAGGGCATTAAACATGATAACTAGAATTCAGTGTGCTTAGAAGTACCATGGACAGACAAGGTATCGAGGTGAGCCTCACAGCAGTAAGAGGCTACCCCCTCACAATCAGAGAAAGAACCAACAAAACTTTATGAACCCAAAAAGCAGCATGGAGGATGGCCTCAACAACAAAAGGTGTCAGAATTATGGCAAGCAAATGACAAGGAATTGATTGATATTTGGCAGAGATGATGTAGGACATGTCAACCATTAATGATTTATGACCTGTCACACCGCGAGGTTTTATGATCCTGTAAAAGGATTAATGTTGGGGAGAGGATGTAGCCTTACGGCTAGAGCCGTCGACCTCGAAGCTGGGGAACCAGGTTCATGTCTCGCCCACGATGCTTAACATCCTGTGATTCTGGGCAAATCACTTAATCTACCCGTGCCTAACAAAAATTCATGTGTCCTTATGTAACGAAACTGGTGCTCATGTAAAGCGCTCTGATACCCGATGTTTCGGGTCTAGTTCACGCTATATAAAACTCTAAAAAAAAAATGAATGGCAGAGATGATGTATGGATCTGTCAACCGTGACTTATGACCTGTCTCATAATTATGATTTATGAACCTGTCAGAATGATTTTTGAGACACTCAGAATGAGTTGTGACACTGTAATAATGTTTTATGGCCTTGTCATATTGAATTACGATTGACCACTGTGATTTACGAGGTCAATGATGTAACACAGAGTAATGTAATAAAACTGCAAAAACAACAGTTGATGGACAGAATGCAGAACAATGTCATACATTCACCCCAGTACAGAGATCTGGGCTTAAATCCATCGTTTTTTGCTCACCATGCCATTCCAGTTTGAACCCAGCCATATGCAAATCAGTCTTGACCCTGTGCCTCATGGGAACAGTCAAGCCCGAACTGCCAAGCCAGGTCCTCCCTGGACTGGAACCAAGCATCCTAGGACCAGTTTCGGGGTTTCACCCCTCTTCAGCCAGGATAGCTTGATTCCAGTGGCATGGAGAGCATGGGACTCACGTCTGAGCATACCCGTCCCACTCAGGGTGACACATGCAAAAACAACAGTTGATGGACAGAATGCAGAACAATGTCATACATTCACCCCAGTACAGAGATCTGGGCCTAAATCCATCGTTGTTTTGCTGCGGCCAAGTATTCCCACAGAAAAATGCAAACACACGGTTGATGTAAGTTTATTCATAAATGTATATGTGGAATGTGTACTAATCGGAGTGGGCCAAGTGTGGGGATAAGGCATCTGAAGGTTTACATTAATTCTCATGACTTCAGTACTGTAAGGCACCACGCTGGCCGGGCCATGCTTAAATGAAGCCGAGAAGGCTGCCTCTGAGTATTGTACCTCTCTCCTACCACGTGGTCTCTCCGCTCGTGGTCAGGGTCGGTTGAGAAAAACAAAATCCGGAAAATTAATTCCTGCGGCGCCCTCAGGTGGCTCTGGGGGGTGGCATCATGCCTGTTTTTATTTTGCAACAACAAAATAACTGTGATCATGCTGGTGTCTGATTGCACCGCCCACGGCCCCCAGCACCTGCAGTGGTGATCTGGCGCGACACCACTCTCTGCAGTCACAAAGGTGCGACCGAGTCTCGCCGTGCCACAACCCCCGATATCTGAGGCAGAGAAAGATGACCGGGTAATCCCGGGTAGGCAAACACCCCGCAACATTGCCCCGTTCCTCACCTGTACAGCCGGCTTCTACCTAGGCGGCAAGCCAGAGCCCGAGGCTGTTCCTGCAAGCCAGCCCCCACGCTGGTACAACAAGCAGCCCGCAGCGGTAAGGCAGCCTGCGACAGGCCAGAGCACAAGGACATCCCGGCAGACAAGCCCCATGCTGACACTGCATACAACCCGCAGCAGAAAGAGGACCCGCGATGCCACATCTGCCCCGCTCCTTGGCCCCACTCGCACCCACCTGCTACTCCCAGCGCGTCGGCAGCCTCCGCAGCTCGAGGTTCAAGTGGGGCTAGACGGCTGCCGATCACCTCGCTGGTCCAAGGTGGATGCATGGTGAGTGGATGCACCCACCCGCCGAAAACACTGCGCGGCCCACAGTGAATGGGAACGACCGCCGCGGCCGAGAGAGAGCCGCCGCTGCAGCGCCATCTGGCGACCGTGTGGCCAAAGCGCATCCAAGCGAAGAAAACCCCTGACACAACAGCCCCGTCTAAGACTGAGTGTGGGATCACGGCCAGCCACCAAAGCCCTCAGCGGGGGCTGTGTGCCTGTTTGGAGCCCCCTGTTTTTCCTCAAGGCCTGCAAAGGCTACTGAGCAAACCCTATCCGCGCTGCATGGAAGGCCGTACTGCCCTGCATAACGCCGGTGAAAGGAATCACCCCATAAGCTTTAAAGGTACCTTCAGGACGGGTAAGCGCTGTCTCGCTCGGAAGAGGCCCCTGAGCAACGCCGCCTACGTGTGGAGGCCCGAAGACGCGGCAACGACGCGGCAGTGCAGTACACAGATCCATGTCCTCGTACCTCCTCAGGCGCGAGGAAGCTCCCTGCCCGCCACCAGCTGTTCCAGCCATGAGGGAAGCACTGCCAGTAGTGCGAGCCCTGCACCATCCCCTTTTAGCGCCCTGAAGTCTGCAGCAGGCCGGCCAAGCTACCGCAACCCTCAAGAGACTGCTGTGGCCTTTGGAAAGCAGACTCAGGTACGGCGCCACACAACAGTCGCATGCCTGCACCGCCACCTAGTGGTCACACACAGCACCGACCCGGCATCCCTGCCCAGCGAGAGAGCTGCGCGAAGCGGCCCAGAACCCAGGAGTTCAACCGCCCCAGCCCCTCCGGCGGCCATCCAGAGCAACACGCAGCGCAACTGGAAGAGAACGGCCTGACTCACCTGCTCCGCACTGTGCAGAGGAACGAGCCGGTGGAAGGCGGCCCCACCCGCTCAGGCCCTCACCTCTTCTGGGCCACAGTTCCCCCACGGGAGGGTCTGACGCCTATGCTTGCTCACGACCGCCCAATCTGTCAGCATCATCGCTGCACACTCCCGGCAGCAGAGGCCCGCAGTTTCCAGGTAAAGACTGCCGGGAAACTTCAACACAGCACTGCCACCTCGCAGCTGTTGGATGCAGCACGTCCTCCGGCAACTGCATTAAGCAGGCCCAATACACCAATCCCTGGTACGGCACCGTCCAGATCGACAGGGACGAGAGGCCTAGACAAAAGGCTCCCAGCCCAGGTCGCCACCCACAAGGAAGCAGACACACGCACTATAGCATCAGAACTTCACCTCCCACACTGCCAAGCACACCCAACTACTGTCACCTAGGAGCATTACCCCTGCACCTGCCTGCACCACACCCACTGGAACACTGCGAGGGCCTGATGAGCATCACGGTGGGGAAGAGATGCTGGCAATGGTTCCGCCCAGGTACTAAGATGAGACATTACGGTGTGGAGGACAGTGCTGCCCCATCACAGAAGTGTCAAGCCTCAAGAGAAGCACACAAAGACGGGGGCATTGCGCGCCACCCCAACGGGGTGCCTAGACTGTCAAAGTAGAAAGACTGTTGCATATCACCAAGGGCTCCCAGGTAGCCCGAGGCTTCTCCAGCCCAAGCAAGTGCCGACCAAGCTCAAGCAGCAACACCAAGGACACTGCGACACAAGACTGACTAGCAAGAGTGGACAACCAGCCAGAACAGCAACGTCTCCAAGGAGCTGTCCCCACCGACAGCGCAAGCAGAGACCGGTGCAGAGCGCGCACCACAAGTGGCTGCCTAACACCACCGCCAGAGAACAGGCACCACCGCAAGCTGCACCACAGGCACCCCAAGTGCCAGAAGAGCGCCCAAGAAGAAAACGGAGCGCACCATGTCAGATGCGCACAGAAGGCTGCGGCAGGCGCCCGGGAGATCGAGACATCTCTAGAAAGAAGCACTGCTGCAGTCAGCAGGGAGATCCCCTACAACTCCACAGCAGCAACAGCAACAGAGCCCGGAAGGGGCCAAACGCAGCACAGAGAACGACCACATCTCCACTGCACCAGCAAAGCCCCGCAGTGGGCCGAAGACCACACACAGTGTCCTCCCTCACACTGCCTCAAGACAGAGTCGGCCGCGACCCAAGACAGGCAAGAGAGGAGTCGCACACAGCTACATGCGCTTCAACAACCAGCGACACGTGACCAGACGTCACGTCGCCCAGCAAGCAAGGAGCGTGCCAGAGCGAAGGCAGAAGCCGGTGCCATGACAGCGCCGCCTCGAGGTCCGAGCGCAACACCCTCGAAGAAAGAAGAGAGTGACAGCCCTGTCACCCCGAAAACTGGATGAACACAGGGGTGCTGAGCAGACCAACAAAGGGAGAAGACCGAGGACTCGCCCAGCAAGCCAAGAGCACACCCTGACACACCAGACAGCCACCAAGGCGGACCGACGTCCCTGAATACAGCTCCACAGGTGAACCGAACATCAGCCGCAGCAAGTGCAAACTGCGTCTCATCCCTATGCTTTCCCAGGTGACCGTCCATCCCCAAGCGTCGGCAGTCTAAGTCAAGTGGCATCCCTGCTCCTGTCCGCAGATGCCACGGGTGAAGATCAGCACTGAGTGTCCGTCCTCACACCGCCTCAAGATGGAGTCGGCAGTGGCCCCAAGCCAGGCAAGAGAGGATCCACACACTCTATCTGTCAAGCCGCCACAGACACTCAACCTCAGCACATGGCTGCCAAATTCCTCCTGACATCCAACTCTCCCAGCAAGTCACCTTCACCTGTCATCCCGAGTCACCACATGGCTGGAAACCGCCATCACGCCAGCCATCAGCACACGCGTCAAACACCACTACCAGAGTACAGATGGACTGGAGTCCTACACCGTTGCCACATCAGCCAACTAAAGAAATCAGAAGCTACCTGTGAACCTGGCCTACACCGGAACCGTGGCAGCGAGAGCAAGTCTTAGCCAAGACCCACCCACCCGTGAGGGTTGTGCCTGCGACTAAGTAAAGGCTCCTCGGCGGTCCTGCAGCTGCCCCCAATCGGCACAAAAGCGGCCCCAGCGCAGCCCTCCTGCAGTCCCGCAGCAACCCTGACAACGGGCCTCCCCAGGCGGGAGTGCGAGAAGAGACATTGCCCCACCCACAAGTTGTCGGTTACATCCAAGCGGTTCAACAGAAGCAATTGATCAGGCAACACTTCTGTGAACTCTCACCTGGGACTCCATCCATGTCCAAGACGCAACCCACTTTAAATAATTGTTAGAACTCACCACAGACCATCACCGACGTCAGCAAGGGGAGAGGATGTGGTCCGTCGGCTAAACTGCCGACTTTGGTGCTGGAAACCAGAGTTCGAGCCTCGAGGTCACGTCCACATCATGTGATTCTGGGCACTTAATCTCCCCGTGCCTGAATGTGTAATGTACATACGGTGCTCATGTAAAGCGCTCCAATACCTTCGGGTCGAGTTCGCGCTATATAAATATGCAAAAAAAAAAAAGTGGGAGCCATGCAAGACCGCAAGACGAGTCATCATCAGTGAACTGACTGTATGCAGCGGACGTCTCCAAGCCAGCTGTCCTGCCCTGAACCCCTCGGATTAAACTACGGGTGCCCGCCGAGAAGATCCTGCTGCAAGCAAAGTCACCAGCTCATGTCTGACGTCGTCCTGCCACCTGACATAGACGACTGATGGACCCTGTGGTATTTAGTTAGCCGTTTGTTTTGTCCCCACAGGTTGGACTAATGTTTTGTTTGTTCTTCAATAAAGTTGGAGAGGAATGTAGTGTCCTGCGGGACACGTTCTAGTGTCCCACAGGAAGCTGTACTCCCAGCCACTCCCCTGAGGGCTGGACACACTGCACCCACACACCCATCCATCACTCCTGGAATGTATACAAAAAGAACAAAGCTACCAAGAATTACGGATGCAACAATCTGTAACTCTAATTGGTCCTAAATTAACTAAGCAAACTAAACAAATGTTTGAGCTACTACAAAGTAAGGTCAGCCTATACCCATCAACAAGAGGCCTAGACTACCTATCACTAATAGCCAAAACCATCTTATAAAATACCTATCCACAGCTAATAAACTAAATTAGTTGACACAACAAACACTTACACACATATATTAGTACTATATTTCCACAAATAATATGTAATTGTCATATACAATATTTATACATATATTAAATATATATATACAATTAAATATTATTTGTCAAAATATTATATATATAACAATGATTTATAATAACATTTCCCACCCAAACAATTAACAAAAAAGAAACTTACGATTGATTGAGCCATTGAAGATGAATGCCAACAAGTAATAATCCTTGCATTTGTCTGTCAATCCATTCTAATAATAAAAAATGTCCCAAAAAAAAATGCAAAAATTCAAGAGGTCCAATACAAATCCATCCTCGACAAATCCAATAACTCAAAACTCTCAAAAAACCGAAAAAGATATAAAAATGTTAAAAAAACACTCCAGGAAATCCCCCCCCAAAAAAGTGTGATAACTTTATTACTTTAATCAAGTAAAACACACTTTAATAACAAATAAAACGCGTCTCTCTCTCCAGCATAACATCCAAACCCTGAAAAACCCGAAAATGTTTCAAAATAGAAAAAAAACGCTCCAGGAAATCCCGAAAATAAGTGTGATAACAATATTAGTTAAATCAATTAAACCACACCTTTAAAAAAAAAAACGCGTCTTTCTCTCCAACGGAACATCGATGAAAATTAACCTGAAAAAAAGTGGAAAACATACCCACCCACACAAATACACCCAAATACATTCATAAAATACAATAACATCAGTTTAAAACAACACATATTTACTCACATTCTTAACGATAAACACTAGGGTGCCGATTACGATCCTGTAAAAACCGGGTACGACCCGTCGGACGGAGCATATTCTCCGTCCGACGCGTACCCGGTCGTAACAATATACAAACATGGAATTAAGATTCGCACGGAAACTCCATTTCCGTACGAATCGTACAAAACCCCGACCGATGAAAATAAACATACAAATGCGATCCGGGAAAGCGCGACGTGACGTCGGGACGCACGCAGCCTGCCATTCACGAACCAGGAATTACGATTCGCACCGACGTCATCCCGCACGGACAATATTTTCCGGCTGCCAAAAACTGCCGGAAAATCAGGACGACGCGAACAAGGAGTACCTGTACGCGACGGACAGACATGGACCCGAACCTACGTGTCATCCCGGCCCTCATAGCAGTCGACCTCCTCTACAGGTTCCGACGCAGATGCCGCAGAAGGTCAGAACAACAAAGGGAGGGGGGAAAGGGGGGGGGCAGGACCAGGGGCAGGCCACAAAACCCCCACCCAAGTCACACAGCACATGCCCTGGACATACCTGACCCACAGGCCCTGGTCACTACGAGGGGGTGGGGGCATGTCCAGCAAAGCCAGCGTCCGCCACAACGGAAGTGCCTGACGACGCGAACCGGCAACACAACAATACAGGTACGTCCCGTACCCACGCCTTAAGAGCGTGGGTATGAGTCGTACCACGCCCACACCTACGTCACCCCAACAATGGCGGGACGGCTGTACCCACGTGGCAAAGGCCTGGGTACGGCCCGCACAAGCATTCCACAGCGTGGGTACGGATATGTACGGACCGTACCCCCACCCGCGTATGCATGGAGCGTACCCCCCACCCCAACCGTGTATGTACGACCCGTACCCTCACCCGCGTACATATGGAGCGTACCCCCCACCCCAACAGTGTAAGTACGACCCGTACCCCCACCCCCCGTATGCATGGAGCGAACCCCCACCCGTGTATGTACGTACCGTACCCCCACCCCAACAGTGTAAGTACGACCCGCACCCTCACCAGCGTATGCATGGAGTGTACCCCCACCCCAACCGTGTATGTACGACACGTACCCCCACCCCAACCATGTATGTACGACCCGTACCCTCACCCGCGTACATATGGAGCGTACTCCCACCACAAAAGTGTAAGTACGACCCGTACCCTCACCCGCGGACGTATGGAGCGTACTCCCACCACAACAGTGTAAGTAAGACCCGTACCCTCACCCGCGGACGTATGGAGCGTACCCCCACCCCAACAGTGTAAGTATGACACGTACCCCCACCCCAACCGTGTATGTACGACCCGTACCCTCACCCGCGTACGTATGGAGCGTACTCCCACCACAACAGTGTAAGTACGACCCGTACCCTCACCCGCGGACGTATGGAGCGTACCCCCACCCCAACAGTGTAAGAACGACCCGTACCCCCATGGAGCGAACCCACACATGTGTATGTTCTAAGCATACATATTGTTAAATAGGAGGGGTGTGTGCAGAGTCCTCCCAGCAGTGCCCAGTCACAGGAGGGGTGTGTGCAGAGTCCACCCAGCAGTGCCCAGTCACATGAGGGGTAGGTGCAGAGTCCTCCCAGCAGTGCCCAGTCACAAGAGGGGTGTGTGCAGAGTCCTCCCAGCAGTGCCCAGACACAGGAGGGGTGGGTGCAGAGTCCTCCCAGCAGTGCCCAGTCACAGGAGGGGTGTGTGCAGAGTCCTCCCAGCAGTGCCCAGACACAGGAGGGGTGGGTGCCTAACACTCACAGCAGTGCCCAGACACAAGAGTGGGGTGTGCAGAGTCCTCCCAGCAGTGCCCAGTCACAAGAGGGGTGTGTGCAGAGTCCTCCCAGCAGTGCCCAGTCACAGGAGGGGTGTGTGCAGAGTCCTCCCAGCAGTGCCCAGACACAGGAGGGGTGTGTGCCTATCACTCCCAGCAGTGCCCAGAGACAGGAGGGGTGTGTGCAGAGTCCTCCCAGCAGTGCCCAGATGCAGGAGGGGTGGGTGCAGAGTCCTCCCAGCAGTGCCCAGTCACAGGAGGGGTGGGTGCAGAGTCCTCCCAGCAGTGCCCAGTCACAAGAGTGGTGTGTGCAGAGTCCTCCCAGCAGTGCCCAGTCACAGGAGGGGTGTGTGCAGAGTCCACCCAGCAGTGCCCAGTCACAGGAGGGGTGGGTGCAGAGTCCTCCCAGCAGTGCCCAGTCACAAGAGGGGTGTGTGCAGAGTCCTCCCAGCAGTGCCCAGACACAGGAGGGGTGTGTGCAGAGTCCTCCCAGCAGTGCCCAGTCACAGGAGGGGTGTGTGCAGAGTCCTCCCAGCAGTGCCCAGACACAGGAGGGGTGTGTGCCTATCACTCCCAGCAGTGCCCAGAGACAGGAGGGGTGTGTGCAGAGTCCTCCCAGCAGTGCCCAGGTGCAGGAGGGGTGGGCGCAGAGTCCTCCCAGCAGTGCCCAGTCACAAGAGGGGTGTGTGCCTAACACTCACAGCAGTGCCCAGACACAAGAGTGGTGTGTGCAGAGTCCTCCCAGCAGTGCCCAGACGCAGGAGGGGTGGGTGTAGAGTCCTCCCAGCAGTGCCCAGTCACAAGAGGGGTGTGTGCAGAGTCCTCCCAGTAGTGCCCAGTCACAGGAGGGGTGTGTGCAGAGTCCTCTCAGCAGTGCCCACACACAGGAGGGGTGGGTGCCTAACACTCACAGCAGTGCCCAGACACAGGAGGAGTGTGTGCAGAGTCCTCCCAGCAGTGCCCAGATGCAGGAGGGGTGTGTGCCTATCACTCCCAGCAGTGGTCAAATAAAAGAGGGGTGTGTGCCTAACACTCACAGCAGTGCCCATGGAACGCAAAGGGTGGAGTAGCCACAGATACCATGCCCACAAATTTCAGTCAGGTGCACAAAGACCCTGCAGTACATGTACCACATGTGTGCGAGGCTGGGAGTATACGCATGCATAGCGCAGAAAAGAAAACATGTACACATGAAGTCATGTCAATAGTCCACATACACAAGTACAATGACTACCAAGGATGCCACGAATGATGCAGGTGGAGACATCGCTCAGCATGCATGTGCAAAGTTGAAGGAGTCCGTCACACACCCAGCTAATGTACACACAGCTCAGCGCTAAATATTGGGAACACCCTGCAGGGAAGATGTCAGGGTACACAGAGGAAGGAATACACCTTTGGACAATTTCACCATGCAGCAACTGCTTACAGGAAACACACAGAAACCTAGCTAACACCGTGTGATGGCACACAGATCCCAGGGTCCCCCCTATGACCAGCACACTACTACATTTCCCACACACCCAACACATGAACACCACCCAAAACCATGTAGCAGCCCCACCAACAGCAATACCAGCAAAGCAGTAGTGTTCCAAGGGGAAAAAAATAAATTGCTTTATTCAGTATGAACCAAAAAATCTTGTTTGTAGGAAGTTCAATATTTACAAAGCCCATAGGGCAGTCCAGAAGTCACAGCTGGATGGGGGACACAGTGGGATGCGTGTCCCCTAGCTTGCCTGCACAGTTACATTCCGTCGTCTTCCACAGGGGTGAGGGCATCATGTGGGGGGGAAGAACCAGGCACCGCAGGGACAGGAGGGTGAAGGGTAGGCGTCGTGGGTGCAGGGATGGAGGACTCCACCACAGGGGGTGGGGCAGGGCCAAAGGCGGAGGCCAGGATCTCGCTGCACACCTTAGCAAGGTCCTCCAGGGAATCCCCTGCACCCGAAGGAACCACAGGCCCCAAGGAGGGGGGGGGGGTCAGAGGGATGGGTCGCAGCGCCACTGGGGGAGGGTGTAGACAGGGGGGGGAATCAACCACCCTGACCGGGGACTCCCTTGACCTCTTGCGGGGTGGTGTCACTGTGGGGCTCAGGGACAGAGCGGCCATGAAGGAGTCTTTGTGTGATATGTGGCCAGGAGAGCTGAGGGGAGGGGATTTGGAGGGAGTGGATTTGGTGGAATGCGGACTCCCACTCTGGCTGCGTGTCTTACGTTTGCCCCCCGACCCAGTGGGTGTGCCTACTTCACCCTGTGTGTGCCAGGAGGTGTGTGGGTGACCTTCCCTGCTGGTGTGGTGCCTGTGTCCGTCGTGGTGGGTGCATGCTGACGTCTGGGTGTACGTGGGACAGGCATGGGAGTGGGAGGTGTGGATGGGGCAGGGGTAGGGGGTTGGACGTAGCGCTGCAGGAGACCCACTGCTGAAGTCAGTGTCGAGTCTATCGACCTCAGCAAGCTGCGTTGGTCAGCCTGCGATGAGTGAATGCCCTCCAAGTATGCCTCCATGTTGTTGAGGACCTGGCTGTGGCCATGGAGGACATTAAGGATCGCAGCCTGACCAATCTGCAACTGCCGCTGGATGTCCACAGACTCGGCATTGGCTGCAGCAGTGGAGACAGGGGCAGGGGGTGCGGTGCCTGGCAGGAAGGAGACATGTGGTGACCGGGCACGTTGGGAAGGGACACGAGCAAGTGGGAGGCGGCTGATGGCAATGGAGGGGGCGGGGTGCGATGTCGTGCCGCTGTCAGCTGGTGGTGCAGCCTCCGCCCACTCGGAGAGATCATCCTCGGACCCGTCGGCTTCATATTCGGTGGTGCCAGTGGACAGGTCCTCGGCCTCACTCTCCTCCGCCTCTGTACCACTCAATGTGCCAGCCACGATGTCAACGCTGGCACTGGTGCTCGGTCCCTCCGCTATGTCTGTGCTCATGTCTCCCTCCGTGTCCCCCGACGATGCTGTGGGCAAGGTGAAGAGACAGCAATTAATCACACACCTGTATACATATGTCACATGAGTCCAATCTACATAGGTTAAAGTGCAAAGCCTGAAAAGAAAGATCAGTAACATCTACAAAACAAGGTACAGATGTAGGGCATGCAACACACAGTTGGTTGACCCACCATGCCAATGAAAATCCATGGAGAGCATGACACAATAGCAAATGACATGAAATGGAGTTTGACATAGGAGCCAGGCCCTGGGGACAATCCAGCACTGCATCTGCACCACACAGCGTTGCCGACAATAGGGATGAGGAGGGACCAAATCCATGAGCTTGAGGCACATGCTGCATAGGTAGTACTCAAAACATGCCCAACATGACTGGCTCACTGCACCTTCAGTGTATGTCCAGCCAAACATCACACATTGGCCAGAACTAGCAAGGAGATTTCAGGTTTTGACATGTAGGCTTGCCCCGCACCAACCACCCCCTACATGAGCCAATTTGTTGAGACACAGGTGGCACTTACATCTCTTAGTCTGGGTGAAATACACAGGGGCTGCATAAATGCAAGATTGGACGTCAAATACCCGAGGTGCGTCTGTCCAAATAATCTTATACAAATGGCCAGCATCAGATGATTGTAACAAGACACACAGGCACTGGCCACTGTGACTATGAACAAGGAAAATCAGGTCAGGCTGTACAGTGGACACTTGTACTACATTTCACGTCAATATACATGGTGCCAGGGGACAATGGCAAAGAGCACAACCTATGCTGTAGACACTGAGAGTGTCCACGTTTTGTGATGACACACATGACACCTAGGAAAATATGCCCCAGGGGACAGTAGTGGCCACACAACTCCATGGTCCTGAATGGGAATGACTGCCACCATTCCTGCACTATGCGTATCGCACACTCATGCACATCATGTCACAGGCCACAACATAGGACATGCGCACTGTAAGGCATGACACTTGTGAGACTAACTCCCATGTCTGTACTCTGCATCAGTGCCAACTGACATGGAACCCACACGTACTGAACTGGACAGGGCACAGGCAAGGTCCCAAAACCTGTTCCACACCACCCCCACACATGATGCTACAGGCATAGTTCACGTGGAGGAAGTGCCAGCCTAGATAACCTTGTGAAGGAGTGACTACACACAGACCAGGGAACACATTGCAAGGAGGGGAAGGGAGGCAGGAGAGCACAGCTATACAGTGGGTAACTGGATCTGCACAGCACCTTTAAACTCTGGCAGTGTATCCATGCAACTGTGCACTTACAAATGCTGGTGAAACACAGCAAGCACACATGTACCTACCCCCTTCCTGCTGCTGCATCTCCTGTAAGCGCCTCTCCAAGTCTGGAAAGACCACCGGCAGCACACGCTTGTGGATGTGGCTCAGTCGGCGGCGCCCGCGGTTCTTATGGCTCTCAGGTGAGTCCCCCAGCAGGACCCGTGCGATCCTCCGCATCCAGCACCGGATATCCTGCCAGCGTTTCCTCACCTGGGACAGGCGCCGCTTCCGACCATCCGCACTCCTCACGGCGCTGACGGCGGTCAGCCATATCTGCTCCTTGGAAGAGGCGCCTACCTGTGAGGATGAACAAGTGACACTACATCAATACACCTGGCACATGTCACAGAGACACATATTAGAACACATTTGCTGTTTACAACAAGGCATAGTATGCATCCTACGCATTGCACCTTTGTCATAGGGACATAATCCTCTGGGGAAGGGCAAAAGCAGTACGTGCCATTGAAAGGACACAGGTGGAATGAGGGCAACTACACAATCAATGATCCAGGCTCACACTGTGCATCAGAAGGTACACCAGGATAATGTGCAGCACCTCTGAGCAGTCACATGCCACAGGCCACTGACGCTACCGCAGCAGAGTACACAGACACACACAGGCACAGGACATACACCTGCCATTGCCAAATGCAGCGACAAACCTCACTCTGCACATGTGCCACTAGACGGGGGGGGCTCACAGGTGTGGGGCTGGCTCTGCACGTCAGACACACAGCACTGCTCCCTGCTCACATCACATGGCCAGGGTATATCCATCCCTCATGCAGCTGGGGTGCTACACTCCACATATGCACCCACCCACATGACAGGGGACTCACACACACACCCATGTCCAGGGTACGAACACATCATGTGGACACTCTCAGCACAGGTACACAGAACTAACACACATCTGTGGGTACAGTCACCTGTCACACTGGGCTGACCACATAATCACATGAGGACTGTAGAGGCAACATTCCCAGGAGGATAAGACAGGCAGAATGTGGCATGCACCATGCAGTGATTGTCACAGTAAACACGATGCAAGTGAGGACGGCAGACATGCACCACTGCATGCTCTGGCTGGGAGACATCAGGCATTCCCCCCCCTGGGACCCCCCCTACAGTACATAGCGTGTGTGAGACACCTGGACACAATGCCAGAAGTCACAGTCACAAAAAAGGGACACAGTCTGTACTCGTGGACTCTGCACTCACCTGATACCCTGATCGCCCATACAGCATGGGGTACTGTGGAAGGATCACATCCAGCAGAGCCATGTTCTCCTCCAGGGTGAAGGGCTGTGACCTCTCCACAGACCTTGACATGGTTCCAGGGAATCAGTAGCAGCAGCTGGGTCGTGGAATACAGAGATGTGCAGGCAAGTGCTCCCTCATGGGACCTGGCTGCCTTATATCTGCCTTGCTGGCCTGTTTCATGCACAGGAGTACAGAGTGATTGGTCACTCACATTTGCATCCTATGTTTCCTCCAATCCCTTCAAACCTAGCACAGTCAGTGGGTTCTTATTGTGTTTTTTTCTTCAGCATGATGTCAACCCCACAAACACATTGCAACAAAGTAGAATCATTCCAACTGACTTCTGCTGTGCACCTTCCAGAACAAATTCAAACTTTAAACTTGGTCTCCATGACAACCTGCATGCATGTAGGCCTTAATACTTGTCCCTCATGTGTCCCCTATGTAATTTAGAGCTTCACACACAGGTACGGTGCATTCCGGGGCCCTAGGGCACCCCAAATGCATAGCAACAGCCCGTACAGGCGTGTGTACGGGCCGTACCACTATGAGTACGCATACGCAAGAACACCCATAGTGGTACGGCCCGTACACACGCCTGTACGTTCACTATCACTATGGGTGTCCTCGCGTATGCGTACTCGTAGTGGTACGGCCCGTACACACGCCTGTACGTTCACTATCACTATGGGTGTCCTCGCGTATGTGTACTCATAGTGGTACGGCCCGTACACACGCCTGTACGTTCACTATCACTACGAGTACGCATACGCGAGAACACCCATAGTGATAGTGAACGTACAGGCGTGTGTACGGGCCGTACCACTATGAGTACGCATACGCGAGAACACCCATAGTGATAGTGAACGTACAGGCGTGTGTACGGGCCGTACCACTATGAGTACGCATACGCAAGAACACCCATAGTGGTACGGACCGTACACACGCCTGTACGTTCACTATCACTATGGGTGTCCTCGCGTATGCGTACTCGTAGTGGTACGGCCCGTACACACGCCTGTACGTTCACTATCACTACGAGTACGCATACGCGAGAACACCCATAGTGATAGTGAACGTACAGGCGTGTGTACGGGCCGTACCACTACGAGTACGCATACGCGAGGACACCCATAGTGATAGTGAACGTACAGGCGTGTGTACGGTCCGTACCACTATGGGTGTTCTTGCGTATGCGTACTCATAGTGGTACGGCCCGTACACACGCCTGTACGTTCACTATCACTACGAGTACGCATACGCGAGAACACCGATAGTGATAGTGAACGTACAGGCGTGTGTACGGGCCGTACCACTACGAGTACGCGAGGACACCCATAGTGATAGTGAACGTACGCACGCGTGTACGGGCCGTACCACTATGGGTGTTCTCGCATATGCGTACTCATGGTGGTACGGACCGTACACACGCCTGTACGCTCACTATCACTATGGGTACGCATACAGCAGCACTCCCATAGTGATACGGGAACGTACACAGGCCCTCTTAGCAAAAGTACGGTGGTTTTCACACATCACAGTGGTGACAGGCAGCACACAGGAAGGAATAGGGCTGACATACTTGTCCATGGATGGACATCAAGGCATTGTCTGGCCAGTACTACATGTGTGGGGCACAGGTGTGAAAGGCTGTGATGTGGCACATTACTCCTGAGTCGAGAAGGCACCAGATGTATGATGAGATGTGTACACATGTAATGTGTTACGGTGCAATGTGTGCCAGGCATGCCCTTGACTCCTTTGACATGTGTGCATGTCGTACTGCACACTTGGGATGAGCGTCACTGGCATGGCACGGACACCAACACACAGAAGTGTCCCCTGAGGCCAGGTACAGGGGTTACCACACCTGACATGTCACTACCCACGGTGCACGATGTGACTATGTCATGTATGTGTGGGGGATTCGCATTAGCTTGATGTTGGAGCTCCCTCAAAAGCTGCAGCTGTTGCAGCAACCAACATGTGTCTGTGTGTAGATTGACATTGCACACTGTTCCACACACCATGCCACATGTGGTATCGGATGTGAGGTGCGTATGTATGCATGGGACACGGAGTAGCGTAACAAGGACATGTCTGCATCCTCTCTATGAATGTGTGGTGAGTCATCACATGTACACCTTCATGGCAAGGTGTGTTGTCTGTCCTAGTGTAATGTCATGTGACCAGTGGCTCTAGTGTTCCGCTACCAGTCTCTGAAATCGACATCCTACTTCTGCTGATGTGTGGATGTATGTCACTCCTGTGTTGCGTCTGGCTGTTCACTTACACTGGGACACAGCTAATCCCATGCCATGGCATGTGGAGGTTCACAATCTCCGTGTGTAGCTGGGTCTTGGTAGGAGTGTCACCTGGCAGCCATACGTATCCAGGGCATGTGGCACATACCTGACTCCGTATGTAGCATATGTGTATAGACAGATTTACATGTGCTCAGTACAAATCAATTGTTGTTGTGGTGCACTCACTCTTCCTTGTCACTTCCAAATTACTGCAGAGCGCCGCCTCTTCCCCGACCAATCCGGACTTGGCTGCCATGCGGGAGAATGACTGTATCCGGTCCTACCGCTTCCCCCAACGGTTGATTCTGGAGTTGACGGCGAGACTGGCACCACACCTGCAAACGCTGCAGAGGTATCCTACGGCACTGACACCCAAGCTGAAGGTAATGGCAGCCCTACATTTTCTAGCCACGGGTACCTTTCAAAATACCATAGCTCATGTTGGTGGCATGTCCCAGAGCATGTTCTGCCGTGTGCTGCATGATTTCTTAGAGGCCATGTTGATTCACCTGGATGACTTCATCCATTTCCCAACCCCTGAAATGTTGACTGGGGTCAAGCGTGGATTCTATGCCCTGGGAGGGATGCCCCATGTCATTGGGTCCATAGATGGGACACATGTGGCTTTGGTACCACCACAGGCACAGGAGGTAGCGTACAGGAATCGCAAACACTACCACTCCATCAATGCCCTTGTGGTGTGTCTGTCCAACATGGTGATTTCACATGTCTGTGCTCGTTTTCCAGGATCAGCACACGATGCCTACATCTTGAGGCGTAGCAGGGTGCCTGAAATGATGACGCAGCTGCGCAACGAACGAGCATGTGTTGTTGGTGGGTACATTCTGTCTGTCCTGTATTTTGCGTAGATTTCCAGCACGACCGCTTCTCCTGTCCTACTTATGTCCATGTGCTTTCCATGTAGGGGACGCTGGCTATCCCAACATGCCATGGCTGATCACACCTCTCCGCAACCCCATCACGCCGGCCCAGCTCCGCTACAACACCGCCCATGGCCGGACAAGGCGAGTGATAGAGAGGACGTTTGGCCTCCTGAAGAGCCGATTCCGATGCCTCCACAAGACCGGCGGCGCCCTCCCATATGCCCCGGCGAAGGTCTGCAAAATCTTCATGGTCTGCTGCATGCTGCACAACATGGCAGTTGAGAAAGCTGTGCCACTCATCCTGGATCAAGATGACCAGGACCATCCACCCGTGGAGGACGAAGGGCTTGGCAATGGGGCTAGTGATGTGGAGGATGAGGAGCCGCAAGAGGACATCCGGACTCAGCTCATACGCGACTTCTTTGCTTAGTGGTGAGTACCAGTGTCTGAGTGTGCACGCATTGGTCCCCGTGTGGCATGTGTTGCGATGTGTGTGTCCATCTGCATGTATGGCACGTGAGTCAGAGGTGTGTGTGGATGTGTCACTGGAGTGATGGTGCCAGTGATGAGTGTATTTCCCCAGTCATAATTGTGACCTAGCATGTTGTCATCCATACATGTGTCGAGTACATGCACATGCAAGTGGCTGTGCTTTTTGTGGCTGACTTCTTGTGTGTCTCTCTTCCCCAGGTACTTGCGCATGCCGTCTGCTGCTTGCATTGTTGTGGCACTGCTATTCCTCATGGACACGTCATCGTGTGCTGACTCAGCGTTACACGCACAGACAAGTTTGGAAGTCTCCTTAGGGTAAGGGATGCATCAGGGGTGTATTGGGTGTGGCAGTAGTTCACGATGTATGCACACTGCCCCTGTCAATGTTTGGTTCCTCTGCAGACATGTTGCATCACCATGGTAAACATGACATGCAGATGGGTACACCTGAATAGATGGTCAAACTTGTTGACAGTCATCAGTGATGGGATTGTGGAATGTGATGATGGCATCAATGTGTGTAACACTGCCCTCGGACACATACGGTTTGCATTGGCTTGACATGGTGTGGGACTTCCACATCAGCGGATCAAGGGTGTAGGTCAGGCTCTCCGTGAGCAGCAGGGGGTGTTTAGCTGTTAGCCAACACTTGTGTGCCAGTTCCATGGATATCACGCATTTGTGCTGCAGAAGGGGGGTGCCAGTGTTGGACCCACATGTTAGTCCACATGACCCATTCATGTGTACTCCGACTTGCCTCTGCAATCCCAAATACATGACTAATAAAGGTGTCCCTATGCCTCCAAGGTGCCTCTTCTCAGTCAATGCTGGTGTGTTGCCACGGTGCATCCGGCATGTCTGGCATGGTTTTCCGTGATAGTGGCTATGTGTCTATGTGTAGAGTAGCAAGATGCAAGCTGTTTGTGTGGGATTAGACCGTGTATTGTGCATGATGTCCATGACTGTGTGGGTATTGTGACATGTGCCATCCCCATGCATCCAACGTTGGCCAGGCCACCATTCTCTGCATCCACCTGACTCAAGCTTGCAGGACATGGTTATGCCACCTGTCTACACATACCTGGGTGCCCCCCAGGACACTCGACATGATCCCTGACCTCTGCGCATGACTGTTGCTGTACTCAAACTGTCTGTCGGCACGGTTGTGCGGCCACCCCCTCATCTGGTTGGGCCCATCACGGGTGTGTATGGTGCTCCATGTCTGTCTTGCCTAATACACTGTGACCCGTGTGTCCTGTGCCAGACTCAGGCCCCAGGGTGTGGATGGTTGAAGTCAAATGAGAACTCAGGCATGTTTAGACTTTACAAGACACATGTAAGGTAATAATGCAACCAGCAGGCATCTTCTCTTCATGGTGTGACTTTTTATTTTAGTGGGGGGGGGGGGGGTTTGACATGAGGGGCTTTCCGGGTGTGGAATCCAAAGTTCACTAGGGGAGTTGGTGTCCTTGCCATTAGAAATCCTCAGAGTCCATGCCACAGTCTTTGTCAACATTGGTCAGACAGTGACCAGCAAGGCCATGTGGCAGAGAATGTCTTTTGATGCTGTGCTGCTGTTGCTCCAGTGGGCCAGGTGCCAGGCCAGGTGTCCTGGGAGATGGTGCTGTAGCGCCGACCCTCACGGTCTTTTCCGTGGACGACCCGCCCTCCTGCGGGGACCCTCAGAAGCAGGCCGTGATGATGTTTGGGATGCTCCATCGGATGTTTCCTCCTCCTCCTCCTGATCCCTCCCTGTGGGTGGTGATGTTCTACGCCTTCTGGCACAGGGTGGGTTGCCCATGTTGTCGGCCATCCGACGGAGTGTACTGTGAATTCCCGTGAACACAGTCACGAGCTCAGCCTGTCTGTCCTCCATCCTCCGTTGGTGTTGCAGTAGACAGGCATGTTGCTCCGCATGTTGCTGGGCCTGCTGGGTCTTGATCCCCTCGAGGATGGACACAACCTGGGCCATGCCCGTGGTGTCCTGCCGGTATGTGTCCAGGATGTTTCGGACATGGGAATATACCGGTTCCCCAGCCAACTGGTCAGGCTCGCGCCTCCGCCGTCCTCCACTCCCACCACCCCTGCCCACTTGCACCTGGCATGCCCTTGTGGGCACATCGGGTCCCCGGGACCCCTGAGGGGTGGCATTGGCGTTGTCGCCTGCCTCCTCCTGAGTGCCCGGGACACCGTGTCCCTCCTGGCCAGCCTGGCTGCATTGTGGTGGTGGGGCAGGGATCCTGGGTGTCTCCTGGGATGTGGCAGGAGTGGGGGTGGTGGTTGGCCCAGTTGTACCTGACGCAGGTGCTGCAGGTCGTTGGACACCAGAGGGGCCAGGTTGGTCGGGGTCGGGTTCGTCCACAGAGTGGTGAGAGTCGTCGCTGCCGGTGGGTCCGTCATCCCGCCGAGCCGGGTCCTGTGAGTCTTCCCCCCCAGTGTTGGGGGGTGATCCACGACGTTGACCTGTGTGTGAGAGAGACAATGTTAATTTTGTTCCATGCAACATCCATGTTTCATTCGTTTCAAAGTTGGCACATTTCCTCTGGCAATTTGGATATGTCTCGCATTCCACTCACAGTGCACTTGTGCATGGGTATGTCCCTTGGGCACAGCTTTTGCGACTTTACCAATGTGTGGCACAGTCTTACTTGCTGCGTCAAGTGTGACTGCAGTCAGCAGTGGAGTGGGCAGGTGTGGCGAGCCATGCATTGGCGCATTCCGTGTAGCACTGTACGTGGGCACATGGAGTTGTTCCACACACTTATATGATGCAGGTAGCTGTCGTTGTGCTCGTGCACAGGTGTACTGCTCGATCTTTCCGGTCTTATTGTGTTGAAGGGTGATTTAGGTGACTTCAGTCTCTTTCCATTCAAGTCTAAGGGTTAGAGTAGTGTATAGAGCCTATTTATTAGGCACTTCGACATGATCCTGTGTTCTTCCCCATAGATCAGGGTTTGCATATATATATCCTAGGGGATAGATTCGTTAGCATTAGGGGTAATCTGTTCTGTAGTGAGGGTATTTCATGGAGCCGTGCTGAATTCAGGCCTGGTAGGCCTTAAACGGGAGAGACTCCATCTTTCCTCCTGCTCTGGCAGCTCGGGATGTTTCTAGGTCATAGGCAGTGTTTTAGTTAGGAGGTGTTATTCGCTTGGAGAGAACCGGTTCAGGCCGGCCCTTATCGAAGGATTGTATTTTTCTTCATGCCGAAGACACTACATCAGGCCGGCCGGCTGGGAACGTGTCCTTGGCACGGGGAGGTACAAGAATTTGGTGGGCGGCAGGTTACGGGCTGGAATTTTCCATGAGGAAATGCACGTCTATATTAGTAAAAGTTTGAGGCAGATACTGGCACTTGCTTCTTGTCCATGGGCGGCACCTGGCCGTTAGTAGTAAAGCTGCTACTTATTCCAGGGAAGACAGATGACAAACTTGGAGGTGGAGAAAAACCGAGAGATAGATATTCCAAAGAGAAGAGAGTAGCCAATGAGGAAGAGGTCCCAGTGACTCGGAGAGGGAGACGGGAGTAAACCCGTGATTGCGGAGGTGTGACTTCCAGGCGAAGCCGAGGCGCAGACGAGAAGGGAACCTAGATGACCATTGAGTGCAGGCTACATACGACCAAGGTGATGTCAACCCCTTACTATTAGAGTGTACAACTTAATCTTTCACTTTTCTTTGCAGGTTATGTATTATGTTCCGTGAGTGTGCATGTAATAACTAAATAAAGTATTCAGTTTGTAGTAAAGCAATATGTGCTACGTGTTCTTGTGTAAGAGGGTAACCTATTCTTCTAGTCAGCTGTGACTTAACATGAACAGATGTTAATCCTGATCAGGTAGGTGGTAACTGAATAAGGGAGAAAGGAGCCCTTCGAACTGGGGAACAAGTTGTGCTCAACTAGCTGTCTTTGTGTGATCTGATATATAGTAACACTGATGTCGTGGTAATTATAGGATGAACTCGTGCTAAGGCTGCCGTCTGGGCAGGAAGTCCTGGGTCCATTTGGGACCGCGAGGCTGTGACCGCCGTCTGGGCAGGAAGTCTGTGGCTGCCGTCTGGGCAGGAAGTCCTGGGTCCGTTTGGGACCGCGAGGCTGTGACTTGTCTAAGGCTGCCGTCTGAGCAGGAAGTCCTGGGTCCGTTTGGGACCGCGAGGCTGTGGCTGCCGTCTGGGCAGGAAGTCCTGGGTCCGTTTGGGACCGCGAGGCTGTGGCTGCCGTCTGGGCAGGAAGTCCTGGGTCCGTTTGGGACCGCGAGGCTGTGGCTGCCGTCTGGGCAGGAAGTCCTGGGTCCATTTGGGACCGCGAGGCTGTGGCTGCCGTCTGGGCAGGAAGTCCTGGGTCCATTTGGGACCGCGAGGCTGTGACTGCCGTCTGGGCAGGAAGTCTGTGGCTGCCGTCTGGGCAGGAAGTCCTGGGTCCATTTGGGACCGCGAGGCTGTGACTTGTAGGTCTTGGTATATATAGTAGGAATTCCCTGTCCTTAGGTGGTACATATATGTGGTTATTTAGGTGTAAATAGGCCCTAGGGAGGGGGTAACGTTCTGGTTTGGGTTAGAGAGGCTCTGCTGAGCGGGTTCCGAAAACCCAAGCAGAACATTTGGCGTCACGAACCGTTTACGAAACCTGTGTGCGTTGTGGTTGTCTTGTGTTTGCTTTCGGCGCGTGCGTGGTTTTGTTTGCATTTTATTTTTGTATATTTGTGTGTATAGTTTTTATTTTTCTTCCTTCTTTTCTTTCTCTTCTTTTCTTCTTTTTCCTTTTTCACGATGTTTTCTAGAAGGTCTAAATCTACTTTTAAGTTGCCCGTTGATATTCCCGGATGGGATTCAACGCCTTATGAAGCCTTGGCCCGTGAGTGGGCTGATTCTACTGGTTTGAGTGAGAATTGGAATTCTTCTTTGGAGCTGGCAGAGCCGGCTGATGTGATTGCTTGTTTGCAGAAGGCACCCGTATCGAAGGGTGAGGAGATTCCCATTTTGGGGCGCAGAGGTTGGATTCTTTTGTCTGCATACAGGATTCTGCATGAGAGATTGTTGAAGTTACAGATATCTCTTAAAGATGTGGAAGCGCACTTTGTTGAGATTCAGAATTCTCGTACTTTGTTGCGGTGTCAAAATAAGTTGCTTGCTGATAAACTTGAGACTTACCAAACTATTGCCGAACGGGCGGCTGTGCGAATTGCTCGTTATAAATACAAGAACAGGCGCGGTCGGGTTTCGACGCGAAAGGTGCGTCTGGTCGTGGCGACAGCCGGGCTAGATTGGAATCCTGATGAATGGGATGGTAATATCTGGAACTCGACTGATTCTTGTTCCTCGGGTGAGGAGTCTGCCAAGCGCGAGTCTTCTCGCTCCCGCCATGATTGTAAGTCTGCTTCTCGCACCTTTGATGGTGCACCCCGTGATTACGCTCGTTCTTCGAGTGGGATCAATGCTTCTTACACTGATTGTCCCTCTACGAGTACTGATCGGGCTCCTTGTGATGCTCGTCCCGCGGTTTCTGCGCATCCAGTTTTCCGTCGGAAGTTGCAGCAGTCTCCCAATGCTCCGCAGGGTATTTCTTTGGACTGTTTAGAAGACTTTACTCAGCAGGAAATTAGTGATATTTTGCAGCGATTTCGGCAGCGAGCTGGTGAGTCCTTGCTCACATGGATGGTGCGCCTTTATGAACTGGGCGCTGCTGGTATTATGTTGGATACTGGCGATTGTTTAAAGTTCTGTTCCTTGAGTTTGGATTCTACTGTGCAGGATCATTTTCGTAACTATAATGGTGTTGGTCAGATTTCTTTACTCCAATTGGCGACTGAGGGTTGTAATCTAAAATATCCTACTGAATCTGACTGGCCTGTGAATGACAAGCCGTGGTATACTTTGCGTGATGCTGCTCAACGTCTCAAAGAGGAGGTGATGAAAACGGCAATTTTTCTGGGTACTGCTGACAGGTTGCTTGATGGTTCATTGACATCTTCTGTGCGGAACCGTATCATTCGATCTTCCCCTGTTGCCTATAAGCAGGTCATGATGACTTTATTGACTAATCAGACTGGTAACGTATTATCTACGGTTTTGGAATCGGTGCGCCAACTCGGTGAGTTGGGTGAGTGGTTTAAACCTGAACGGCAGTCCCGGCCTGACACTCGTACTCCTGGTGAAAATAAACTTACTAGACGTGATATTTTTTCTGGTCTTCTGGCTGATGGTGTGCGGAGGGAGGATATTGATGGTGAGACTACCGCTCGTTTGTGGGAGTTGTTTCGCAAACGTGGCTTGGATCGAAAGGAGGGTGCCCGGCGTGTTCGGACCACTGAGTGTGATCGTGGTGGTTCTGACGGTAGCGGTGATGACGACTGCCATGGGCGCTCTGTTCGTCGTGATGATCGACGTTCTGCACGTGATGTGTCCCCCCGTCGAGAGAGAGACAGGGAGAGAGAGGGGGAAAGAGAAAGGGGGAGAACTGACTATGTTTACAGCAGACGTAGAGATGATAGGGATCAATCCCCTGAGTTGAGGAGGAGAGAGGATCGTCACAGTTTGGTCGATCGTAACCCGCAGTACAATGCAGAAGATACGAATCCGTTCCGTACTGGGAATGGATATGAACAGGAGGTACCGATACCTAAGAAACGTGAGAGTCTTTATCCTGATCTATCCTGGTACACAGAATGCAGTAAGAATGACTAGGAAATAGGTCAAGCTCCGGTACACAGATGGGCTCACAGAGATAATAGACCCTATGTAGATATTGATATTTATTGGAGACATCGTAATATCCAAAGGGCCCGAGCATTGGTAGATACAGGAGCGGAGGCCACTCTTATTCATGGAAAATCAAAGAAGTTTACAGGTCAGCCTTTTACTATTACCGGATTAGGTGGAAAAGAAACCCCTGCAGTTCAAACTTTGCTTGAAATGAGAATAGGTAGAATTCCTAGAAAAGAGTATTCTGTACTAGTAGTGCCACTTCTAGAATTCATAATTGGGATTGATATTTTGAGAGGAATGACTTTGCATCTAGATGACGGATGTTACCAATTTGGAACAACGCATTATATATCGTCCAGACCTATACGGGTTGGTCGTTTAAGAATGCCCCCCATACAAGTTCCCCATGCGACAAAAGTGGTTTGTCAGAAGCAGTATCGTATTCCAGGTGGTCATGAGGAGATTAGTACCACTATTCAGGAGTTAGTGGATGCAGGAGTCATAACCCCAGTTACTTCTGCTTGGAATAATCCTGTTTGGCCGGTGCGTAAGAGTGATAACTCTTGGCGCATGACCGTTGATTATCGAGAATTGAACAAGCACACACCCTCTTTGACTGTTGCAGTACCGGATGTTATTACACTTATTGAGAGAATCCAAAAGCATCCAGGTACATGGTACGCGTCCATTGATATTGCTAATGCTTTCTTTTCAATTCCGATTGCCCCAGAGTGTCAGGAACAATTCAGTTTTACGTGGAACGGGCATCAGATGACGTTTAGAAGTCTTCCCCAGGGCTATGTACATAGTCCTACGATATGTCACCGGCTGGTGGCAGAGCATTTGGCTGAGGTACCGGTTCATCCCCAAATTCAGATATGTCATTATATTGATGATGTTTTGATCCAAGGCGAAACACAAGAGGAAGTTCAGACCCAATTAGACAGAGTCATTGAGTGCCTGCGTGAGAAAGGTTGGGAAATCAACCCAGATAAATTGCAAGGTCCGTCCCAGGCTGTAAAATTTTTGGGTATTAATTGGCATGAAGGGCACCGTGAAGTGATCCCTCAGGTTAAACAGAAGATTCTTGATTTTGCAGTTCCTAGAAATAGGAAAGAAGCCCAGAGCTTCATTGGTCTGTTTGGCTTTTGGCGCCAGCATATTCCTCATTTGAGTCAAATATTGGCCCCCTTGTACCGGGTCACGCGTAAAAAGAATGCATTTGAATGGGATAAACCACAGCAAGATGCGTTTAGTCTGGCAAAAGAGGCAATTCAACATGCTCTGGATTTATGGCCTGTACGTGATGGTGACGTGGATTTGAATGTGTCTGTACAGGGCCTTTATGCAAATTGGAGTTTGTGGCAGAAACAAGGCAGGAGTAAAGTACCGTTAGGTTTTTGGACCAAAAAGTTACCTGATGCTGGTGAGCGTTACACACCCTTTGAGAAACATTTACTTGCTTGTTATTGGGCTCTGGTGGATACCGAGCAATTGACTTTGGAACATGATATAGTTCTGCGTCCGGAAATTCCTATCATGCAGTGGGTCCTGAGTTTGCCGAAAACTCACCGAATTGGACACGCTCAAGAGGCGAGTGTGATTAAATGGAAATGGTACATACAAGACAGGGCACGTGTGGGCCCGAAAGGAGTTGCTTCTTTACATGAGCAGGTGGCGCGAGCGCCATCGACTGAGACTGAGAGTGAATGTTCCGTACCTTTAGCACAGGAGTCTCCTGTCAAGTGGGGTAAGCCTTTTGATGATTTGTCCGCAGCGGAAAGAAACCATGTTTGGTTCACTGATGGTTCAGCGAGGTTTATAGGGATGACACGGCACTGGAAGGCGGTGTCCTATAATCCGATCACACAGAAATTGTTGAGCACAACTGGTGAAGGTAAAAGCAGCCAATTTGCCGAGCTTTACGCTGTTTACCAAGTTTTGAAACAAGAGTTACCTGGTACATGTCATATTTTCACTGATTCTTGGTCTACTGCCAATGGACTGGCTGTTTGGTTGCCAACTTGGCATTCCCATAATTGGAAGTTACATTCCAAAGAATTATGGGGAAAAGAGTTATGGCAAGAAATTTGGGAGATGCTCCCACAGAGTACTGTTACAATCTTCCATGTGGACGCTCACACCCCGATAGATTCTCTTGACAAATTTTTTCATAACATTGCAGATGAGAAGTCTAAAATTGCTGAGGCAGTGGTGGACAGGCAAGATTCTGATATTGCGGGATTGGCGAAATGGGCACACCAGAAGGCAGGACATTTTGGAGAGAAGGCCACTAGCAGGTGGGCTGCTGATCGAGGAATTTATATTCCCTTAGATTTAATCAAAAATGTTATTTTACACTGCCCCGTTTGTCAGCATATCAGACGGCGTAAGGTGCCCCAAATTGTTAAAGGTCATTTACATCGCGGCAAATTGCCCGCTCAAATTTGGCAGATCGATTACATTGGTCCACTTCCCATGAGTAGGAATTGTCAATATGTTTGCACTATTGTTGATACATACAGTGGCCTGCTGGTAGCCCTTCCCTGTAAGCAAGCTACCCAATTGAATACCATTAAAACATTAGAATTAATTATGATGTACTATGGTGTGCCATTCCAAATTCAATCTGATAATGCATCCCATTTTCGTGGAAGATTGGTACAGGAGTTCTGTGCGGAAAACAATATTGAATGGATATTCCATATCCCCTACTACCCACAGGCCTCGGGCCTGGTGGAGAGATTGAATGGCCTGCTAAAGGACCAGCTGCGTAAGTTAACGGATGACAAGTATAAAAATTGGCGAGACTTTTTGCCCCAAGCACTATTGATTTTGAACAATCGTCCTTTTTTAAATGCTGAATCTCCACTCATGCGTTTGTTTCCCCCGAATGCTGAGGCTATGCCTAATGAAATCAGAGAAACCGTGATGTATTGGGAAATTACTCCCGGAGCTTTGGCTCCATGTAGAGCGACCCCAGGGTCGGCAGGTTTAGACTTGTATGCTATGGATGACATTGTTATAAAAAGTAGAGATCGAGTCATCATAGAGACAGGTGTTGGTGTTCAGATACCACCTGGAAATTTCGGATTGATCGCCCCTAGATCGGGGCTGGCTGTAAAAGGCATTCAGGTGCTTGGAGGAATTATCGACAGTGATTATCAGGGAGAGATTAAGGTGCTCCTGCTGAATAGCAGTGAGATTGACTTACTGATACATCGCACTGACCGAGTGGCTCAATTACTCATAATGCCTGTTTTCAGTGGTGTATTAATGAAAGGCACTGCTCCAACGTTGCTAACTGTACGTGGCCAGAAAGGTTTTGGCTCCACGGATAATCCTGGGGCCAGAGTTTGGGTGCAGTCGCCTAAGAATCCCCCTGAACAAGCAGAGGTCATTGCCACCGGTCAGGATAATACCATTTTGGTTATGAGACCAGGGAAAGATAGCTGGGAAGCGGTCCCGGCTGATAAATGTTATTTATGAGAATGATTAATGCCTGTATTTGGTTCTCTTTCAGATCATTCTTTGGATTGTTGCTGCAGGATGTGTCGGAGCCGGACTGTTTTCGGACTGGTACGACGAGAAAGGAGGGATCCTATCAACCCGGGATGAACTGGGAACCCGAGTGTTGCGTTGCTTCGCTGCATGGGATTCATCATCGAACTTTTGGACCGCACTTGCCAAAAGGGTGACTGACGCCCCTCACTTCTGTTTGACACCGATGAGATCTGTCCATGACATTCTGGCGACCTGCCTGGTTGCTGTCCCCGCCTCATTGGAAACTTTAACTCATATTTTTAATGTCTCGAAGGCCCGTCCCAATATTCTCCTGGGTGATTTTGCTACCCATGTATATTGCCCCCTATGTATTGAATTGCCGAACGAGCAAACCCCCATCCAGTCCCAAATACTTACTTATAATATCACACAAGGTGATTTGTGCTTCTTTCTTACGTGTAATCCTAGTGCGATCTCTGAATGTCTACGCCTCAAACTAAAAGGCGCCACTTCATTTACCGCTCACGAACGGACTTTGTGCTTTCAAAGGACACCGACCACATGTGTTTCAGTTCAGAACAATATGACTTGTAATAGTTTGGTAGTTACCCCCAGTCACTATCGCACGATGTTACTACCTGCCGGATGGCTTTTCTCATGTGGTAATACTTCCTGGCCATTTGTCCCTGCAAACATTTCCGGAGGCCCTTGTGCCATTACGAGACTCAGTTTGTTGATGTTTGCATCGCACCCGAATGCCAACTCTCGTGTGCTTCGAGATACTGTAATGTTACAGGAGGATTGTGACCCATCTTTGCATTTATATTCCAAGTCTGAATACCTTAGCTTAGCTGTTTCAATTATTGGTGTTCCTGCTTTGGCGGTTTATAATGCCAAATCTATTGGGAAAATGGCCTGCTGGATGGTGAAATCTATTAATCATACTTCTACAATTTTGTCTGACATGCTATTAGACGCCCAGGGTGAACGTAGGGCCATTTTGCAAAATAGAGCAGCCATTGATTATCTTTTGCTTAAACATGGACATGATTGCTCGGACTTCGAAGGTCTCTGTTGTTTTAACTTGTCTGACCATACACAATCCATTCGTGCTCACATCGACAAGTTGCGTGACCTAACAGAAGAAGTTAGAAAACACATTGACCAGGGCTGGTTTGACTGGCTCTTTAATTGGTTACCTGATATACACGCGCTACGCCAAATATTAGGTGGTATTTTGATTGCTGTTGCTGTTTTGATTTCTATCTGTTGCTTTATTCAGTGTATTCCTTCATTATTTCAATTCTGCACACTTGGTACTAGACATAGATCAGTTAGCTTTATTTCATATTATTCTTCCACAGATGTTAGCTCCATTTAATGAATGTATAATAGACTGAAGTCAAGGGTGAAATGTACTGCTCGATCTTTCCGGTCTTATTGTGTTGAAGGGTGATTTAGGTGACTTCAGTCTCTTTCCATTCAAGTCTAAGGGTTAGAGTAGTGTATAGAGCCTATTTATTAGGCACTTCGACATGATCCTGTGTTCTTCCCCATAGATCAGGGTTTGCATATATATATCCTAGGGGATAGATTCGTTAGCATTAGGGGTAATCTGTTCTGTAGTGAGGGTATTTCATGGAGCCGTGCTGAATTCAGGCCTGGTAGGCCTTAAACGGGAGAGACTCCATCTTTCCTCCTGCTCTGGCAGCTCGGGATGTTTCTAGGTCATAGGCAGTGTTTTAGTTAGGAGGTGTTATTCGCTTGGAGAGAACCGGTTCAGGCCGGCCCTTATCGAAGGATTGTATTTTTCTTCATGCCGAAGACACTACATCAGGCCGGCCGGCTGGGAACGTGTCCTTGGCACGGGGAGGTACAAGAATTTGGTGGGCGGCAGGTTACGGGCTGGAATTTTCCATGAGGAAATGCACGTCTATATTAGTAAAAGTTTGAGGCAGATACTGGCACTTGCTTCTTGTCCATGGGCGGCACCTGGCCGTTAGTAGTAAAGCTGCTACTTATTCCAGGGAAGACAGATGACAAACTTGGAGGTGGAGAAAAACCGAGAGATAGATATTCCAAAGAGAAGAGAGTAGCCAATGAGGAAGAGGTCCCAGTGACTCGGAGAGGGAGACGGGAGTAAACCCGTGATTGCGGAGGTGTGACTTCCAGGCGAAGCCGAGGCGCAGATGAGAAGGGAACCTAGATGACCATTGAGTGCAGGCTACATACGACCAAGGTGATGTCAACCCCTTACTATTAGAGTGTACAACTTAATCTTTCACTTTTCTTTGCAGGTTATGTATTATGTTCCGTGAGTGTGCATGTAATAACTAAATAAAGTATTCAGTTTGTAGTAAAGCAATATGTGCTACGTGTTCTTGTGTAAGAGGGTAACCTATTCTTCTAGTCAGCTGTGACTTAACATGAACAGATGTTAATCCTGATCAGGTAGGTGGTAACTGAATAAGGGAGAAAGGAGCCCTTCGAACTGGGGAACAAGTTGTGCTCAACTAGCTGTCTTTGTGTGATCTGATATATAGTAACACTGATGTCGTGGTAATTATAGGATGAACTCGTGCTAAGGCTGCCGTCTGGGCAGGAAGTCCTGGGTCCATTTGGGACCGCGAGGCTGTGACCGCCGTCTGGGCAGGAAGTCTGTGGCTGCCGTCTGGGCAGGAAGTCCTGGGTCCGTTTGGGACCGCGAGGCTGTGACTTGTCTAAGGCTGCCGTCTGGGCAGGAAGTCCTGGGTCCGTTTGGGACCGCGAGGCTGTGGCTGCCGTCTGGGCAGGAAGTCCTGGGTCCGTTTGGGACCGCGAGGCTGTGGCTGCCGTCTGGGCAGGAAGTCCTGGGTCCGTTTGGGACCGCGAGGCTGTGGCTGCCGTCTGGGCAGGAAGTCCTGGGTCCATTTGGGACCGCGAGGCTGTGGCTGCCGTCTGGGCAGGAAGTCCTGGGTCCATTTGGGACCGCGAGGCTGTGACTGCCGTCTGGGCAGGAAGTCTGTGGCTGCCGTCTGGGCAGGAAGTCCTGGGTCCATTTGGGACCGCGAGGCTGTGACTTGTAGGTCTTGGTATATATAGTAGGAATTCCCTGTCCTTAGGTGGTACATATATGTGGTTATTTAGGTGTAAATAGGCCCTAGGGAGGGGGTAACGTTCTGGTTTGGGTTAGAGAGGCTCTGCTGAGCGGGTTCCGAAAACCCAAGCAGAACAACAGGTTGTGACACGGCCCTGTGTTTGGCCATGGAGGAGAGGGGGGGTGCTGGCACTGGCCACCCTTGTCTACATGCACGCAGTCCACCTGCTGACGAGCAGACATTCCCACACACCACAAGGCTGATTTGCTCTCCCTGTGTCTCCCTCCCTCTCTGTACCCCTCTCCCTCCCTCTGTGTGTCAGCCTCCTCCCTCTGTCCGTCTCCCTGTGTCTCCCTCCCTCTCTGTCCCCCTCTCCCTCCCTCTGTGTGTCGGCCTCCTCCCTCTGTCTGTCTCCCTGTGTCTCCCTCCCTCTCTGTCCCCCTCTCCCTCCCTCTGTGTGTCACCCTCTGTCACCTCAGCCCAGCTTCCTGGGCACACACTGTTAGCAGATCTTTGAATGGCCCTTGGATTGTTGATGTGAGTTTGTTTCTGATCTCCAGGCACCCATTGGGTGTAGTGTCTGTGTCTGCACTGCTGCTGTGGTGGTGTGTGCTGCCACTCTTTCACAGTGTTGGCTGTTCATTAGCTGCTGTCATGTGCAAAAACGTGCCGTCACCCCCATGTCTTAATGCAAGGCGTCCGCCATTTGCTGGCAAGTCTTTCCTGTGTGGGGACACACTGTTTGTCTGGCTGTGACCTAGGCCATATGGGCAGAGGGCATTGTTGTCTGCTTCTGAGTTGCACTATGTGATTTTTGGGGCCCACCCTCCTGCCATTCGGGTTACCGTGTCATGTGTTGGTGTCTTCTGTGGCCTGTGACTTGACATTGTCCAGCTGGGTGCATGGGGCATGGTGGCGCCAGTGGCATGTGTGTGTTCATGGAGTGTGGTTGAGTCATGCGATAGCTTGGGGTGGTTGCGTGCCTGTTTGTGAGTTTGGTTGTGGATGACGTTCCCCCCATGTGAGGTGCGTTGTTTGTGTACTCACCCGGGTCTCGGAGTCCTCCTAATCCTTCGACTGCCTCCACCGGCAGTATGGCCATCACCCTCTCCTCCCAGGGATGGTAGTGTACGGGTCTGCGGGACGGCCCTCCTCCAGTGACGTTGGCCTGGTTGTGTTCATCCGTCATCTTGGCTCGGACCCTCCTCCGCAGATCGTACCACCTGGCTTGGCATTCCTGCTTGTTCCTTCTGGTGTCCGCAACAGCATTCACAGCATCGACGATCGTCTGCCACATGGCTGTTTTTGCTGAAATGCTGGTCTGTCTGACCAATGTTCCAAAGAGGTGTGGCTCGACTCTGAGGATTTCATCGACAAGGACCTCCAACTCTCGGCTAGTGAACTTTGGATTCTTGTTAGTGGGCATGGTGAGGGGTGTGGGTGTGGATGGTGGGGGGGGTGTGGATGGTTGTGGGTGTGTGGGTGTGGTTGTGCAGGTGTGTGTGTGAATGTGATGAGGGGGTGTTTGTGAAGGTGTGTGTGTGAAGGTGTGCAAGTGTAAGGTGTGGTAAAGCTTCTAGTATGGTGCTGTAGGTTGTCTGTGGGGTCTGACAGCAGTGAGTCTGTTGCAAAGGCTCATGGTTTGTGTTTGTGGGCCCTTTTTATTGGTCCATTGGTGGGTGTGGCTGTGTTTGAACTTTGGGTGGGTGTGTTATAAGGAGTGGTTGTGTTTTGGGCCTCTGTTTGTTTTTGGCAGTTGCAGGTCAGTGAATGTGTTGTTTTAGTGGTTGTTGGACATGTTTTGTGGCTTAGTGCCATTCGAATGGTGTATTCTTGTGTCGTTTTGGTTTGTCCTGGTTGTGTACGTGCGTTTTTTGCGTGTGTACGGTGTGTACATGGGCCATTTTGTTGTACAGTGCTGTCCTTGTGTGTGGCTTGGTACGACTCGTACATGCGGTTGTGATGTTGGGGCCTGGGGTGCGCTCCGTACTTAGAATGTTGTGGTGGGGGTACGCTCCATGCATAGGCGGGTGGGGGTACGACTCTAACGTACACGGGTGTAGATACACGGGGGGTACGACACATACACGGGTGTACATACACGGGGGTACGACACGTACACGGGTGTACATACACGGGGGTACGACACGTACACGGGTGTACATAGACGGGGGGTATGACACGTACACGGGTGTACATACACGGGGGGGTACGACATGTACACGGGTGTACATACACGGGGGGGTACGACTCGAACGTACACGGGTGTACTAACACGGGGGGTACGCACCGTACATACACGGGTGGGGGTACGACTCGAACGTACGGGGGCGGGGGGGGGTCGGCGCGTACGTACGGGGCGGGGGGGGACGGCGCGTACGTACGGGGGCTGGGGGGGGGTCGGCGCGTATGCGGGCACATGTCTCCATGGTTGCTATGGGAGTTCGGTGCGGACGGTGTTTTTTCCATACGGTTGTAACATCGGACGCACGGGATGGATCGTAATTCCGCGGTCGGACTTCACTTTTCACATTTGTACGGTAAATCGTCCGAGGACGTGTCGGACACATTTTCCGACCCGAGGACGTGTGGGGAATGATTCCCAATGCGATTCGTATGGACTTTTTCCCATGCGAATCGTACTTGGCAGTTTGTACGGCACTTCTACGATTCGTACGGTAAAAAGACCGGATACGAGTCGTACGGGGAATTTTTTTACCGGATCGTAATCGGCACCTAAGTCAGGGAAGATGCTGGACACTAACACTACATAATTTACTATTCCCACTGCAGTTAACTTAAAGTCAGGGAATGTGCTGGACACTAACCCTATAGAATTTACTATTCCAACTCCAGTTAACATAAAATGATGGAAGGTGCTGGACAGTAACCCCATATAATTTACTATTCCCACTCCAGTTAACATAAAGTCAGGGAAGGTGCTGGACACTAACCCTATATAAGATACTATTCCAACTCCATTTATATTAAAGTCAGGAAAGGTGCTGGACACTAACCCTATATAATTTACTATTCCCACTCCAGTTAACATAAAGTCAGGGAAGGTGCTGGACACTAACCCTATATAAGTTGCTATTCCAACTCCATTTAGATAAAAGTCAGAAAAGGTGCTAGACACTAACCCTATATAATTTACTATTCCCACTCCTGTAAAAATAAAGTCAGGGAAGGTGCTGGACACTAACCCTATATAATTTACTATTCCCACTCCACTTCGGTTAAAGTTAAGGAATGTTCTGGACACTAACCCTATATCTAACTTACTATTCTCACTTCACTTAACATTAAATCCAAGAAGGTGCTGCACAGCAAATATATATAGTTTACAATTCCCACTGCAGTTATTTGATAGTTAGGGAATTTGCAAAACATTAACCATGTACATTTTACTATTACCACATAATTAATTTTTATTTGTGGTAATATACTGGTCAGTTCACATATATAAATAATAATTCACAACCCCAACATTATTCGTTTATATTGAAATACAATACTATTGAAATTAATAAAATATCATTTAGAGTACATCACTATATTCCAATGTAAAACATACTATTTACTACTCTCTTATTTTGTTATTTGTAATCTATAATTATAAATATTACATATTTTTATAAAATATATAGCCACCTTTATCCCTTATTTACCCATTATCCCACTCCTATAACTAAATTGTTTATCAAAAATTACAATTAAATTTATCAATATATAATATCAAGATTACTATGCATTTTAAAATTTTTGAGTAAATTTGAAATTACAAATTTGTAATATATAATTTCTAATTTAAATTAAAATTTCGCTTTTTTATAATATTTATATTTATGAATTTCGGATTTTATGTCTGAGTTTATACTATTATTTTTAAAACACTCCCCACCCTCATCCCCTATTAACCCAAATCCTGCTCCTCAAACTAAATAATTACTTAAAAGTGTAATTAACATCTATAACTCTAAATTCTCTATCTTTCAATAAATTTTTAAATATAACTTTCACATTTACTTACAATTTTAAATTATATATTTTCGAAATTATTTTTAAATTTCTAAATGTTTAATTATTTCAATTTATAAATTTCGTAATTTATATGTAATTTTATATTAATATTTTTAAAACACTCCCCACCCTTATCCCCTAATAACCCAACATCCCGCTACTAAAACATATTTTACATTAAATAATTTAAATAAATTATTTATAATATTTAAAATATTTAATTAATAATTCATTAAAAAAACTATTTATTAAGTCGATATATAGAAAAACGATATTTTACACATTCTATATTTTTTTTTCGATATTTCTCACAACACTAATAAATCGATATTATTTACATACGATATTACTACATCGATAATTTATACTTCAATATTTTAAACATACAAATTTAATCGATATTTATTACAACGATATTCTATACTTCGATATTAGTAATATATCGATATTTTGACTTCCATATTATTCTTATTCGATATATCTAATTCGATATTATGTCTATTTACCGTCTCAGATATCAATTAATAACCCTTACCATTTCCACTGCACAGTCCTTCCTATTATTTTTAAAGTTATTAGTCCGCAGGAGCCATTGCTTTTTGGTTAAATACGTGACTCGACTAATGGCTTTACCAAATGGACGGGTTGACAACAGGGCCGAACTGGGAACCAAAACTGGCCTTGCCAAAGTACTCGGCCGGCCCCCCAGGAGATTGGGGGTGCGGCCGAGCTGTTTGCCAGAGGCGGTTTTGGACGATTTTGTTACAGGGGGCGATATTGCAGCTATGCTGCAAAAAAGGCCCTGTTACAAAACTGCCCCCCCAGGGGCCCAAAATTGGCCCCCACCCTGGCGGCCCACCGGGTGAATGCCTGGTGCCCGCTACTGCCATTCCGGCCCTGGTCGACAACTAACTCACATACATTAGCAGTGATTAAAGTCACTGAGAGCCTTGCCTGTCGTCTCAGTACCATTGCAACAATGTATGTATCAGCCGTGAAACCCTTGAAGAGAGAGAGCCTGCCACCCTACCGGTGTGACGCTAGCAAGAGTTGCAGCACAACCCCCTCAGCATCATTGAGGCAATTAAGCAGAGCCGATGTGTTGCACTGGGAGACCACTGCTGGCATCAACATTTTCCCAGCTGCTAGGTCAAAACGGCCAGTCCATGAGCTCAGCTAGCTTGTTTTGGTACTGTGAAAGAAAGGGCGTGCAGGCAGGACGTTTTTTTCCCCTGCAGCCTGTCTACATTTCCAGTCCTGCTGTCCGGACCCTGCTTCCTGAGTCTTCCAGGTGGCTTGCCGGCTTATATCTGACAGGGGCCTGAGCCCCAGGTCCCGGATGAGAAACTCGCAGCCTCCTACAGCCTACTACTTACCTATCAGCACTGTGTGGAGCTCACTGCCTCCCATTTCCAATATCCTGGCCTTAGACACTCTCTGGCTCAGCGTGGTACTGCAGTGAAGAGCACGTTTGGTGGCACAGCAGGGAGAGTCCTGCAGAGCACTGAAGATGAGTGCATGTTAAATCATGGGGGCGACGATCATGTCTGTTAGAGTGTGTTCGAGGGGTCAAAGGCATCATATGTTTCAAGGGACAAAATATTCTACAACTATTTTGGTCTTTCAACTTTAGGTAACCACATATAAAAAACATAACCATCTTGGATTCAATCTGGCTGGGTCGATGTGCGCGTGCTCACTCTGCTCACTGGTGGAGAAGATACGGCATGACGTCATGCCAGGTGAGCGTTGTAGGGGAAGGTGTCCCTTCTCTCCTTGAAACTCAGGAGCAGCAACATTGTCGTGGTGTCACCAGGGCTTTAAGTGGACGTTTTTTCAATGTTATATACAAGCCATAGTTGCTGCTTATTTATCTTATGCAACTAACAACCATTGACAAAGCCAATTGTCCTGACTTGTTCTAGGTATGATGTTACTTGTTGTATCATATATCTGGATGCAATGACAGAAACAGCAAAATACAAGTCGGGCAGCACACTATGCTAAGCAAGCACAGATTTTTAGATTATGAGTTTTAAGACACGCCCTTAATTACTTTTTCCATGCCCCTTTGAGAGACCCCCCATTTTTTCATCCCACTTAATGCCCTGATAACCATGATAAGCCTTGAATGAAGATAATCTAAAATCATGCAATTTAACGTGATTGAAAAATAACCTCAATTGGTGAGAGAAAGAAGAGTGAGTGAGTGAGTGCACTCCAGGGAGAACCAGATTTGCGCCCAGGTTGAGCCGTGGTGGCTTCTGTATTCAAAGTACTACCATATGCTGTCATTATAGCATTGTGAATATGCAACAGTCATCTTAGAAAGGGGCTGAAGCTTAGGGACCTTCCATTTCAAGGGTTGTGTGGCAGTTTCAAGATCTTTTCAGAGCTTCTTACTGCCCAAAAGAGTGTAATTGACAATATGAATCACTTTCTGTTCACTTAGCTGCTTGGTTTTACATACAAGAAAGTGTTACTCTAAGTGTCACACATATAGCTGTTTAAATGGCACTCATCAGATCATAAGAACACCAATACCATGAAAATGTCACACATAAGCAATCTGAAAACTTGGCAACCGGTTCTACCGGATGGGTCAAGTCAGAGGCACAACTAGAGCCAAATTTCAGGGGGGGCTAAGACATTTTTTTGGGCGGGGCTAATTCTTCCAGAAATAGGCAGAGTGGAGCTGCAGGGGCTCTAAGAAGGGGTGAAAAAACAACAAAGCCTCCTTAACAAGCAAATGGACTTTTAAAGACCTGTGAAGTACTCGGTGCGGCTGTATGTGTGCCCGGGAAGCTGTCTCACACGAGGGAGGGGGGGCTGAAGCACTTTGAGCCCAATGGGCGTTGTGCGCCTGGGTCAAGTCCACCCAAACAGGACCCTTGGTCTTCCCAGTCACAGCATACAAGCCAAGGCAAAACACACCTGTTAAATTTGTCTGACTTTCTCTGTGTTGTCGGCCGAGTGTTCGGGTGTTTTCCAAGTTCCTGTTTACTGGTACCTGAGCTGCGTGATTGGGCCAGGATCTCTGTCACAAAGGAGACACAACCATTTATCTCCTTTTAGAGAGGTGGGCTTTGTCTCCACCTAGAAGTGCAGGTGCATTAGGGGCATGGCGAGGGGAATAAATCATTTCTGCTCTTCGTGCCGAGTGATTTGGATTTTCAGCTGCTCTGTTTTTGCCCTGCTCCAGAGCAACTTTTACTGCTGTTTGGAGGCCCCAGCTTGCTGTCCCTGCTACCAGGGCTGGCCCTTGCTCAAATAGCGCTCTTGGCGCAAAGAAATGTGCCGCCCTCGCTACTGCTTTTGAATAAAATGAGGCAGGGTAGGAGGGTGCGGATGTGTGGTGGCAAGGGGTGAGAGGTAGGGTGTTGATAGGTTGCTAAAAACCATTGATTGCAGCAGGACCTTTATGCAAACAGTTAATTTTGACCCTCTGAAGATTGACGCCCGGGACCTAGCTCCTCCGCTCCAAATGCCAGCCCTGCCTGCAGTGGTGGCTGGTGGATTTTAAATGTGGTGGGGCGAAAATTGTAGACCTGTGAAAATGTGTGATCAAGCACAACGAACTTGCCTAAACTAAAAAAGGGGAACAATGCTGGGGTGTATTCCCCACCCAAGAACATTTTGGGGAAAAACTGATTAGAATGGTGAATTTTACAATGCACTGTCAATCACAGAAATCTCTGCATTTCAGTGTAACACATACAGCAACAGCACAGTGCGCAGTATTTTCACCTAGCCCTAACCCCACACAAATGCAAGTGTGCACTGCCATAAGAACAATTAAGGTCTCAGCAAAAACAATTGTATTTGTGAACAACACGTTCAGCCAACAGTTGCTCTTTACAGTACTATTACCAGTTTCAGCCTTTTAGTTGCTAAAAAGAGACATAGGCTGGAAGCAGACAAGCAAGGATCACTCATATTAAGCAAACGTCTAGCGATAGAGGTGCCTTACTACTGACAATACCCATGCATTGCACTGTTGTTGTACTGTACTATTCATCCCAACCATTTTCCAATGAGATCCTCAATGCATGCTACGTTTGGCTATACAAGTGCCAATCCGAGCCAAACCTCTGAGGTCCCTGCAGTTCACAGTTCATCCAGGTCCCAGTCTCCTGCAGTCCCCCTTCCTCTGCCCCCTTCTAGCAGTGGTTTCTACCCAGTACAGCCTCGTAACAGCCCCAACCGGCCTCCATCAGCTCCCCATAGATCGCAGTGCTACCAGGCACTAGACACAGAGGAAAGCTACAGACGCAACTGGCGAACAAATGGGGACACGCAATGAGAAGAGACACTTACTAATTTATGAGGCCCTCCGACCCAGTGTGTCAACATTTATTGTTTCCCAAAGCTGGTTCATTCCTACTCCTGGGCCCATACAACAAACAAGATAAGGCGCCTACTGAAGTGGCAAACTCAGGCTGAGTTTCATAATGTTTTTGAAAGTGAAACCATACGCAATACTAAAACTAGTGCTACTCAGTCGCGGCAGGCATTACTGGCGGGTGGGGGTTGGAAATGGGGTCATCGCGGGGGGATGGGGAGGCAGGAGGGGTTTAATTACATAAAAATATAAAATTAAACTTACTCAGCTTCTGGATGGGTCCGAGTCCGACTCACGACTCCCGCCGTCCTGCGCCAAATCCTGCAGCTCTCCTCGTCATCTGAAAAGGCAGCCTCCCTCCCTCCCCTCCGCCAATCACAATGCTGCAATTGCAGCGTTGTGATTGGTGAGGCGCGGGGTAGAGCGCCCCAGCTGTGTCATTTTCTCCTACATATAGAAAAAAAGGGAGTGGGCGTTAGTGCTCGAGGGCGGGGGGGGGGGCTTATCCACTGTTGTGGGTACTGACTGTTTGGCCGGCTCCAGGGGCCCACCAAACAGTCAGTACCCACAACGGTGGGTAAGCCACTCCCCCCCCCGGCACTCGAGCACGGCCGCCCACCCTCCCGCCCCCAATCAGGCACTTCTGCTTTCTCGCAATGCGAGAAACAAAAACATAAAATTGTAGTTTTTACCATTTTATGTTTCTGCTTCTCGCACTGTGAGAAAGCAGTGGGGCGACGCCCCTATGGAGGAGCCGCCACTGCCTGCCTGCTACTCTGTGGACCTCACCTTCACTCTCCAGACCCTGTGGACAGAAATTAAGCCTGCTACAGCTTTGCACCTTTCCTGATCCCTGTAGCTACTTTTTTGTCGATGGTGATGTGAGGAAAAGTTTGATTGTAAAGTTCAAAGCAGGTAAGAACATATTGCGGAGGCATAACTGTGTGGGGTGTGTGGGGCGGGCTGACACCTATCCCACACAAAAATACTGACCATTTGTTCATGTTTTTGACATTCTGCAAAGGCTTGGACATGATGTATAAATAGAACTTTATGTAAAATTGTTTATTAGCATTTTAAATATTTCCTAATTTTGTTTCCTTTAATTATCAATCTAGTCGTATGTGTAACTATGAACAAATTTTAAATTGCATTTGTTTTATATTTACTGTTTTAAGTATGAAAGGTGAAACAATACCGGCCTTAAATGATTTTACTCATTTTTCTTCTGGCCGAAACATTAACATTTTAGTCAGGCCTGTATAAAACCGGTTACGCAGAAACCCTGCATGTGGGATGTAACACCCCAATGTTTGAATATTGAGCTATAGAATATAGACTAATTCAGCTATCTATTTTATAGAGATTGGATACTTTGAGTGGAGGCTAGGGATGTTAGGGTGTGGTTAGGACAGGCACCCTGGTTAGCAGAAGACTAGACATATAAGGGTGTTGCAGGTCCAACCCAGATATAATAGTAACTGGGGGGTGAGTGTCTAAAGAGTTTCAGCGCTCTGTCCATCATCTCCTTGTGTTTGTGCAGGTCCAGTAGCACCAAGGCCCAAAGGCAGGAGGGGGCCACTGTACCCTGATTATTGGGGTATTACACAGTTCAAATAGGGGGCCCATTGTCTTTCTTGCAGTAGGGCTCATGACACACTGGCTATGCCATGGACAGCTGCTAGAAATAAAGAATCTTGTACATGAGGCTTCTTACGTTTTGTTTCAAGTTTAATATTGTAGCTGAACACTGTAACTTCTTCCCCACATATTTGAAGTTCGTGACGTGAAAACACTGTGCATCTTTCTCAGGATTGCAGCGGGTCGGCAGACTGGTGTGATGGGATCCCCTGAACCCTGATGGAGCCAGATCATTCCCAGTGACATAAAATTAAATTATGGGGTCCCCCTGCAGAATGTAATGGGGGTCCCTGACCTGCCCACATCTCACAGATATGCATTGGCCTTGGGATGAATGCGGCCCTCTAAAGGTTTGAAGCTTCCCTAGAGGATTGGAAGCACCCCTGCACGGAAAGACTGCAGAGGCCTGGTTACACCCCTGAGCAATCTATTCTAAGCTAAAACAAGCATAAAAGTATGCAGAATTTAGGTGCTCTAGGACACAGCTCTCAAATTTAGATTAGAAAAGGAATCTTGGAGTTTATCAATGTAAAGTTTGACACTATCATAAGTAGAAAAGATATGTTTTAATCAGTTTTTATCGACTCTGATTGGTGGGAACGCACAGATCATTTAATGCAGTATCAGTGGTCACCATTTGTATGTAATTGTATATTGGGGTGGTCACTTGAATCTGGAAGAAGGTGTGTAGTTCCTGCTTAGGGGAATATGGTTTAATCTCCTGCAGGAAGTGGCAACCAACTCTTGAGAAAGAGGCAAACCCCTATAGTTGATGTAGGCCGGTCTGTGAGCCATTTGCAGGCCTGGTGCTTGTGGTGATGAATTGCTGTTGGTTCTACTCCACAGCCAGCATCACATCAAAGTGTTTTGTGTAGTTGCACTAATAGACTAAAAGAGAGATTAACTCAGAGTGAACAACCATGAATCTGATGGCTGTCTGTTACGATGCCCGCAACCAGCTTTCAGTCTGTCTGGGATGAAAGTTGGAATCTTGTTGAAGGGCCTCATCTTGAATTTATGATTAAATGGCATCCTGAATCTCTTTGGAGGTAGACCATGATTACTCTTGGTTCACTCACTTCTTTTGGACCCTCATTGTCTGATCTCAAGGATTCTCTTCATCACATCTTCACTTTTTGAGTTTCTGCTTTGCCACAAGTTCTTTTTTTAATTTGTTTTTTATTTTGTCCTCTTTATTCATCACGCAAGGCCAAAAAGCTCTAAGACTCTGTCAAAGTGCTAGTCCCCCTCAGGGGGCTTCGAAGAGACCACAGGCACATTGTTGACTAAGCCAGGAGCCTGAACCTTAACCGCAAATAGGGTCAGTAATTGGAGGGGGGGTTCCAATGGCAATTACCAAGACTGGCTCCCCTTTGACCACAGCTGCGAAGATGTTATAATCATAGGACATTTAACATTTATAGAATGGATAGTAGTAAATCTATGTTCCAACTCTAATGCATTCTTCCCAGAACCCCCACAACTGTATTCTTCTAGGGGGGGGGGCACTTCGATCTAAATTGCACATTATTCGTATGGTAGCCATCCATTCCCAAAGTGTGGGGGGGGGGAGAGAGAATCCACTTAAAAAAACATCTCTTCGCGCCAATAAAATCAGCACGAAGATGAGCAATTTTAGTGACTTCGTCAGATTCAGTGAATCTACCCCCCCACTGACCACCCACAAAATGACCAAAGACAGGCTTAACTTAATCTCTTGGCCCATTATTTCTGCAAGGACCTTACCCACTTCTACCCAGAAGGTCTCGATGGAGGGCCATCGAAATACCATGCGGACAACGTCGACTTTTTCTTTGCCGCACTTGGGGCACTGCCTAGTCTCCAGGGTACCCAGCTTCGACAATTTCCTTGCCGTCCAATAAGTCTTGAGAACTGTAAACAGATGTTTCTTCATGAGCGGCGCGGATTTGATAGATAGCCACACAAAAAAAGACATAGATACTTGCCACAAAGCTTCAATGTCCTGGTTTGGGAGATCCTTCTTCCAGATCTCATTGGGCAGAGTGAACTCCTCTTCTTCGGCCTAAACTAACATTCAGTACCACTTCGAGATTTATTTTTGCAGAAGTGGGCGGTTCTCTGTCCTGTGCTCCCAGTAATGGTTCTCTTTGGCCGCTTTCTCTAATCCCCTAGCCCAGCTTAATAGTTGATAGTATTTAAATTCTTGTAGATTTGAGATGGTAGGAATGCGGTTTTAACACTTCCACGTAATATGGTGTCCCCAAACTCATGTGCAAATGAAGGAGGGTTGCAGACTGGAGAATTTGTGATTTAAATCTACATTCTAGCAGTTCTGTGTAGGCCCTATTCCATTTAGAAAGCTTTGTCGGTACCAGAAGAATTCGCCTGTGTGTAGGATTACAACTTTCCTCCATGTTAACATGGACATTATTTCCAGTAGTACATTTTAAACTCACAAATCATTGGTATTCAGATTTTGTCTTACTTGTTTAGATAGAAACAAACTAAAACTGCAACACACAAAATGCTTACATCCTTTTACCACTATCCACCTCATAACCCTAAATTACCCATACATCCATTACCACTACCCATCCATAAACCCTATAATTACCCTTAGCTCAACTTACCGCTACCCATCTATCAACCCTAAATTCACCCTTACATCCTTTTACCACTATCCACCCCTAAACCCTACAATTAACCATTACTCAATTTTGCCACTACCCTACCCTCTGCATGCTCGGTATACACATAGAATCTACTGTTTGTATTGTGGTGCCGGTTTGAAAATAGATATGATATAATCTAGGGCTTGTAGGCTACCTCTAGAAGCAGCAAAAATTGGGCCGCCGTGGCCCACCCAAATGCAACCGTGGCCCATCCAGATGAAAATTCCTGGACCCGGGCCTGTTGGCAGCCATATTTCCCCATTGTGATCTGAAATTCGTGTATGCTCTGCTTCCTCCTGGGCTAGCACCATCTGAACAGAAGAGCAGCATGGAACTTGTGGTGCATATCCACCGAGATGCATTCCTACCAGGTGTGTAAGAGAAGTGCACGAAAGGCAGGTGGCAGTGCAGGACAGCGGTACGCTGGTAAGGCCTCGCCTGGAAAAAAAGGCTTTCTTAATACTTAAGCCTGTTTCTATTTTCTGTTCAAGATGTTTTTTCAATATTTCACAGCAATGTATCACTCCAAGCAGAGGCGTGCTTCTATTACTTCCTGAGGGTACACATTGGTTCTCTTATACAGCACAACTTCAATGTTGCTGTCCCCTACTCAACTAATGCTCAATGTTGCATGACAACTGATCAAGCTCTGCCCAAGGGTAGTGTTGTAAAAGGGCCCTCTCTACAGGGTCACCCCCAAACATTTTGCCTTCCTCCTCCACTTTTTCCAAGCTCTGAGCACTACCACTCACTCTCGCCCTAATACATGGTAATATTGGCCCATACCCAATTGGCATATTTAATTTACTTATAAGTCCCTAGTAAAGTGCACTAAATGTGCCTAGTACCTGTGCATTAAATGCTACTAGTAGGCCTGCAGTAATTATTGTGCCACCCACTTAAGTAGTCCTCTAACCATGGCTCAGGCCTGCCATTACAGAGTATGTGTGTGCAGTTTACACTGCAATATCAACCTGGCAAGATAAACCTCTTGCCAAGCCCAAACCGTCTCTTTTTATTCATACCAGCCACCCCTAAGGTAGGTTCTGGACAACCCAGAGGGCAGCGTGCAATGCATTTAAAATGCAAGATGTGTACTTTTTAGTTTTACAAATTCTGGTAGTGAAAAACTCCCAAATTCGTTTTTCACTATTGCAAGGCCTATCTCTCCCATTTAATAACATTGGATTTGCCTTATTACATTTTATAAGTGTAATTCCCAACTGTCAAGGGATAGACTTTTTGGGTTTGGTGTCTGGAGCACAATTTAAAATCCAAACTTATGGTGAAGTTGAATTTTAACTTGCAATTCGAAAAATGCCACTTTTAGAAAGTTGGCATTTTGTTATTTTAGACATTTGGTGCCTGCTGCCTGTCTCTGATACACATCTGGGGAGGGTGACAGCTGGGTTTTATATATTCACCCAAGACAGCCACACAGCATGGGAGCTTAGGTGTGACTTGATGGGCCATCCTGACAGGATGGGAGGGAGGAGCTCGAGACAACCTCACTTACACCTGAATAAGCTGTGTCCTGTCCCTACACAAAGGGCTGCATACCCCCTGTAGTGAGTCAGGAAGAAGTGCTGTGCTGCTGAAGGGCTTCTTGACTGCTGCTTTGCGGGACTCCTGCCTTGCTGTTCTACCATGCTGCCTGCACTTCTCCTGCCTGGGTGAGAAGGACTGGACTTGCATCACTTGATCCCAGAGTGACTCCAAGGGCTTGCTTGCTTACCTCCTGAACTAAAGTCGAAGGGACATAAAAGACTTCCAACTCTTCTGCTGCTGCACCTAGACTCTGCTATCTGTGAGTCAGTACAAGCCAAGTGGTACCACCCCAGTCCTGGACCCTTGGAAGTGAGGCTTAAGGTGCTTGCTCCAGTGAAACCCACGCATCTGCTCTTGAACCAGCACATTGGCACCGTTGCGTGGGTCAGAGCCGACACCGCCCCTGATTGCATGACCAGAATTGGTACATCGACCTTTGTTGCAGGGACCAGAACCGACGCATTGCTGCCTTTGAGTGGCTTGGAGACTCCACTATGCCTTTGGAACCAGCACTGAACGATGCTTTTGACTTCACATTGCCATCGAAGATGCTGAAACCTCTGCATCGCAGCCCCTGTGCCCATCGGACACAAGGCATCATCGCTGTTGCACAGATCAGGACAGCGCATCTCCACCATTGTGAGAATCGACATTGACTGCATCCCTCATCTTCTTCGACGTTGACGCAACCCGGATCAAGGTACTTTTGCTCAGTGGGACTCAATGGGTCCCTGTATCCGGCCCACACTCCAACGCAGTCTGTATGATCTTTTGACTTTGTCCCAGTCCAGCGTACCCATATAACTCAAGCACTTAAGAGCTATTTTGCATTTTATTCTTTAAAAATTAATTTCTCAAGATCTACTTATTGGATTTTTGTCATTTTGGTCTTGTTTTATTTATTAAATTAAGTTCTACTCTAATCTGGTGTGGATTCTTTTAGTGTGGTGTTTTTACTGCTTTACTGCTTGAAGTGTTGCATACATACTTTACACATTGCCTCTAAGCTAAGCCTGACTGCTTTGTGCCAAGCTACCAGAGGGTGAGTACAGGTTAATTTAGGGGTTGCCTGCTTCTTATCCTGACTAGGATTGTGGTTGATGTCTGGTTTGGGCTCATACCCTAGTCAACCAGCAACCCAGTTTCTAACAGGTAGCTCCAATGATCTCACCAGAAGGTGCCAACTTATTGGTTGGTGTGATGAATGAACAGCAGGGTGAATAAGGGGCCCTGGCAGATTTCCCTCTCTTAAATGTCATGTTCACCACCTTCTGCTGGTCCTGGCATTTTAATCAACAGAACTTTGCATTCCGGAACATGTCATCCTTTTAACATTGTAGGGATGAGCTAAAAAAATTCCAGAATTTAAAGTGTTGTTCGCTGAAAAGCCAGTGATGACTGAAGATATAGCACACTGTATTTGCAGCTCTTCTCTTTCATTCAAGGGATTCTCCATGGCAGCTCACTTTGCAAACATCACAGCAGTTGCTAGCTGTCCTTTTATGGCCAAAAGGCCTTTCCTCTTCCTTAGACAATGGGGGTACATCATCCTTACACTCTGACACCCCAGAAACAAAAAGATTGTGCATTTTTTCATAACATTCATAACAATCAAAGATACCAAGTTAGTTCATGTAATTTGTAACACCTTTTGCCATTCCTTACATTTTAGTCAACAATACTTTGGGTTCTGGACTCGTAATTACACAGTTACACAGTTATGATTAAAAGTATGAGCTTAAAAATCCAAGAAGGATCTGGCTGCGAGACAAGATGGCTGCTCGGTAGCGCTCCTTCTGAGGTGCTGAGGAACTCGTTGCTTGGAGGAACGCTTTTTCCTACTCATCGCTCCACTCCATCCCTTTAGATGGTGTCAGAAGCTCCTTGGAGAAGTGGGTACATTTTTAGGCCTTGATATAGTCTATTGGCAACTTTAAGAGCTTAACTCCCGCCGCTCATCTAACTATGGCCGCAATTTTGAAATGCTCCTAGCACTTTTTTCCTCAGAAAGCTGCGCGCTTGTCTAAACTTACCAATATGGGTCAAATGATTTGTGTTTGATACATATACTGGACATACCTCCTATACTTACATTTTTACAACAACCATTTATGCTTTATTACTGCATTTTTTCTTTTTTTTCTCTTTTCAAAGGTGCTGTGTGCTTTGGTCTTCAAGGATTCAACTCTAAAGCGCATTTGTTATTATTTGATGGCCTTCCCTGATTGAATAATAAGTTACCTCCAGGATTTCCTGAAATTCTTCACACTGTTTTTTTCTCTCAATATGAATTCACTTTCCTGCTATTGATGACCTCCCCTTCTTTGCTGCAAGCTCTAGTTACCTTTTTACTGTTGTTATCCTTGCTAACTCTTTGAAAGAATTTTAACATGCCTGCTACTCATTACAAGGAAGGCAGCACACTTGTCCGAAACCCATGCTTCTTCCATCTCTAATGCTAACAGATGCAAAGACTCTGGTGCAAATGTTAATGAAAGGGTTAAAAAAGAATCCATTCTCCAAATAAATCACCATTGCCTCTTGCATTGGAAGATATTATGGACGAGACCATTTATGGTGGAGACTAGTGCAGCACTTCAGAGAATTGAGGAGAAAGTGTCTCATCCTGATTCTAGACTTGGAGGTCAAACAGCAAGTTAGTGATGCGCAGGATGATGTAAAATTGCAATCGGCGTAATAATTTGCGCATTAATGGCATATCAGAGGATTCTGAAAGACCTGACATTATCAATTTCTTGAAGCTTAATTTTCCAAAAATAGTAGGCCTACAAAACTGTGTTAAACTTAACATCCAGAGGGCACGCCGGATTGGTCCTCTACATGCCTCAAACTTTAACAGACCAAGAGGGATTATCACTCTTTTTTTCCAATATTCTGATTTAATGATGGTTCTTGCAGCAGCTAAACAACGTAAGCAAATGCTCTGGTCTGGCCAAAAGATTTTCTTCAGTAAGGATGTTTCTAGGACCACTGCTACTCAATGGAAGGAAATCTTGGATCTCAGACCAACGCTTAGAACTATGAACGCTCGATACAGCATTATTCATCCTTGTTTCTTCAGGTAACATACAAAGACAAGTCAACAACTTTGGAAGACCTAGTAGAACTTGAAAAATGTATACACATTCATGAGGGGGAAGATATGGAACTCAGTAAATCTTAAACTGGTTTCTGTACAATTAAGAAATTCAAAATGTTCTTTTTCCTTACAGGTCCCCAATCTTCCCTTGTCTAATAGATCAAGACGTTGTGTCCTCTAGTGTCTTTTTGTTCGTGCATTAATGTTCTGTCTACCAACTATCATTTCCTTTTGTGTCCCCCGTGTACCATGGTGGAATGGTCTCAATATCTTTTCCTTTACATTTTTACTTTGTCATTCCATATTCATTTTTTCTCTATTTTTTTTTTATTTTTTTTTTCAAACCGCCAATCTTACTTAAATATAACTTTATTGCGTGATTTAAAAGTAAACCATTGCAAATACAAACATTTAAAATTCGAGGTTAATTTAAGACGATAATTCCATAAAAAGTTGATATGTATGGATAATAAGGTAAAACTTCAGTTTAAAAAGTCATGTTCAAAGGAGCCAGAAGCAGCAAGTGAGGATTAAGCAGCATTATTCCAATGGGGGGTCGCAGTCTCTGGACAGCTCAGTATGTTTTTTTGCAGCGCACTCCATAAATCTTACTAGGGCACAATTTAATTTAGTGTTCCTAGGATCGAAACACGCCAAAACTGCTGCTCTACAGCTTCTAATCATCTTTCTATTCCAGTGATGCTTGAGTAAAGCCCGTTGCTCTGTCAATAGTAAAGGACACAGGCATATGATGTGTATAATGTCTTCTTTGGGAGACCCACAAAGTTGGCATTGTACTTTTCCATGTTCTCTTTTCCATTTTGGCCGATGTGTCAACAGATTGATGACTCCCAGTCTCAGTTTTAAAAAACTTAGTTTCGTCCGAGCACTAAACAATGTGGTAAGGTACGGCTGTGGGATTAGTAAGGCATAGGATTGAAGAGTCATCCACCCATGACTTCTTTTTGCGAGGCTGGCTTTGTCTTCCACTCTTGATAATTGTTTAGTGCTGATTTTCGCTAGCCTTTTGAATTCCTTCTGACTGGCATGCAGGATCCAGAGGTCATTTAGGCACAGAGTTTTTAAGCCTTTTGACCAATATTCGTGTCCTGCTCGCCATAAGTTGTTATCAATGCAGGCCCACAAATGGTAACCTAAACTTCCCTCCTTTGATAACCTCAACTTGTGACAGCACACGAGGAAGGACATGGCTCTAGCCAGTCGTTGTTTGCAGATGCCAAATTCCAACCTGATTTGTGCAGGTGATGTATGGTTTGGTAATTTAAACACGGACCTGTAGATATTAGTGATTATTTTATCCAAATGGTCACTGTCCAATACTTTTAAGGCTTCACTGCCATAAGTTAGAGTGGGAATGATTTTTGCCTGAGCCACCTGAAGTGTGGGTGCAAGAGTAGGGCCTTGAAGTTTCTTTTGAATTAGACCGATTGCAAAGGCAAGTGCCGTGCCCTTCCTTTTTTGCTCTTCTATTTGGGATTTGTATTTTCCGTTGTTGTTAAAAGTGACACCAAGGTACCTTTGGCAGTTGGATTCGACAATGCGTTCGTTATTCAGAGCCCAAGACAGCTTCTTTGCTTTCCTTGAATGCACCGCTAGAATTTTCGTCTTCCTGTTGTTAATGCGAAGCTCATTATTGTTGGAGTAGTCGGAAATAGCATCCAGAAGTCTTTGCATTCCGATCTTTGTTTTACTTAACAGTACCACGTCATCAGCATATAATAGGTTTGTCAGCGGCAAACCGGATAATTTAGGAGCGTGGGAGTTGACCTTATTGAGAACTTCGGGAAGGTCGGCTAGGAATAGATTGAAAAGTGTTGGGGCCAAGACACATCCCTGTTTGAGGCCTTTTTCTGTCGAAATCTGGCGAGACAGTCTTTTCTCTATTAAATGTTCTCATCATATTGTCTATTCCTTGGTGGGTCTCGTTTGGAACGGCTTGTTTTCCTCACTCCCCCCTTCCATCAATATAATCCTTTTTGTTTTTATTTCATATGAATAAAGTCATATGGCTTTTTAGCATCTTTCCTTTTCACTTACTATTGGGGAATATTCTTACTCCCCATTTCCTTTCTTCCTCTTTCTTCACTCTAATTCTTATCTTTGAATTTAAATCTTTTTATATATTTTTTCATACAGCTTCCTTTTCCTTATGCAGCCTTGTTCTTTATTGCTTCTACCAGTTTCTATCTTACACCTTGTTTGTTATGTATTGTCTATATTATAGGTTTATTAATGCTTGTTGTCTGATGGTTTTTATATATTCTTGAAATGATTAGTTTATGCATGGTTTCATGGAATGTTATAGGCCTCTGCAATTCAGTTGAGTAGCAAAGGGTGTTATCTCACTTATTAAAACTAAATTGTCACATTGCTTTATTACAAGAAATGCATCTTAAAGAACAAGATATTGTTTACTTACATAGACAATGGGTGGGGAGTGTCTTTACTTTTCAAATTGTAAATAATAAAAATGGTGTTCTAATACTCCTCCATAAATCTTTATGTATTCGCTTGTTGAATGAAGTTAAAAACGATGTTGGAAGATGGCTTTAGCTAAATATTAAGATTAATGATACCCAGTTTTTTCTGTGAAATGTCTATGGCCCCAATGGAGTAGATCCCTTATTTTGGAATCACTTTTCTACTCTATTATCCTCATGTTTGTCAGAAAATCTTATAGTAGGTGGTGATTGCAATCAGATAAAGTTCATTTCCAATAAAATACACAAAACCTTTCAGAAAAACATTTCCCCCAAAGGGTTAGCTGATGCTTAGGGAACCTCCCATCCCAATGTGTTAAAATTAACTATTTTCCCCTGTTCACAATTCACACTTCAGAATAGATTATATATTTCTCACTCAGACTTTCCTCTAATTTATGACACACACTGAGATAGGCTCTATCCTTATTTTAGATCACACTCCTGTTATAGTAGATTTGAATACTCTATGCGTACATCTCACTCTTGTAGGTGGGGACTTAACAATACCCTATTGCTATTTTTTTACAATAAAAAAAGATTAACTTTATTTGGGATGCCTTTAAAGTTACTGCTACGGGTTTCATAATAGACTATGTCACACACAAAAAAAAGCACTCAAAGAATCTTCACAGCTCCTATTTAAATCTTTAGAACATGAATACTTCTCTTCCAATAAAACAGATATCTTGTCTAAACTTATAAACGCAAATAATGCAATATAAGAAACAATCCTGGAACAATGCTTGTGGTAGCTTACATAAATTTAGTGTTAAAATGTTTGGTGGATGCAACTAAGTAGGTAAATCTTTAGATAATTACCTTAAAATAAAGAAGCAAAAATCTAAGATAACCATAACAGACAATAACGGGGTCAGACACTCCAGCGATTTCAAAATACTAGAGTGTTTTACCAATTACTATACCAACTTATATACCCTAGAGGCCTCTCCCAGCAATAAACTACTTACATTTTAAGCACCTCTTAATTCCAAAGCTATTACTCCTAATTACCCACTTTTTAACTACAGTGCAGACACAAGGAACATTTTCTAAGGATATGCTTTAATTATAGACCCATCTCCCTCATTAACACCTTTTAAACATGCTAGCTAAAACATTGGCCTTGCACATTAATCATATTATCCCCGATTTAGGGGGTTTACATCTGTCAGGGTTTGTGATGGGAGGAGATATCCCAGATAATTCAAGAACTTTCCTCAATATACTTTATTTGGCTTCCAAGCTGAATTCACTCTTAGTGGGCAAAACTCTTGATGCCAAATTCTTTTTTGATTGGGTTAGTTGGGAGTTCATGTTTGGAGTTTTGAAATGGCACGGCTGTAGTCCCCATATCCTCCAATATATTCATTTGTTATACACTGAGCCTTCTACCTTCTTTTTTTTTTTAAACAGATTTTATTGGGTTTGACATAAAACTCTAGACGTCATCAGTACATCTTATACTTCATTGATCAAGATCATAATGGACCAATTTGTTATACAGATAATACAGTAGTAGGTAAAAAAGGATAGTGATCACTACAATTCTCATAATTTCCCACCCCTCTTATAGCAACCCCATGGGCGTATGTCAATTAGTGTTCGATTCTGGAGCTACTGTATGTGTCCTTGTTCTTGATTTTAAACACCCTACCCACAACAGTCCCCCCACCCTCCCCTCCCTCTAGGTGTGTCACTGGCACACAAATCCCAGGCTTGCAATACCCTCCTACTCCAGCTTGGGGGCACATTGGGACTGAAGCAACTCGACTGGATCCCTCGAACAGTAAGGGTGGCGTCGAGCTGTTTCTATTGTCCACCTTCCTGGGGCCATGCCATTTTACTCTGGCGTCTGTATTCTAACCTATTCCTACTGGGGGCTTCTCTAGTGGTTTCTCCTCCCGGTCAGCATCTGGAGTCTTAAGTAACACAACTAAAGCTTCCCATGCTCTTGCTGTATCTGACCACATGCTGGTGGTGGTTTTTGAATATATAAAGAAACTTTCTGGATATATATTCCAGGTGAAGGATTAATTTAAGTGTCCTTCTAGTACAAAAGATTCATTCCACCGCATCATTTTTTCTATTTTTCAGTGTTTTTTTTGCCCAGATGTAGGTGGAGTATTAGGGCGAACCCCCTTTTTCGAATAGTTTTGCATTGCACTTAGTTAAGTGTGAGGGTTCCAGCTATTCTGCAGCTGTTTAGTGGCTTCATTCATTACAAGAGTTGTTTATATACAAAAAATAATGTATAATTTTAGATCATACCAGTAGTGGTCCTTTTGTTTTAACAACACACTTGATGTTGTGTGAGGAGATTTATTTGCACAGGTATTATACTTTTTCCTTTTTTCTTTAGTTATGTCCGAGCCCCACACTGTCAGTTACACAGAAGACGAAATCAATAAATTACTACAGATCCCATTGCTATTGAGTGGAGATCAACCAGCCACTCAAAGTACAAATGTGGATAAAATAGAAAGACTCAAACAACTTAAAAAGAAAAATATCCGAACCCAGTTACATGCCAATGTTCTTTTAGAACATCTTAAGAATAATACCATCCCAGCTGGTTTGCAAGTGAAAAATATACCAGTAATCTTTGTATTTGATAAACCGTATCTACTCAAATTCAGTGGTGTAGGCACGAAGTGCTCTAGAGATTGGATTGCGTTATCAGTAGAGACGGCTCTAAGAAGTAACGAAGTGGAGTTAAAAGAAATCAAAGAACTTGAGGAGGAAATCACAGGTGACTCAACCATTGCAGATGCAAAGGCATTACTTGAGTCAGTAGAAAAAAACCATTGCAGATTTTAAAATATATACTACCATCCAAAAACATCAAAAGTATCGAGGGATATAAAAAAAACTTTATCGAACAGGTTTACCCCTACTTAAAAGAAGATTTTTTTCTGAATAATAATCCGAGTTCACTAAATTTACAATATAGAGGGCGCGCCTGTAGGAAATGCACAACTTTCTCCGACACCTCTCCAGATTCAGATCAAGGTTCATATACAAATTATCCACCATTCTTCCCTTAGCCAAGAGCTCTACCTTTTTTAGGCAAAGGCAGGAACATAGGGAGAGGGGAGGAAGGAATATGGAGAGGCCAGAACCAGAATCAGGATCCAAATCAATACCAAAATCAATATCAGAATCAAGACCCCGACTTCTCCAGAACCCGGAAGAGGATATACAGACGTTAAGGATAAACAATGAGATGGACAATAAAGATGAATCCATTTCAATTTATAACTTGTCAAAATATGTTCCATCAGAGACAGAAATGAATTAAATGAATTTACTTTATAAGGCTCTTTCGTGCCTATAACACTGCAAGAACCAGCAGATACAAAAACAGAGGTGTTACAGTTTCTACGTAAAATTCGACTAAAAACATTTTTTTCAGATAGGAACACAGAGGAACAGAATAATATAAGCGGATTAAGAAATAAATCCCTTTTCTGTCCAGAAAACTTCAGCTATGCCAAACGAAGTCTTAGCCTTTGAGGACCAAATTGTGCGAGAATTGTACTCTCTCAATGGGAAAAAGATTTTTTACAATGCTAACTGTACACAAAATGAATTAATAGCTCTTAAAGACTTATCAGAGAATCAGGCTATAGTAATCAAGCAAGCAGATAAGGGGGGAGGGATTGTCTTGTGGGATAAAGATGGTTATGATCAGGAAGTTTCTAAACAGCTGTCCAATGTCCTTCATTATAGACCACTCAACAGCAATCCCACCACTAGACTAAGAGCCCAAATATTAAATTTAACAACAGAAGCTATAGATGAAGGATAGATTTGCAAAACTGAATTCGAATTCCTGAACTCTGACAGATATAAGACACCAAATATATATGTGTTACCGAAAATAGATAAGAATGCTGATAAACCACCAGGGAGGCCGATTATTTCGGCATGTGGCTCTCTCTTAGAACGGCTTGCCAAATATATCGACACTTTCCTTATCCCCTTTGTTAAGAAAACAAACTCTTATGTCCGCGACACTATGGATCTTATATCCCAGATTGAAAACCTCCCTTACGATAAGGATAAACAACAGTTAGTATGTTTTGATATTGAATCATTATATACTAACATACCGCAGGATGAAGCATTGATTGTCTTAAGAAACACACTAGACCAGCGAGAACAAGTACATCAGGTACCTACAGAATTCATAGTAGCTTTAACTACAATATGTCTCAAGAATAATTTCTTCAATTACGATTCCCTTTACTTAAAAGTGAAGGGAGTCACCATGGGGTGCAGCTTCGCCCCAGAGATAGCGAACCTTGTAATGAATGAATTCGAGAAACAGTGAATTTATAGCGACACCAATCCATATAGAGGGAATATCAGACATTGGTGTCGCTATATAGACAACATTTTTATGATGTGGGAAGGTGACGACGAGACCTTAGTACAGTTCCACAATTGGCTTAATATTTACAGTGTCAAGTGAGAGAGAAAAGATCAATTTTCTTGACGTTTGGATTCAATGCACCAGTGGTACATTAGAAGTCAGTTTGTATACCAAACCAACAGATAGAAATACCCTGTTACACTTTTTCTAGCGGACATCCTAGAAGCCTGAAAGAAAATTTGCCATACGGGCAATTTCTTAGAATTAGGAGAAATTGTATGAACAAAAATGATTACTTTGCAAATGCTGAAATTCTAAAGAACAAGTTGTTAAGTCGAGGGTACCCACGTAAACTGGTTAAGGCTACCCTAAAAAGAGCATGGTACACCCCCAGAGAGGAGTTACTAACAGCAAAACAAAGATCTGAAGACACACCACTTACTTGTGTCCTGACTTACAATCCAAAGGCCAATAAAATTAAAAAGATCATTTTAAACAATTGGAGGATGATAAGCCATTTAAGGCGCCTGAAACACTTGTTTGCATTCCGCAAAGGAAAAAAACTCAGTCAACAATTGGTGAGAGCTGCCAACTCAACTAAAAAAAGAATAAAAAAAGATCTAAGAGGAATGTTAGGTTTACCACCGGTGGTCGGGCCCGTTAGATGCCAAAATTGTGCCGCATGTCAGCTAACAGTGGATTCTAAGCAGGTCACAATAAATGGACAACAACATATACACAAAACTTTCTCCAATTGCAACACAAAAAATGTGATTTAATGTTTGAACTGTCCTTGCAATATGTTCTACATAGGGCATACAAGGCAACCGGTAAAGAACCGAGTCCTGCAACATAAATCTGGGAGTAAATGTAAGATTCAAGGAGCACCCCTGGTCGAACACTTTCAAAACTATGGCCACACTGAAAATGAAATACAATGGTCAGTGTTGATTGTATTACAAAATACAGACAGTGAGACTATGCAAAGGAGTCTAAACAGATTAGAAGCAAGACTAATTGAAAAATATCATACTGCCACTTCAGGCCTAAATGACCGAGACAAAATGTGGGCTCTTTTACAATAAACATGTACACTTTAGTCTTTGAATATGAGGCAAGTCATCAGGGTATATCCTCTTACACATCGTTAAGCACTAGTGAAGTTAGAAATAGTATATTGTGCATGATACATCAAACTATTTCTATATGTGTATATGATGGCGCTTGTTTAATTTGCCCATGTTATCTGGTTTTGTTTTCAACAATGTTGGTGTATTTTGACTGAAAACATGACTTTTAGAATGTGAGGAGCAGCAAAATAGCAAAGAGACACATGGTGATGGGTATATTGGTGCATATCACTTTGGTTAATTATATTTTCTGTTTCTTTATTGGTTCCACTCCCATATTTATTTCCCACGCATTTCTTTTGATTTGTATATCCGGGTTTTGATTAATACCAAGTAAGAAATGTCCTGTAGTAAAGTTACAGCGATACGTGAGCGTGTAGCTGTTAGTCTGTTTTTGTTTTTCATGTATCACATGGACTTAAATGCAATGACGTACCAGTTCACGTCACGTGATTCAGATTGTGAGAGCAGTTCTGACGCAGACGACTCTTCGTACGCGTGGTGATTGAAGTTCTATTTACGGTAATCAGAAAGCATTTCTTTCAATTGTCTGTCTAAGAATAGGCTGGAGGATCTTTGCCAATAGGGGTATTCATTGCCCGTGTCTTTATTTTCCTTCTGAACAGACGTAGATACTGGGAAATTTGATCGTAGAGAATGGCCCGAAACCTCCGTGACACGTGAGGCTCCCTCCTGGAAACACAAACGGCACATTGTGATGGTACCGTAAAAGTATGTATGCAACATAAGATGTTGAATATTGAACCCATTGTTGTGGTCTTTTAAATTATTTCACGTGCAGTGTAGTGAATAAGGCATCTTTATTATTTTTTTAATAGAACTATTCCTCCTGGGACCATTGTGTTAGTTTGCCATTGGTCATTTACGGGTCACTAAGCAAGCTGGAATAAGTAAAGGTGAGTGAGAACACTTGGCGAAGTGGACACATGTGTTCTGTCCTCCTTTCTTCTGACATTTCACAACTCTATGGATTTGTGGGATGGTGGTGTGCACGTGCAAGATAGTAACCTTAGGTTGCACTCCCACTGACTATCTTTATTGTTTTATCATTTGTTGATTTCCTCACTTTTTATTCACTGTTTCGATACTGTGTATTTAATTCTTGGACGAGACATGCGAGCTTGCCACTATTATTATTATTATTTTTCGTTCTACCCTCTGTTCTGTACTTATACTTTGCTTACTGCTGCGCCAAGGTAGGGATCTGTTATCTAAGTTGATACACTTACCAAGCTATACCTCTTTTCCCTGTGTAAATATTTTTGTCTCCCTATATAAAATATATATTTCTATGTGTATATTTGTAAATACGAGGAATACATGTTGTTTATTGTAGGTTTCCTTTCACCCCAGTCCTGATGAGGCCCTAACTAATCGGGCTGAAACGCGTCGACACCACATTTTGGAGAAGACCCCAAAAATTAGAATTAAGTACAGAAAGGAATTGTTCAGCACAGCCTAATGATTGAAGAGGGTTTATGAATATCCTCTCTTGTTGTGCCTATGTAGATGGGCGATCTTCGTTGATACGGATTGCAAAAGATAATTAATGTGTTCCAAAAAAACTTGTTTTGCATCCATAATAGTAGTTAGAGTAAATAGGAATTGTATATATGTATGTACATATATGTTTGTGATTGTTTATGTATATTGAATTTGGTGTATATACATGTTGTATGTTGACTTTTTATATGTTGTGTATTGATCCTTCTAAAAAAAACATATACATATAAACACAACTGTGGACCATATGCTGGTGGTGGTTTTTGAATATATAAAGAAACCTTCTGGATATATATTCCAGGTGAAGGATTAATTTAAGTGTCCTTCCAGTACAAAAGATTCCCAGATCCATTCTGCCACATCATTTTTTCTATTTTTCAGTTTTGCTGTATCTAAGGCCCTCTTGCTCCCTGTCCGTTTTGCTACATGCATCCTGATTATTCCCTCACACTCTGCCCACTTAATGAGTTCTTTCTTCCATCTGGTTGTGCTTGGACCCTGTTTTGCTTTCCAGTGCGTAGTAATGGATGTGTGCAGGAACCAGTGTCACAAGCAGTATTTGAAGAATGCCTCAACTTCCCTGTCAGTGATGTCGGCCAACACCGTAACCACCTTCTCCCAGAAATTACCCAGAAATGGGCAGTCCCAGAACATGTGTTTGAAGTCCTCATGTTCTTTATTACACAAGCCGCAGAGTGGGTCGTGGAGTACTTATTAATTTTCTTTCCGAGTAAGGTATGCCCTATGTAGTATGTCCAGGGAAGACATGGCTTGGCAGTTCGGGCTGGACCGTCCCCATGAGGCACAGGGTCAGACTGATTTGCATATGGCCATGTCTGAACTAACTGGGGTGGCGGAGTGAGCTAAAGAATGATGATGGATTAAACCAAGATCAGTTGACTGGGGGTGAGTGCTTGCAATGTTCAACACTCCATCTATCATTCCCTTTGGTTTTGGTATGTAAAAGTGTATTAGTTGGAATCTGGCATTTCTGGCGCTCTTCCAAGTCCTCTCCACCAGCTCACCCCAGGTTTTCTCTGGGATATCTTCTCCCAGGTCTACCTCCCACTTTAGGCGCAACTCCGATAAGGGGGGTAAGGCTTCCCACGTTGTGCGCCTGTACAAACAGGTGACTGCCTTAAATGTACCTGCCGCCATCACCACATACTGGCACCTCAATGACGTTGGTGGTTCAGTGAATGCCTTTCCCCAGTGTTTTCGTATGGCCGCAGTGAGGGCAGAGTGCAATAAGAAGTCCCCCTTGGGTAGGTCATAATGGCCCTGTAGGTCGTTGAATGGGATCATGGCGTCTTCCTCATATAGGTCTCCCATTGTAGCCAACCCACTTCCTCAGTTTCCTGTGGGCCTACTCTGCCGTCTTTCTACGACAATAAACAAGATTTTGCCCAGTTCACCTTTAACCCCACCACTTCACCCAGGGCCTGGAGTAATTCCTTCGCACCCCGAAACCCCCCCACCCCCCCAAGTCCGCCAGAAACATCAAAAGGTTATCTGCGTACAACGCAATGTGGTGTACCTGTCCATCTACATTAAGGCCCTGATAGTGTTGCTCTGTTCTTGCTCGAACAGCAAGCGGCTCTATCGTCAGGGCGAATAGTAGGGGAGAGGGGACACCCCTGTCTTGTTCCCTGCCCCACTCTACAGCCATTGGATATTAGTCCACCCGTTTTTACTCGAGCAGTAGAGCCGGAGTATAGAAGAGCAGTCCAGTCCACAAACGTATCTCCCAGCCCAAACTTCCTCATCATGTGGAACAGATACAGCCACTCTAGGCTATCAAACGCCTTTTCTATGTCCACCGCAAAGATCGTCGCTAAGTCCTTGTCATAGGAGTCTGCCCTCAGCACTCGCAGAAGTCGGACTTTAAGTCCTGTGTTTCTGGTGGGAATAAACCCCCTGAGCCTTCTACCTCCATTTGGGTTAATGGCAATCAGTCTCGTTATTTTCCTCTTCATAGAGGGGCCAGACAAGGATGCTCATTATCCCCTCTTATTTATTTTATCCATAGAACCCTTTTTAAAAAATGTGAAGATCCCCAACTTTTTCTGGTTTTCAATTGAAAGGGAAAAGGCCACTACAATAAGGCAGTTTCCACGAATACCCTTATCCATGCATGCGTTACAATGCATGCGTGGTTACCACGCATAGGCTTTACCATGCATTCCTTTACAACGAATTAAGTTGTAAAGGTATGTATGGTAAAGGTAAGTATGTAACAGGTAAAAATTGTTACCACGCATAGCATTTATCACGCATGCCTTTACAACCAAATACATAGTAAAAGCATGTGTGTTAAAGGTACGTGTGTGGTAAGGGTGGTGGAGGCTATCGCGTTGTTAGAGGAAACGGAAAGATCTTTCTGCTTCCTCTTTATGGCATGCATCGCGCCTCAGAAGAGCTTGGAGAGGAGATGTCGTGGAGAGGTAAGGGGGATTTTACTTTATAAATAAAATTAATATTTGTAATTAAGGGCTGGGGGTTGGGTCATGCAGGGGCTGTTTCTAGGGATTGGGGCAGGGGAGCAGTATTTATTAGAAGGGTTAGGTGAGGGGGGTTTTGCAGGGGTCAGTTTCTAGGGTTCAGGGTAGGGGAGGAGTATTTGTTAGAAGGACTGGGGGACAGAGAGGGGGACGCGCAGGGCTACAGGGGAGGGGTATTTTTTATAACAAAGATCTGGAGAGGGAGGGGGGGACGGTGCAATAGACCAGTTATGGGACTTGGGGCAGGGGTCTGAGATAACCTTTACCATGAATATGCCCTTACCATGCATGGTTTTACAACGAAATTCATTGTAAAGGTATGCGTGGTAAAGTTTATGCGTGGTTTGGTATTTACGTTGTTACGCATGCGTGGTAAAGGCATGCGTTGCAACGGAATGTGTTGTAACATCACACAACCCAATTTAAGCATATGGATATTAAATTTATGGCCTACGCTGATGATTGTTATATGTATCTAATCCGAACACTACACTTACTGAGTTTTTTTCATTAAATTAATATTCTTCAGTTTCAGGATACAAACTTAATATAGGAAAATCCGAGGTCTTGCCCATGAATATATATTGTATTCCTGACATGTTCAAAGACACTAGCTTCTTATGAAATGCTAAGCATAATAAATGTCTAGGTATTCAAACACTATCAAAGAAACCATTAAAATGTATCTCATTGAAGTCAATTAAAAAATCTCAACTTCGGCTGACAGTTGGTCCCCTCTATATTTGTCCTGGTAGGGCAGATTAGCATCGATTAAGATGATGATGTTACCAATAATCCATTTCTATTTTTCCATGCTCCCAATTACACTTTCACTTACATTTTTTAAAACTACTAATCATGCTCTGATCGAAATCCTATGGAACAAGCATTAGCCACAAATTTCACCAGCAAGACTTCAGCAATCCAAGGATAATGGAGCCATCAATTTTCCCAATCTTAGGAAATACCACTCTGCTTTCACACTTTAGCAAATTTGGACCTCCCTTTCGGGTACTCCTCCTGATTCTTTCGACAGTCTGGGGCCAATTGGAGCAGGCTCATTTACATCATTTTCATTCAGGGAAGCAGTCTATATTTCTCAACCCCCAAAGGCTTTTTTCTCACTCATACGTACGCATTCTATTTCCATTGCTACATCTCCAAGTATTAATTCTAATTCCAATTTAGAAACTATCGCACAGACTCTGATTTTGTACAACAAGCACATCACACAAAAAAATAAAGTTCTCTCATGGAAAGAATAGATACATAAAGGAATTACAACCATAGGTTATATACACTCCAATAGTTCCTCTCTTGAGTTTCATGAAATTCACCAAAAATATGCAATTTCTTATTATGCCACTCAATATTAGCACCTTAATCATCCCCTTCTTCAATTTCTCTCTCAATCTTCTACTCCTGTATCCCATACACACTTTTCATTTTTCCCCCTGGATTGTTCCTCACAAATAGAAGCATTTTGCATATATACATAAGACTTTGAATTGTTCCTCTATACAAAGAGCAACATCTACTATAGAACTAGAGTGGGAAACAGACTTTAACCAAGAATTTTATTTTCAAATATGGAAATCTGTGTGGGCCAAGACACAACCCAAACATTATATTACTTTTTCAATAAAATGTACCTAATTCCCAAGTGTCTCCATAAATTCAACTTTCCAAAAATACCAAGTGCTGGTCATGTCCCCACGACAACAGTGACCTTCTCCATATGTTTTTTTAATGCCCTTTGGTTAAAAAAAAAAATATTTACTCATATGGGATAAAGTGAACAAAATGCTGTCTACGAATATACCTTTCAACACCCTACATCTTTTTTTAGGAAGCTCCTCTCGATTATGGCAATCCCAAGGTATGGTTGATTTCATAATTGCAATTGCTTTACAAATAATCACATCAAATTGGAAAGACACCACTAAAATTACTTTTATTAGCTATTGGAATTTGCATTACAGACTGGATAGAGCTGATTCCACTTCTCTACCTTAAATGATTAAGAAAGATTTGTTATGGTTGCCACTCACATCCTATTTATCCAGACAGGTAGCTCATTCCACATCTAATGTTACTAATGTTCTCCAAGAAGTTTATACTGATCATCTGGCTGCTTTAGTTTTTAGTATACTATTATCAATCTTGGTTCTAGCACCACATTTTGTAACTTACTTCCATTTTCTATTTTCTATTTTCCCCTTTTTCTCATGCTTCTCTTTCTCTTGTCTTTTCTTTTCATTTAAAATGTTCTTGGTTTGTTGACACCGAGTCAGGTGCTACATATTGATATGTCTTAGCAGCAACAATAAAATACTTAAAAAATAAAATGATCTTGGTTTTCTAATAGTTTTCATCTTTCAATTCAAGCATTGTGGTTCAAAGTTCATATATTTACATTTTATTAACTTTCCTTTGTTTCCCTTTTTGTAAAATTGTAAAGTTTAATGTCATATTTTATTGCATACATATAATACTTGGATTACTTCTGTGTCATAACTTGGGTAATGTTTTTTTGATTCACTATATATTTTTTTAAATTATCCAAGTACACACTGTTGTTAGAAATAAAGGCATTCAGCCTAAAGATATCACTCCTGACATACATCCAATCGGCAGCTGCAAATGTTGATTTGCAGCAGTTAATGTAAACTCGTTATGATCACCTTGTATTTGTGTATATATTATGTATCACAAAGTCTTCTGAAGCAGCCAAAAGGCGGCATGTTGGCACTAGAAAAAAAAGAAAATCTTAAGAGCTGGCAAAACGGCACATACATATATTTGCGGCGGGCGACTTTACACTATTTAAAGTTTCCAATAAAATGGTGTGAGTAGAACATCATATACTGATTTGTATTTGCCTTTTGAGCACTTGCTCTTCTGCTCTTATGGACAAAAGCAAACTTTAGGTAGCAGAACACAAAGTAAAACTCCAGACTTAAAGAGGCACTAAGGTCTGTTGCGGAACAACTTTAGAGCTCAGAGTTCACAGCAAGAACGTGCACAAAACACAGACGTTTTTAACTTCCAAGCAAAGGTAAGTTCTTTAGCAGGGATATTGGTGGTATAACACTTGCCCTTCAGGAAATCGGCTTCAATCGCTGCTACCTTCAGGTGATCATGCCCTCTTGATTGGTCCGCTTGGAGAAGCAGTACAATCATCAGTGCCAAATTATCCACTGAGAACAAACTGTTTATCACCTTTTTATAGCTTCAAAGTGACTCACTGTCATGTGTAAACACCTTCAGTCACTTTTGGCTGCTTAGCCGGCAGTATGTTGCATTTTGCGACTTTGGCATTCCTTTTACTGGTGAAAGTATGGGTTTAAAAATCTTAGCATGCGAACTTGTCAGTTGCCAAGCATATCCATGTAATGTGTGGCACATTCAGTCAACCATAGCATTTTACCCTGCAGCATTTTCCATGCTAGAATTGTAAGCCCAGACTTAAAATTAGAACTAAAAGTGTCATAGTACAGAATGAAGTTGTCTGGAAAAAGGCACAAGGTGGCACACAGGACATGGAACCACTTGGCACAGACGATTCCCAGCATGGATTGAATTGAATTGAATTGAGTTACATTTATAAAGCACAGCATATACCCGAAGGCGTCTTGGCGCTATGCATGATCTAAGAACAGTGAGAACAATACGCACAAGGTCGTAATCTGGTTGAGCGAGTTAGATCGTTTGTGTAAACAGCCAGGTTTTCAGACCTTTCCTAAAATAAATTAAAGAGGAAGCTGCCTGCCCTTAGAGCAGTTAGTAGGCAAGTACAGGCTGTGGGCAAATGAATCCCTGGTCATCTGGGGGCCCTAGACTTCTGTCCCATTGTATAACCATTTTGACATTGCCCCTAGCAATACCCATATATTGCTTTCCCTACATTATACAAAGTACCTCGAGACTGGCTGACATTAAAATATGACCTTAGAGCAGTTAGTAGGCAAGTACAGGCTGTGGGCAAATGAATCCCTGGTCATCTGGGGGCCTTAGACTTCTGTCCCATTGTATAACCATTTTGACATTGCCCCTAGCAATAACCATATATTGCTTTCCCTACATTATACAAAGTACCTCGAGACTGGCTGACATTAAAATATGACCTTAGAGCAGTTAGTAGGCAAGTACAGGCTGTGGGCAAATGAATCCCTGGTCATCTGGGGGCCCTAGACTTCTGTCCCATTGTATAACCATTTTGACATTGCCCCTAGCAATACCCATATATTGCTTTCCCTACATTATACAAAGTACCTCGAGACTGGCTGACATTAAAATATGACCTTAGAGCAGTTAGTAGGCAAGTACAGGCTGTGGGCAAATGAATCCCTGGTCATCTGGGGGCCTTAGACTTCTGTCCCATTGTATAACCATTTTGACATTGCCCCTAGCAATACCCATATATTGCTTTCCCTACATTATACAAAGTACCTCGAGACTGGCTGACATTAAAATATGACCTTAGAGCAGTTAGTAGGCAAGTACAGGCTGTGGGCAAATGAATCCCTGGTCATCTGGGGGCCTTAGACTTCTGTCCCATTGTATAACCATTTTGACATTGCCCCTAGCAATAACCATATTCCCTACATTATACAAAGTACGTCGAGACTGGCTGACATTAAAATATGACTTATGGCTGTAAGTGCTCATACCCTTTCTGCGGTATTTTAATTTGCCCTATGTTAAATGTAAGCAGCTCATATTGCCTGGTTCAACCTTGGCATTCTGGGACTTGTAGTTTTGCTTTCTTCATCATCAATTCAAAACTAAATGCAAAGAAAAACAGTACTCCATGAACCTCCCCATCTCATATATCACTTGAAACCTTCACTCAGCATGTTGCTTAACCAATTATCAACGATTTTTCAAGAAGTAGAGAATGCAGCAACTTTTGAAAGCAACAGCAGTAGGTGCACGCAGTAATTTTTTATAGGCCTATCTACTAACAGAAACCTCACTTCTAGTGTCTGGCACCTTGGGTAATGAAATCCCTTTAACATTGAACTACATTTTACGATTTAATTAGCACGTCACAATGTCCGACTCAATACTGATGGCATGAGTCATTTGCAGAGTGTAGATACAACAGTAGCACTACGGACCTTTCAGTTGTGTTCGTAAGTTCTGTGGATATAGAGGGCCAGTCAAATGGCATGGCAGATGGCTTGCATAGCGCCGCAGCTTCTGTCCAAGTGTGTCGGGCGGGCTATTTATATCATGGATCGGGTCCTGTCCAAACCTGCACGTGACACCCAGGATGCAGCCTCGACAAACTATTTATGGCATTCATAGTAGTACACAAGTATTTTCATACCAGTGTGCGGACCACTTTAACTATGAAGCTCTTGTCACCGGGCTTCAAGTCCCTGTGGGCAAATATGTGTCCAAATACCAAACGGTGTAGAACTGAGGGTATTGGTGAGGTTGGGGTGGTTGTGCTTGTGATTTTGACGAGTAAGGCGGATGTCAGTCAGTGGCTTTGGTTAACGGCAGGAACGGTCGACCTTGAAGCTGGGGAGCGTTCGAATCTCGGCAGGGACGCTCAACATCCCGTGATTCTGGGCGAGTCACTTAATCTCCTCGTGCCTAACAAAAAAATGAATGTGTCCGTCTGTAGCGCAACTGTTGCTCATTTAAAGTGCTCTGATACCCTCGGGTTATGGGCCCACTATATCCCTCCCCCCCCCAAATATAAAAGGATCAAAGGGGCCCATTATCCTTGGTGCATCAGGAGAGCTTTGCTAAGCCACTGATCATGAAAATAGAAAACTGACCTCCAGTAATCACAAATATCCTCATCAAAATCCACTTGCAACACGTCACATAAAACACAGAAATGGTTAAACTTAGCAGCAGTGCAATGTAACAGGTTAAAAACCAGAAGAAGTTGGCACCCATGCACATTCTAGCCACTCACATCCATCCCTCCATGTATTAATGTGTCTATTCATGGTTTCAATAAGGTGTATCCTAACTTACACAGAGCGACTAGCATAAGGTTAAGGTTATGACCTATAGATGACTGGAAGAGTGTTAGTTTGTCTATGCATTTGTGCCTTTAGTTGTGTGCTTTACAGCTGCATGCATTTGTACGGTGCGTGTGCTTGCATGGTTAGGCAAGATAAACAAGGCAAACCCATCGGCTTCTTCAATACCTGTCTAATTTGAATAATGAAACCTCAAATTTAAAAGCATGAATGTACAAAGGGGGAAAGGGGAAGTCATGTCTGGAACAGAAAGGTAAAATGGCCCTCCAAGCAATAACCCCCTGTTTTCATTTGAGGCTGCAATGTATTCCACTATTCAGTCTGTTTTAGACCATTGATCCTACAGAAAGGAACACAGGTGAAGGTTGTAAGCATGCACATACCACTTAACAGGGTCTGTAGCTGTCCACTGGATTACTGCATTCAGTTTATTTAATCCCCTATCAGTGGGAACTGTTGCTATGATTACTTAACGGTAATCCCCATTACTCTTAGTCCTACTCGTCCTCGACCCAGTCATAACTAATAAGGTATTCCACTTGACAGGGAACAAAACAGGAAATGCTTTTAGGCTCCACCCACCCTCCCGTCAGGGGCTATAATTATACAGCCAACAGAAAGCACATCCTGACATACCAAGCAACAAAGGCCTGAACAGGGAGTGTGGGTGGAAAGTAACACTGGGTCGAGGGCGAGTAGGACTAAGAGTAATAGGGATTACCGGTAAGTAATCCTAGCATTACCTCTACGTCCCTCGTCCTCGACCCAGTCATAACTAATGAGGCATACCAAAGCAACCCTACAAGCAGGCCTTTGGCGAACCAAACAGAGAACAGAGACCGAACACAAAAAGTGGAGTGCAGCAAGAGAAACAACTTTTAATAAACAAACAGAATCGGGGGGGGAACAACCCCCACAGCACGCAACACACCACAACCAAAATTTGTCCGGTCAGACAGGGCACAATTCAGACGATAGTGCCATACAACAGTGGAATCAGACGCCCAAGTCCCAGCCCGACAGATCTCATCAAGGGAAACCCCATGAAAAGCAGCCCAGGAAGCAGAAACACCCCTAGTGGAAGGGGCCTGAACCCCAGAAGGGCAAGTCAAACCAGAGCCCTGATAAGCCAGAGAAATGACAGCCTTGATCCAGTGACCCAGAGTAAGACGGGAGGCAGCCTTACCCCGACCAGCCAGACCAAAGGTCACAAAGAGAGAGTCCGAAGAGCGAAACCCCGCAGTGCGGGCAACATAAACGGACAACGCACGTCTCACATCCAGGGAATGAAGCAACAGTTCAGCAGGCGAGGAAGGAGAAGGACAGAAAGAAGGAAGAATCAACTCCTGAGAGCAATGAAACTGAGAACAAATCTTCGGAACAAACCCAGTATCCAAAAAAAGGACCACCGCGTCATCCAAGAAACGCAAAAAGGGAGGAGAACAACGCAAGGCAGTGAGCTCACCCAACCGCCGAGCAGAAGGAACAGCAACCAAAAAAGCCGCCTTAAAAGAGAGGAATTTAAGGGCCACAGACTCCAAGGGTTCAAAAGGAGACGACTGCAGAGTACCCAGGACCAAAGAAAGATCCCAAGGAGGAACCGGAGAACGAGTAGAAGGAGAGGACAGAAAGAAACTCCGGAACAACCGGGAAACCAACAACCCATCCGAAGACGGGAGCGAAGCCGGATCCCAGAAAGCCCGAACAGCAGTCCACTGCCCCTTCAGAGTAGACAAGGCATACTTCTTCTGAAACCCATCCAAAAAAAACTGAAGGATAGAAGCGATAGGACAAGAGACAGGAGAGAGACCAAGCCCCGAACACCAGGAGGAGAAAGAAGCCCAATGCTTAGAGTAGGAGGACAAAGTGGAACTCCTACGGGACCCTTGCATCACAGTGATGAGGTGATCAGGCAAACCCCGGACTCCAAGAGACAACCGTTCATCCTCCAAACCGCCAGGGTGAGAGGGACCAGGAGGGAGGAAGAGGGAGACCTCAGGGGAGACGGGTAGCAGGGAAGAATCCAAGGAGGGCCCACCGCCAGGTTCAACAATAACGGGAACCAGGACCTCCGCGGCTAGTGAGGTAAGGCAGCCACCACCCGGGCACCCACCCGCTGGACCTTCAGCAAGAAGGCAGGAATCAGGGGTAAGGGGGGAGGCATACAGCAACCAAGGGGGCCACCCAAGAGACAATGCCTCCACCCCCCAAGCACCCAACTCCGGAGTCCGAGAACAAAAGAGGGGGAGTTGGGCATCGGCCCGGGAGGCAAACAAATCCAGCTGGGGAGTCCCGAACCTCCGACAGATCGTCCGGAAAAGCCTGGGGGAGAGACACAGGGTCAGAGAAGACGGAAACCTGCGACTCAAGGCGTCCGCCACCACATTGTCCACACCCCGGATATGCTGCGCAGAGATGGCCAGAAGATGACATTCCGCCCAACCCGCAATTGCACAGGCCACCAACTTCAACGAAGGACTGTGTGTACTGCCCTGGTGGTTGATGTAAGCCACAGTCACAGCTTACGAGCCTGGAAGAAACGAAGAGCACGGTCCACTGCAGACAGCTCCCTTCAATTGGACGACCGGCGGGACTCCAACCGGAGCCAACGAGCCTGAACAGACCACTGACCCAGAGTAGCCCCCCAACCGGACGCACTGGCATCCGTCGTCAACACCAATGGAGGTGGCAGGTGAATCCACATCCCCTTGGAGAGATTGGAGGAATCCAGCCACCACCGGAGAGCAGACACCACTTCCAGAGACACCGGCACAGAGAGAGCATAGTCCAGAACTGGAAACGGCACCCAACGCTGAAGATGCCACAGCAGAGGCCGAAGATGAACCCTGGCCCAGGGCACCGTGAAGACAGTAGCAGCCATTTGACCCTAAACCTCGAGCCACTGAAGGAGGGGAGCAGCAGCTCGGGACAAAAACCTCCGCAACAGGCACTGAAGACGCTGAAGCCGGGAATCCGGCAGGAACACCTTGCCAAGGACTGAATCGAAGACGGCCCCTATGAAAGTCTGCCGAGTTGCAGGAAGGAGCTGGCATTTCGGAAAGTTCACAAGAAACCCATGCTGTTCTAGTGTATGGATGGTCAAGGACAGGTGCTAAGACAGGACCGCCGGGGAAGGAGCCTGGAGCAGCCAATCGTCTAGGTAGGGGAACACCGACACACCCCGGAGGTGAAGATGGGCCACCAAGGGAGCAACCACCTTGGTGAACACGCGGGGAGCGGACCGGAGACCAAACGGAAGAACACAGAACTGCCAATGACGACCCTCCAGGCAGAAGCGTAGGAACATCTGATCCTCCAGAGCCACAGGCACATGAAGATAAGCGTCCTGGAGATCCAGTGTAGCAAACACCCAGCCGGCCTGAATCAAAGGAACCACTCGCTGCAAGGTCTCCACCTTGAAAGGGATCTTCCGTACAAACAAGTTCAGACTCCGGAGATTTATGACAATCCGAAACCCTCCTGTGACCTTCGGAACAAGAAAGACAATCGAATAGGTCCCCAGACCCCACTCCAACCGGGGAACAGGCACAATCGCCTTCTTCAAGAACAGAGCGTGAACACCGTCCACCAAGGACTGACGGCGGGACCGGCACAAGGGAGCCAGAGTCCGCACCAGACCCGTGGGAGGACGAAAGGGACAGAAACTTGATCCGATACCCCCGTTCCAGGACATCCAGCACCCACTGATCGGAGGTCGTCAGACGCCAAGCGGGAAGGAACAACTGCAATCTCCCACCAACCTCGGGCGCAACACCAGCGGGACCCACGACCGGAGTGGCATAGTCAGGAACGCTGCAGCCCTGGTCCAGCATCACGGGGAGGCTTCTTCTGGAACTTCCGAGGGAAACCCCTACCAGTACCTCCCAGGCCTTTAAAGGAGGACTGCTGAAACCTGGAAAAGGAAAAATCTTTACGAGAAGGCTGCCGACGGAAGGAAAAAGAATGCTTACGCTCTTTGAACAGCTTAAGTAGCCTATCCTCAACGGCGTCCCCAAAGAGACGAGGGCCAGTAAAGGGCAAACGCAAAGCCATGGACCTCTGGGCGACATCCGTATTCCAACCCTTCAGCAACAGATTCCGACAAGCAGCGACAGAGGAACCACAGGACAAGGCAGAAGCGCGCAGACTCAAAGGCAATGTCCAAGAGGAATTCAGCCTGACGCTCCATGGATTCCAGCAAGTCCGGGCAACAGCCGCACTCCTGCATTGTGGAAAACAAAGTCTTAAACTCGGTCAACAGAGATTGAGCGACATAAGCCCCATAGACACTAGAACGGATGGCAAGGTGAGAACCAGCATAAAACTTCCGCAACGCAGAGTCAATCTTCTTATCCACACCATCACTAAGAATTTTATCATCCGCCATCGAAGGACGACCCACCAAACTCGCGACAATGGAATCCACATGCACAGACTCAGGAAAGGACTCCTCCATGTCCTGCAAAGGATAAAGTTTCGACATGAAGCGCGGCATCATAATGTGATCCGGGTCTTTCCACTCATTCAAGAGGACATCCATCACAAAGGGATGGATAGGAAGAGAAGTAGCAACAGGCTTCCGAAATTGCGGCAAAACAGCATCAGAGGAAGTACTGGCCACAGCATCATCAGGAAACCCCATGTTCTCACGCACATGAGAAAGCAAGTCAGGCAACAATTCCTTGGAAACATATTTGCCTTTCAGATCCACCGCCCCCAAGGAAGCTTCATCAGAAGAATCGGAAGAAGAAATGTCCGAATAGAGGGCAACGCCCCCACCAGAACGACTCCCAGTAGACTTCTTGGAGGACTTCAGATCAGACAAAGTCTCCAAAATCAGGCGCTTCAATCTGCCGTCATCTAACTTGGCTCGCTTCCCCACAAGGGCAGAATCCCCACTGTCCGCAAGGGAAGAGGAAGAGGAAACAGGAGACACATGGTTCCGCTTTTTGTGATGCTTCCCCATCACGAACAATCAGCAAATGAAACACACACCAAAGACAGGAACTCCAGCAAGCCAATGAAAGGTAGGAACAGAACAGAAGGCGACCCCCCTCCATTTAAACAAAGATGCAGGAAACCGCCCCCAACAACAAACAGCTGAGCAGAATCCGAAAACGAGGTGGGAGGGGGCGTGGCCAGGACTCCAACCATAAAACTACACACAGTGAGGCCGCCGAAGGCACCAAACAGCACCCGAAGGCAGGGAGTATCACAGTAGACGGACCTCAACACAGCGCAACCGGAGCCTACCCGGGTGCACCAAACCGGCAGCGGGACCCAGGCAAGGCAAACGGAGCACTCGGAACCCAACCCGAGTGCTCCAGAGAGATCGCCCCACACGGAGCGCCCGGACCCCACCCCGGGTGCTCCGCAACAAAGGCCACGTCCAGAGCGGCCAGAAAGTACCGCGGAGCACTCGGGGTTAAACCCGAGCACTCCCAAGGAAACAACACACATGGATCGCCCGGACCCCAACCCGGGTGCTCCGAGCAGCAGAACAGCAACGCGGAGCACTCGGTACAACCCGATCGCTCCCCAGGAGGCACAACGCATGGAGCGCCCGGACCACATCCCAGGCGCTCCGAAATTGACAAGAAACCGGAGATCAGCCCGCTCACGGAGCGCCCGGACCCCACCCCGGGCGCTCCTGAAAGGTCTGTGACCGCGCGGTAAAAAACGCAGAGAAACGAAAGGCACCAGAACAGCGGCGGGGCCCCAGAGCAGGGAATGACTCACCTGGAAGCAGCAGCAGCAGGAGCCCAGCAGAACCGGCAACCAGGAGCCTGAAAGAGTCCAGGAAGCCCAGCAGCCCGACTCGAGGAACTCCCACGAAGGTCCATGAGCGTACCCAGAGCCCAGCAGAGGAGGAAACTACAGGACAACACGAAGCAGGTAAGTGCCAAGCACCTACCCCAGCGTCCCCGTCAGGTCCACTCACAGGAAACAAAACAGGATGTGCTTTCTGTTGGCTGTATAATTATAACCCCTGACGGGTGGGTGGGTGGAGCCTAAAAGTGTTTCCTGTCAAGTGGAATACCTCATTAGTTATGACTGGGTCGAGGACAAGGGACGTAGAGGTAATGGACGGTTCAATGTCAAAACTATGTTGGCCTTGCCGAGCTGCGATAGAATACACACGTAAATAAATAGAACTTGTCGCCAGACCAAGTTAAGAACTTAACACTAGACCAGTTTCTGAAAACAACAATGGAACATTTCCTTTATTTCCAAAACTCACCTGAACCTATGCAAAATGTGTTAATACATACAAATTCAAGGAAGTGGGCTTAGGCACTCTTAAGTCTAGCAAAAATGTGAGTGAAACTAACACTTGCATTTTGGATACACAAGATACAGGAGCCTCTTCTGAAGAACTTAGCAGAGTACAAATTTTTCTTGGAAATCCTTACTCTTTGCACGCAACAGCAACGCCCAATGTTCAAGCATGTTTAAGCATTTAAACAAAATGGATGGCACACTGATATAAAATGGAAGCTAAATGCGCTAAGAGAACTGGAGATAAAAAAGTATTCTTTCTCAAGGTTCCTGTGTGCAACGCACACTCGTATAAATGATATCTGCACATGAGTTGTGTTGAAAGTAAGTTCAGCAACTCCAACCGTGATACATTCAGCTGTTAGGACTTACAAACACTGACATTCCAAAGCAAAAATATTACAAAGAAAGAGTCCGCACATTGAAATAGGTTGTGGACATTGAGCCTAATGGTACACAAAATGGCCTAATTCAAAAAAGGTTGCCACGTGCACACCATGTTTCTTTAAATTCATCCTGATTTCATCAAGCTTTGTTTGATACTATTTCATCCTTGAAGCGTGCAGCCTCGGTAACGTGGCCTGCCCAAGTGCCTCAAGTATATGAACACATGAAGAAAACTGGAGCAACATTCCACTCCAACCGCACGCACAGCTTGCTCAGTTATATATTCACCAAAGTACTCCATGATTTAATCCGTGTTTAAATTTTATTCCATATATTCCGATTAATCAGTTGATTTTCACCAAATTTAGTTCCTGTCACATATGGGGCAGTGTATGTATGAAAACCTTTCTTCTGCTAAAGATATGCCTATCCAGGCCTTTTTCTAGAGCATGGAATATACATCCAACATTCTTGATAGTGGATCTTATTAACCCAATGCATTTCGGGCTATCTGTAGCCCTTCTTCAGGGGTTCACTGAAAACGTGAAAACATTGACATTAGTTTATATGGTCAGACCACTTTGTATAAATCAAACAGTAAAGCAAACAATCAATGGTGTGCTTAGCTGCCTAACTGACGTTTTCCCTCTAAACGCGCAACTGTGCGCTAAACACATTGTGCCTGGTGAAGCCTTATTCGCCCTTCCTTATTACCCCTAACTTGATGTTATCAGTGCCCATTGTTGCATGATGATTCATCCTCATAAACCTACCCCATTCAAAAGTCGGTCATATCTTCATATGCTTTCTGCTCCCCCTCCAAAACGTTTCTGGTTCTCTCGCACGCCAGTGTGGAATACCATCAAACAATTACACCTGTTTCAAAAACGTACACCTAACTCCACCCCTCGACTTCAGCCAATCTCGTCATGCAGGCGGCAACAACAACCTGCATGACTACAATTCCCAAGACTCACTGTTAAAAACATTTTATGCATCTCTCTAACTTCCAAGCCTCCCTCGGCACAATCTTGTATACCCCGCCCACCCTCAGCTGTCAATTCAACGTCAGTGCCAAAGATTTGCTGCATGCACATTTTAAATTATCAAAACGTGTGGTCAAGTTCATGGCATTGCAGGCTGCTGTTATGCTGGAATGCGCGCTTCACGCTTTTGCCTAGTCCGAAACTCAAAAACCGTCCATCAAGATTTAGACGACTTCGTTACTTGGATTGTGACTGACGCTCTGTTTTGCAATTGGAATGTTTCTCCTGGGGTGCAACCTGGCTGGAGGGCAGTCATTTTGTGCAAAATTCAAAAAAGGTTGCCACGTGCACACCATGTTTCTTTAATGACACAAAATGGCCTGCCTGCTGTAGCGCGGCGGGGCCTGTGTCGCAGTTATGGTCTGGGGTCGCAATAAAGGACACAGTGACGACGGTTACTTTCTCTGGGCCGGAAGATCCTGTGCGGTCTCCGCCCTCGTTTATTTATCCCCTCGGGACGAGGGGTGCATGAATGCATGTAGAAAAGCAACATTGTTGAGGAGAACCCGGGTGGCTCTCTACATCCCTCCTTTCTTTCAGTTCAGGACTATCAAGTTCTCCCCAGTCATGGGATAAGTATATACAAAGTCTTTCAGCCTCTGACTTGGGACCGGGTTCGGCCGGAGTCCATACTTCTGACTCCGAGCACAAGGTTCCGGGGAAATGCCCAACGGGACACTCCTTGACGTCTCAGCGGCAGGGTCCTAACAGGTTGGCCTTACATTGTCAGCGCCGTCCTGACTGACTTGCTGATTAGGAACCGGTGAGGAGATCCTCTCACTGGGAGACGCAGGGGAACCGAGGTCCGGAGGTGACTCTTGATAGCTGGACTCCTCTCAATCCGTATCCACTTCCGAGACCTTCTTGAAACTCGATACATTCCTTGTGATGAACTGTTGTCCCCTTTTAGCCGTGACCCTGGTCCCTTGAACCTCGACCACGGTCCACACCTCAGGCTCATAGGGGGTTCGGAACTTCCATCCAGGGTGTCGGTCCTTGATTACCACCCGATTTGCGACTCTTAGCTGTGGATTTTGTGCCCTTCCTGACTTACTGGCCTTCTGATTGGTTGATTCTCTCCTCGCTTGGATGGCAGCGTCGTCCCGTTCCACAGGCACCCACCCTGGAACTGACGGAATACTCTCCCGTGGACGAAGAGCAGGTAGGCGGCAGGAGAGTCGACAATGCGGGTGGGCTCCGCACGCTCTCCGGAGGGGCAGTAGGGACAGGAAAATGCACGTGTGAAGGTGCGACCGGCCTCGTCGCCAATGTAGCGCACGGTGCCTGTGTCGCAGTTATGGTCTGGGGCCGCAATAAAGGACACAGTGACGCTGGTTACTTTCTCTGGGCCGGAAGACCATGTGCGGTCTCCGCCCTCGTTTATTTATCCCCTCGGGACGAGCCCGCCCCGAGGGGTGCATGGATGCATGTAGAAAAGCAACATTGTTGAGGAGAGCCCGGGTGGCTCTCTACACCTGCCACTATACTTCTCATAAAATGGACTGAATTTCAATTCTAACCAGAACAATACACATTTGAGAAAACTGTAGAGCTAGGTGGTCTTAAATGTTAACTCAGGGCAGAGCAGGGATCTGGTTGATTCTGGTCTGGGGAAATATACTGAATGCTATGAAAGACCTCAGAGGAACAGTTGCACAAAGCAGTGGATGAGCAAGACAGCTAAAAATATACTGATATGCTGGCACAGCTTTCAAAATGCACAGATGACCCATGGGCATTCTGCTTACTTTATTCAGTGATGCTGCAAATGATTGTTGATTCTTTTTGCTAGCTGAAGCACAGGATGAACGCAGATCAGACATGATGTCATTACCACACCTCTTGCTGTGTTAACATTTTCACAACACTCTTTAAATTCAAAATACATTAACCTTTAGTGACCTATAGTGACTAGTTCTCATTCTTTGAACGACAGTAGCTTTGAGAGCCGAAGCTTTATCTAACAACAAATGCACAGGGAAAGAAATCGAAAGCGCACACAACCTGAAATCCCATGTTTATCGACAAATTATAATACCATGGGGCCAATTCACTAAGGCAAATTTACATGTGTAGATTTACTTGTGAACGTTACACTTTTTTGCTGCTCACTGTTTCCAAGTGTAAATTTACTACAAGCGAACGTTACACTTTTTCGCTAATCACTGTTTCCGAGTGTAAATTTACTACAAGCGTAGATTTGTAGGTCTCCATCCCCTCAAATAGGGGGTGGAGTTACTAATACCTTTTTACCAGTAGGAGGAGGTTTCTGCAGAACAGGGTGGAGCTACTAATGACTTTTAACACGCAGGCTGAGGTGTCCACCATTGGGACGCATAAAGGTAAAAAATAATAACTTTATTAATTATCAAAAACAAACATTGAAAATATTTTAATGTAAATTAACTTCAAATGATTAAACTAGAACTAAAAACATAAAATGTTACAGCACATTACCATCTCAAATCAGATGTTTAGTATTAAAAAACGAAATTAATAAAAATACACCCTAATTTATTTAATAATTTTTCTTTTAAACTTGGATGGAATTCACTGCTGAATGAGCCACCGCTGGCAGCTGGAGATGGAAAACAGACACTAGACCAGATACATGGGGACAAGAGACCCTCATGTGGGAGATGCTCCAGGCAGTGACTACATCCATTGTCCATGGAGAACAAAATCAACACTCTTAGCATTGAAGTGAACTTGTTGAGAACAGAGTTCAAGACAATGAATGCGAGGATGGGAGGAAAAGGGACGCCTTGATACTGTTGCTGAAGCACAGAATGCTCAAGGGCTGTGAAACCAACCCTGGTCCTACAACAAAGCCGTGAAAAAGCTGAAAGGCAGATCAATGTGCAATAATGCTAATTTTATAAGCATATCAGAAAAATCTAAGGACCCAGTTTTAAACTGTTCTTTAAAGAATGGCTTTAAAAGGTAATGTAGGCACAATGACTGTCATCATTTTTCTCTGCTGAAAGGGTGTACATGACACCGGTGCCTTTGATGGCACCTGAACCACTTTCTAGTGTCCTGCTAGCTAGCTTTTTGAACATCAGTCTCCGGGAGGCAAGAGGAAAAGGAGCTATCCCATACGAGAATAAGAGAGTGCTTCTACTCCCAGATTTGATCCTAGCAGAACAAAAACAATGACACAGTTTTGATGATGCCAAACAAACACTGCAGAATGTAAATCTTAAACATATGATTCTTTTCCTGGGAAATTGACTGGTGGGAGAAGGGAGGACATAGCATTATTTAGACCCTGATAATGCTTAGAACTAGCTTGGTGGCAGATTGCAGGGTAAAAGGAAAATCCTCACCGTGACGCATAGAAAGTGGTGGTACGAAGAGTGAGACAAGAGGTCATGACAGAGTCAAATACAGGTGAGAGGTGGACCTAGTGGAGAAGTTGCCCTTGATAATGTCCAACATGGAGAGCGGTCTAGGCACAAGTATTGAACATGAGATGTGGGTACGTGGATAACGCACAAAGAACTAAGCTCCAATAGTAAATATAAAGGCAGAGGCTGAAAAACTCAAGAAGCGACACAGTAGTGATGCCGTCATGGACACTGGTTGACAGCATGATGGGTCCCTGCTTGGAACAGGAATGACAGATCAAAGCGATGCAGTCTGGGTGATATCCAGGGGGCTGTGAGTCCAAACGATTTCAGGCATTTGCCACTCCAGAATTACAAAGAGCTCCTAAATACTGGCATTATGTTCTGTTGACTAATACTGATGCAGATACAGGTTTAATCAATGGATGTTGGCAAAGGGCCAGTTTGTTTTAAGTGGGTGATATGCACATTATGCATTTGGGTGGTAGGTAGTTCAATATCTATCATTCAAATGATGTGGGGTGGCGAGAGTGGAGGGTTATTTTGTCCAAGGTTACAGCAGGTGCAAATAAGGTCAGTGTCATGAAATCAAAAATTATATGGGGGTCCATCAGAAGTTCTCTTATGCTCAAAATATATGATGTTGGAAAAAACAGACAGGTCCCAAACTAGGAATGTTAACCGTTTGAGCTGAAATGAAATCTTGTCCTTATTAATAGAATTGCCTGCTCTGACTTCCACATCTACCTTGACCCGCAAATCAAGGATCAAGCAGATACTTAGGCCCAGGATTCCTGATTGATGAGTCACAGGTGGGAGGGTGCGTAGCTGGCTGGGAAACACTGGGGCAGGAAACTCGTGACCAATCCCACAGATAGGCACAGCGACATCACAATGGTATGGTACGCGCGCTACTAAACACACCATATGTCAGATGCTACATAAGTAGGTTGTCCAGTTTTAGGTTTAAACCTATAATAACTGATAAAACCCCACCAGAAGGGAAATAGCCATCACCAGTGTAAACATATAAACACTGGAAAAAAAACCTGCACAACAATAAACTAAATGCCATTCAAAGAAAGGAAAAGGAGAGTGAAAGAGTCCAGAAGGGGCCAGTACAATGTAACTTTGTAGGTAGGTAGCAGCAAGAATGATTGGGCTAACACTATTCTGCTTGAGTTTTGTTGTTTAGGAATGTCACTAAAATATTGTTTTTTCTTCCTTTTTTCAATTTAGTGGTCTTGTATTAGCTGTTGTGTATTTTATAAACTGTAGAGTATAAGGAAATATCAAAATCATATTTGATTTTTGGGCTACGTTTGAGTATTTCACTGATAGGAAAAATGTAGGTTTCATAAGAATCTTTCCCAATATGTCCCATCACATTTACTCACAGAGAATGGGTAAAAACCCTTGATACATCAGCCCCATTTTCTAGTGAGTCAGTATTTATAGTGGGTGAATTGAAGTGATTTGGGCCAACTAACATTAGCAGAGGAATTGGATTACATCCGAATGGAATGCAAGCAGTCATTACGGCCGCGCAATCCAAACGCCTCAACAAGCAAAGGCAAAATGTCAGGAGGTATGAGCGAAGGAATTGCCTCAGGAGTAAGGGGACGGCGGCAACAGAATCAATATTGGAAGAAAAACAAACAATAGACGACAATACTATTATTAATCTTACTAACACTGATTTAGATCAAGCAGAAAAACAACTTCTTGCATTGGGCCTGTCTTTCTGCCCTGAGAGTAACTTTGGATACTGTAACACCTGAATAGATGTCTACAAATTTATTAGGAAAATCAAATTAAGGAAAGACTTCACCATAAAAAACAATGTGGAGCATGACGCAAAAAATAAACAAGAGCGTAACACCAACATATCTCAAACACAAGGACTGCAAGTCAAAGACATGTCACTTGTGAAGACCTTACATGCCCTAGGTGAAGAAGACATATCTATTGACAACACACAAGAGGTAGCTGAGGCAGAAGGAATCAACATAGCCAGGCCTGAGCACAGTCCATTTAAGCCAGTTTCGACCTTTGTCCCCACAATGCCACGTGATGCGATCGACATCTATCACGATCGCATCACAGAGGAGCTGAAGAAATTACAATGCAAAACCAAGGCACAACGCATTTCACCCACACAACAAATGAAAAAATATGCTGAGTTAATGAATAAATTGAAAAAGAACAATACTATTGTCATCAACAAGTCAGACAAAGGGGGCAACGTTGTGCTATGGGATAAGAAGGACTATATAAAGGAGGCATATCGACATCTTAATGATGGAACATGCTACAGCAAAATAAACATGGCGCATGTGAGGGGAATACAAAAGAACTACAAAGACGAACTGAGCAGTTGGAGAAAAGAAGGCCTCATTTCAAGGGATGAATTTATGCTCCTAAATAAAGATTTCCCAGTCTTACCAAACATATATTTCATACCAAAGGTGCATAAAGATGAATTGCCCATCCCAGGAAGACCCATTGTTTCAGCGATAAACAGCACCTTTGAGAACACATCCAAATATGTTGACTTTTACCGCCAAAATTTTGGTCAGATGAGTACATTTTTCTTACCATGGATATTACCGCTTTATATACTAGCATTGCCCATCCAAGTGGATTAAGGGCTGTTGAACATTTTTTGGGCAAGAGACCAATTGAAATGTACTGCCATAGTCAAATGCTAATCAAAATGATACATTGGTGTTTACACAATAATGAGTTTATGTTTAATAATGCAGTATTTCAGCAGTTAAGAGGAGTGGCTATGGGGGCATGCTTCTCCCCCAGCTACGCATGTCTCCATGTGGGCTGGTGGGAGGAGCATGTCCTCAGGTCACAGCATGCCTCATTGTGGTCTATGCATGTAGTTAAATATTGGCGGTATATTGATGATATTTTTTAGTAGGCCTTCAGTTTTGTGGAAAAAATCAATGACAACAGTCTCAATCTGCACTTTACTGCCAACATAGATGAGACATTTTGCTAATTTCCTAGATACAAGTGGTACAAGGTAGAGTAGAGACTTCCCTATACAGGAAACCCACTTCGGGTAACACAGTGTTGCATGCGGGTTGTTTTCACCCACAGCACACGATATCCAGCATTCCATATGGGGAATTTCTCTGCATACATAGGGCATGCAGTACACCAGAAGCCCGGACATATCATCAAATGGAAGCCAAAAAGAGACTTGTAGCAAGGGGGTACCAATCCAAGAATTTGGATGTGGCCATGAGGAAAGCAAATGTCAAAGATCGAGTAGCTCTACTTGACCCCAATAGGCATGCGGATGCAGCAACAATAGATCTAAGTGAAATCCCATACAAGGACAATATTGAACTAAGACTGATTACAGGCTATAGCAGACAGGCCAAATGTATAAAAAACATCATTAGAAAACAATGGCCCATTGTTCTCACGACCCGACAATGAAAAAGGTCCTCCCAAAAACTCCCACCGTTACCTTCAGAAGAGCCTATTCGATGCGTAATGACTTAGTGAGGAATAGCCCTGAAACTAACAAGATGGAGAATTGGCTGTCCCCAAGAAAGGGATTCTTCAAGTGCAGCTCATGCCGGGCCTGCAAGTTCGGCATTAATATTGTCACATATTTGACACCCTTTTCAGATAGACCTATCGCACTCAGAGAACATTACACTTGTAGAACTGACTACGCAGTTTATGTGTTAAAGTGTAGCTGCAATTTGTACTACGTGGGTAGCACTAAACTGCAAGTGTATGTTCGTATTTTACAACACTTACGTACGATAATGAACTCTGACCCAACCTACCCGGTCGCAAGGCACTTTAAAGCAATTCATAATAACAATTTGAATTGTTTACAATATTTTGTTATTGATGCGGTGGCACACAACAAACGGGGAGGCAATAGAGAGTAAAAGCTGCGCCAGCTCGAATCGAGATATATTGTCGAGCTGGACACAAAGACCCCTATGGGTTTGAATATCGGAGAAGATTTACACAACTTTCTGTGAGAGGTAACAAATCTTTATGCCATTTAAGATCATTGCCTGGGAAGTACCGCCTGCGAAATTAGAAGAAAAGGTTGTGACTTACTAATATCCTTATACCAACTAGAATTTTATACACTATGTTAAGACTTTAACACCCAAGAATGAATAAACTAACAACATATTGCCAGGAATTTGAATAGTGTCACGGGGCTCCCTGGTCACTATTTTCTTTGTGGATGAGCAGTGTTTACTGCTGTCCTAGGGTAAACCGATGAGATTTTTTATATGGTATTAGTACCTGTGAAACACACATATGATCGCCAGCCCACTAGGAGGATGTAAATGTGTATATTACGATATAGAATTATGAATTGTCGTCATGAGATTTTAATGTTTATCTATATATTTGCACACTTTGCACAAGAACAAAATTGCACGTTTATGCACTTTACAAGCTTCAGGACTCAGATTGTTACTGGCACTTTTTGGTACAGAGCAGCTACAGTATTTGTACTACGATACATGTTGCCCAATTAGCGTATTTGCACATTGTAGAAGCATTTTTTGCACAATCAGCGTATTTACACATTTAAAGAACTTTTTGCCAAACCGCATTTTGCACATATTTATACAAATGTTGAAAAGTGTATAATTTCTACCTATCGTTAATACTATAATGTGTATGTGATTTATGAATTGAAATTTGCACTATGCACTTTCATATATATAATCATGCACGGAAATATGGTAAGGATGTGGAAAAAACTGCGTAATATGGAAAGGCATGTTAATATGGCTAGATGCATTTAAGGAAAGCAAAAAAGAACACAATGTTTTTTTTGATGATACCAAGCTGGTTGTGCGCACAGTCTATATATGTATATATAATAGATACAATTGGGTCACGAGTTCATACATTGTAGACGTGGATGTTTGCTCTGTTATTGTGATATATGGATGCAGGAATGCACAGTATTTTTTCTATGTATATCTGTGCCGACTGCGTCATTATAAGCGCCACTTTCCCTTTAAATTCCCGTTTCTGATTGTTATTTGTCATGTGATCAAGGACACTGTCTTGTGTCCGAAACGCGTCAGAGACAGCACCGTTCATATTCACTTAATAAATATGAATCTGGCAACAGCTATATACCGAGTGTCCCTGCTTGTGAATGATTGCACTTGGGAGCCTTTCGTCGTATCAAAGCTCCAAGGTTCCCACCTGTGGAGACGCACTCTGACATCCACTGCAGCAACCTTCATGAGGTAAACGCCGGATAGGGGGCGGATCCAGTTTACAGCATTCCTGTCGATTCATGCTTGTCGCGTTTCGTGCTCATTGCACTCTTCAGAGGCGCGACAGGCATTTTGGCATAGAGGCCACACCTCCCACTTTGAAATATAAGCCCTCCAATGAGCGACTAAAATGAGTCCGCATTGATTTGTGGGTCTTGTGGTGTGTGCCTCAGTTATGTGCCACTGTCTGAGACATTTCAAGCCCACCAATGGGCCTCCACTCGCACATCCGGCTTGTCAATCCTCCATGGATGCCTCCACATTGAGACTCCGTGATACTGAGCTCCGTGGCCCCAACTTTCCGAGTGGTGCATCTCCTGCGGCTGGGAGGCCGCGTGTAAATCAAAGCTCCAAGGTTCCAACCTGTGGAGACACACTCTGACATCCACTGCAGCAACCTTCATGAGGTAAAAGCCGGATCGGCGGGCGGATCCAGTTTACAGCATGCCTGTCGATTCATGCCTGACGCATTTCGTGCTCATTGCACTCTTCAGAGGCGCGACAGTCATTTTGGCATAGAGGCCACACCTCCCACTTTGAAACATGAGCCCTCCAATGGGCGACCCAAATGAGTCCGCGTTAATTTGTGGGTCTTGTGGTGTGTGCCTCAGTTAAGTGCCGCTGTCTGAGACATTTCAAGCCCACCAATAGGCCTCCACTCGCACATCCGGCTTGTCAATCCTACATGGATGCCTAAACATTGAGACTCCATGATACTGAGCTCCGTGACCCCAAATTTCCAGGTGGTGCATCTCCCGCGGCTGGAAGGCCACGTGTAAATCGAAGCTCCAAGGTTCCCACCTGTGGAGCCACACTCTGACATCCACTGCAGCAATCTTCATGAGGTAAAAGCTGGATCGGCGGGCAGATCCAGTTTACTGCATGCCTGTCGGTTCACGCCTGATGCGTTTCATGCTCATTGCACTCTTCAGAGGCCCGACAGTCATTTTGGCATAGAGGCCCCACCTCCCACTTTGAAATATGAGCCCTCCAATGGGCGACTCAAATGAGTCTGCATTGATTTGTGGGTCTTGTGGTGTGTGCCTCAGTTATGTGCCGCTGTCTGAGACATTTCAAGCCCACCAATGGTCCTCAACTCGCAGATCCGGATTGTCAACCCTCCATGGATGCCTCCACATTTAGACTCCGTGATACTGAGCTCGGTGGCCCCAAATTTCCGAGTGGTGCATCTCCCGCGGCTGGGAGGCCGCTTGTAAATCAAAGCTCCAAGGTTCCCACCTGTGGAGACGCACTCTGACATCCACTGCAGCAACCTTCATGAGGTAAAAGCCGGATCGACGGGTGGATCCAGTTTACAGCATGCCTGTCAATTTACGCCTGACGCGTTTCATGCTCATTTCACTCTTCAGAGGCGCAACAGTCATTTTGGCATAGAGGCCACACCTCCCACTTTGAAATATGAGCCCTCCAATGGGCAACTCAAATGAGTCTGCGTTGATTTGTGGGTCTTGTGGTGTGTGCCTCAGTTATGTGCCGCTGTCTGAGACATTTCAAGCCCACCAATGGGCCTCCACTCGCACATCCGGCTTGTCAATCCTCCATGGATGACTCCACATTGAGACTCCGTGATACTGAGCTCCGTGGACCCAAATTTCCGAGTGGTGCATCTCCCGCGGCTGGGAGGCCACGTATAAATCAAAGCTCCAAGGCTCCCACCTGTGGAGACGCACTCTGACATCCACTGCAGCAACCTTCATGAGGTAAAAGCCGGATCGGCAGGTGGATCCAGTTTACAGCATGAAGGTTGATGCAGTGGATGTCAGAGTGCATCTCCACAGGTGGGAACCTTGGAGCTTTGATATATATAGATATATATATATATATATATATATATATATATATATATATATATATATCCACCAACAGCTCGCACAATTCCTATGTAAGCACGGGCCACACGAATCCAATTTGGTAATATGCAGTTTATTCACAGGGCAAACAAGACGCGTTTCGAGCTATCCAGCTCTTGGTCACATAACCGTAAGTTCAAAGTTCAGAGTTTTTAAAGAAATTTCATGAAAATAAACAAAAGACTTACAATATCACATTATCCCCTACTCATGTGAATAATGGATGAAACATTCTTATAGATTCGTACATATAAAAATAATAATAAAACTAAAAAGTTTCTCATGATATGACGCATTTTTGTGTAAAACAAACGCTTCGAAGAGTATGTATGCATACCCATCTTTGTCACAGTATGCAGTTTTAAAGAGATGTAGATTCGTTTAACATTCCTTAGTTTACTTTAATCAAGACCTTATAACAGTGCGACAATGGTAATTTTAGTGGATGCAAACTTTTGAAGAGTCAAATACCCATAGTAATAATCTTAACCATCTATTCTTTCGCTACGGAACAAAAAATAATAATTGTTATTATTATTAAGGGTATAGTACCCCAACTCACAATGTCAATACAAAATGTAAATGAAAAATGGCGATAAAAATTCATCCCTAAATAATATATATATATATGCGTTTCACCAAGTTCCCTCGACTGCTGCTGCTGGCTGACAAATGGGACACGGACACCAGTTAAGTGCAAAATTGCTTCTTTATTAGCTGCCGCTTAGCATGGCAGATGACACGTTTCGCCCATCAACAGGGCTTGATCACATCATATATATCCAGAAGTCTGCCTGTTACGCTGTACGCCTGCCCATTACTCGTCGGTGCCAGCCGTGGCGGCAGAAGCCACAAATGTCTTTCAGTCCAAATTCCAGTCAGAAAGGAGGCGGCACACCAATTCAATCCACGGGTGATTTATTGTGCAGAAAACAGCGCTTTTCGGCCGGAACGGCCTTTGTCAAGTTACTATACATTAACCAGTGGTCGCTTTGGGGCAAATTGGTCAAAAGTTACTACCAAACTGAACCCACCACTACCTGGCTACAATTGAACAAAGGATTCAATAAATGCCATGCCTGCAAGGCATGCAGGAATAGGGAAAGTTGTAAAACCTATAGAACATTCAGTGGTAAAGAAAAATCTATCTCTAAATTCATCACCTGTACCACAGATTTTTTGTTTATGCTTTGGAGTGTCCATGTGGTCTCCGCTTTATAGGGAGTACCAAATTGCAGGTAAAAAAACAAATATTCGAACATCAGAGGGTAATAACTAATCTGGATTTCAATTATCCTGTAGCCAGACATTTCTATAATGTCCATGACATCAACAATAAATTGCTTAAATGTGGGGGGCTGGACAGGGTTTTCAAACACATTAGAGGCGGATTCTTGAGTCCCGGTATATCGTCGACTTAAATACCAGAATGCCCTTTGGTTTGAATAAAGAGGAGGAATTGGCAACACATATAGGGGTGTAATTTCCCTACCTTTCCCATGCATCCACCACTTGATTTTAACTATTTTCTCTTTGATGTTTCTCTTTAGTTTTTCCTTATTGATATCATTTATTATTAGCATAGGGTGCACTAGTTTTATCTTATCTCATTGAGGTCGGATCCTCCTAGATTGTTTATATCTAGATAAGGTACATAGGCACTTGTCCTATATTTTCCTTTCAAATAACTTTTCAAATCATTTGGTTCTTCTAGAAACTGGCACCTTATACGGGCAACCCTATAGGGATATAGTAGATTAACTATTTTAGGGAATCTCAGTATTGCCTCAGTTGTCCGCTCTCACAAAAGAGATGTGTATACATATATATTTCACACCACTCTTATGTTCTCACTATGTCACCTATTATGTATATTATTGATATTCTTCTACATACATACCGTCTGTGTGCCTGGATCATGCCCACTACAAGTCAGAAATTATCATCTGATCACAATCATCCCTTTTGTGACTGTACCTATGATGTATATTTATGCAATAAGATTTCGTTGATGATCGATCTGAGCCAATAGATGAAATTATGTTGGGTTCCCTAAATTAAATGTGTTCTACGCTCTATGTATATTTTCTTGATTATCGTAAGAACTTTATTCATGTTTTGCACGCAAGTCAATTATTTGTGGCCAAGAGTATAATCAGCATTATTTTCATGTGCCCGAATTAGTATGGACTACTAGAATCTTTTTACCATGTTCATTAGAAGGTAAAGGTCACCGGAAAGTGCTGGTACTCATTGCCACACGAAAAATGTTAATTAATTTTGCAATTGCGTTGTTATTTGTATATGATGGTTTATGAATTTCTTTGATAATATCTATAAGGTTCTTCATTCTAATCAACATAGAGGAAGTAGCTTTACGGCTAAAGTAGTCAACTTTGACTTTGAAGCTGGGGAAACGGGTTCGAATCTCGGCAACGACGCTCAACATCCTGTGATTCTGGGCAAATCACTTAATTTCCCCATGCCTAACAAAAATGAATGTGTCGTCATGGAACGAAACTGGTGCTATGTAAAGCGCTCTGATACCCGATAACTTTGAGTCTAGTTCACGCTATATAAAACTCTTAAATAAACAAATAAATAAATAATAAATAACATATGAGTTTGGGTGGTATTGAGATTATCGCTAAAATCATGCATTGTATTATGCTTTTCATTTCTATTATGACGTATTGAAGGGCACCACTGGCGTATGTATAGTAACTTGACAAAGGCTGTTCCAGCCGAAATGCGTGTTTTCTGCACAATAATTCACCTGTGGATTGAATTGGTGTGCCGCCTCCTTTCCGATCGGAATTTGGACTGTTTGAAAGGAATGTGTGTATATATATATTCACTGAAAAAACCATAGGTTTCACACAAGTTATAGTTAGCTGTACATTTCACTCGTAAAAAACCAATGAAATTCCACGTTATAGTTAGTGCAGGCAACTATAACTCACGCGACCGCAATCCTCTGCTGATGACATATGTGTCTTTATGAAAAAAAAATATTTGTAATATATGTATAGCTAAAATTTAATGGAAGAAGACATGGGCAAATAAGTGTCTAAATACAGTATTAGCATCAGCAGAGGATTGCGGTCGCGTGAGTTATAGTTGCCTGCACTAACTATAACGTGGAATTTCATTGGTTTTTTACGAGTGAAATGTACAGCTAACTATAACTTGTGTGAAACCTATGGTTTTTTCAGTGAATTTGCAAGGTTTTTTAAATGCTAATTCCTAACTATAACGTGTGTGAAACCTATGTTTTTTTCAGTGAATTTGTACGTTTTTTTAAATGCTAAGTTACTTTACGCCGTTCGTGCCGTGCGCGCCCACTTCACGCAGTTCGTTCCGTGCGACAGTGAGCACGCGGTGCGCTTCGCGCACCGCGCGCCCACTTAACGCAGTTAGTGCCGTGCACGCACGGTGGGCACACGGTGCGCTACGCGCACCGCGTGCCCACGTTACGCTGGATGGGCCATGTACGCACGATGCCCTTCACGCACCGTCCGCACACGGAGGACATATTATGCGCTTTGTTGTGAAAGGTTTGCTATTAAATTTTTTTATTTAACTATGCCATGCACAAAAAGGTGCCATGCGGGCACCTTTTGCACACGGGGGGGGGGGGGGAAATATGTTTTTTTTTTTTTTTTTATTAAATTTTTACCGTACGCGTAAGCGTATCCGGCGTTTTTTCAAAAAAAAAAAATTAATTTTTGGGCCTTGGATGGCCTTCTGGCACACCATAACCAAGGCTAGGTGGTTAGGAGCTGTCTAGCTTGCCCCCTTTTTATGATATCCAACTTTGTTTTTCATCCACCCCTCAGAGTGCGAGAGAGAAAATGGTGGCCGACACTTCCTGGTTTCGACCGATTCGAATGTTTACTAAGATCTACCAGCCAATCAGAATCGCGCTCGCGCACGGCACCGTACGCGTACGGTAAGCTTACGGTGCGCGCTCGGAGCGCGCTTACAGATATATATATTGATTTAAATGCTATTTTCTCAGGAACTACTGAACAGATTTACACCAGACCTACAAAAGGCACTTCCTTGACCTGAGGACTACCTCTCTGCCAAATTACAAGTAATTCTGTTCAGCCGTTCGGGCTGTAGCTGTGTCTAAAGGTCCTATGGAAAAATGCATGGGGAAAACGCGTTTTGGGACCCCCCTTTTTTCTCAGCCCCCGCATGACGAATCCCCCCGAGACTTTCAGGGTAGGAGCGGAGCGTAGCGCCCCATTAGTTTTGAAAATTTCGCGAGGATTCGTCGACCGGCGCCAAAGTTATTCCAAATAGAATGTTGCGGATTTCCTATGGAAACAGGGTCCCAACTATAACTACCTACTGGCGACTGCCAGTAGGTAATATATATATATATATATATATATATATATATATATATATATATATATATATATATATATATATATATATATATATATATATATATATATATATATATATATATATATATATATTCACTTAAAAAACCATAGGTTTCACACATGTTATAGTTAGCTGGACATTTCCCTCGTAAAAAACCAATGAAATTCCCCCGTTATAGTTAGTGAAGGGAACTATAACTCACGCGACCGCAATCCACTGCTGATGACGTCAGATATTACATCACTGTATTTATTCACTTATTTACCCATTTTTCTTTCCTTTAACCTTTAGCTATACATATTTAATAAATATTTATTTTACAGAAAGACACATATGTCATCAGTGATGTAAAATCTGACGTCATCAGCAGTGGATTGCGGTCGCGTGAGTTATAGTTCCCTTTACTAACTATAACGGGGGAATTTCATTGGTTTTTTACGAGGGAAATGTCCAGCTAACTATAACATGTGTGAAACCTATGGTTTTTTAAGTGAATTTGCAAGGTTTTTTAAATGCTAATTCCTAACTATAACGTGTGTGAAACCTATGTTTTTTTCAGTGAATTTGTACGTTTTTTTAAATGCTAAGTTATGTATTTATTATTTAAATGTTTTTTTTTTTTTAAGGTTTTTCACCGTGCGCGCACCGTGCGCGCTCTGTGGGCGCGCGGTGCGCATCGCGCACCACGCGCCCACGTTACGCCGTTCGCGTAATTTTCACGTTTCTACCGTGCGCGCACGGTAAGCGCACTCCGCGATTTTTCGTAAAAATATTAAAAACATTTATGGCCCTTGGGGGTCCTTTGGGGACCCCCTGACAATGGCTAGGGGGTCAGGAACTGTCCACCCTGCCCCCTTTTCATGTTCTCCACCTTTATTTTTCACCTCCCTCGGACTGCGAGAGACAAAATGGCGGCCGACACTTCCTGGTTTCGACTGATTCGAATGTTTACTAAGATCTAACAACCAATCAGAATTGCGCTCGTGCACGGCAGGGTGCGCTTACCGTACGCGCACGGTGCGCGCCTATAGATATATATATGCTTTTAAATGCTATTTTCTCAGAAAATACTGAACAGATTTACACCAGACCTGCAAAAGGCACATCCCTGACCTGAGGACTACCTCTCTGCCAAATTTCAAGGTTTTCTGTTCAGCCGTTCGGGCTGTAGCGCGGACTAAAGGTCCTATGGGAAAATGCATGGGGAAAACGCGTTTTGGGACCCCCCCTTTTTCTCAGCCCCCACTTGACGAATCCCCCCGAGACTTTCAGGGAAGGAGCGGAGCAGAGCGCCCCACCTATTTTGAAAATTTCGCGAGGATTCGTCAATCAACGCAAAAGTTATTCCAAATAGAATGTTGCGGATTTCCTATGGAAACACGGTCCTAACTATAACTATCTACTGGCGACCGCCAGTAGATAATATATATATATATATATATATATATGTTCGCTCCAAGGTTGCCCTCCTTCAGGAAGCACTCCGATGCAGTCGTAGGTATCAAACCTTTAATGGTATGGGAGGAGCTGCATAACATCAATAGCATTTGACAGTCCAACAGCGTCTATTAAGCCTGACGCGTTTCGAAGTTAGAAACCTCTTCCTCAGAGGCATAGACGCGGAAGAAAAGTGCGTGCATTACGGACCCCTCCCTTAATTTATACAGGGAAGCCCGCCCTGGATGGGCCGCTGACGTACAACGAAGCATGCATTGCTGGGCCTTGTAGTCCGTAATTGAAATATTTACGCTCATCGCACACATGATGAAACTGCCGCAGAATTCAAAGCCCCCAGATGGGCCTCGATGTATGGCGCTCTTCCCTCAATCCAGTCACAGCATCTCCGTTTGAGACGCTGCTGTCCATACCTGATTAAAGCCTTGCTTCCAGTTGAGGGGGCCACCGGGTTCGATGTTACGAGCCCCAAAGTTGGAAACACCGACAAGGATTTAGAACAGCATACGCCAGCGGAGGCCCATCTGTGGGCTTGTAGTGTATCCGCCAGTTATTTTGTTCCCTGGACTGCAGGGAATCTTTCGGGACTTCAATTCCCAGAATGCACCACATGCATCTCAATCCCATTCAGGGGCGTGGAATTAAGCATTATTTAAGTGGGACTGACCCGGAAACTGCAAGAAATTGTCCGTCTTCATGTGCCTCTGAAAAAGAAGGTTACTCCTTTGAAACACGTAAGGCGAAGACTGTTGGGAACAGCTGTTGATTAAATCGGCTGTGCGCTGCTGTCCACACCTGATTAAAGCCTTGCTTCCAGTTGGTGTTAGAGTGCGTCTCATTTGCACAGGGCAAGTTTGAGCATCTATATATATATATATATATATATATATATATATATATATATATATATATATATATATATATATATATATATATATATATATATAATTTTAAATTCTAAATAATGTTATTTATTTATGTGTACAAACATGCCGTATTTAACATTATTTTTATTGAAATAAATTAATATTTAACTGTTTAAAAAGAATTAAATGAAAATATTGAACTAAAAGAATTCATGTATTGCATTTTAGAAAATAAGTTTTAATAAAATGTACTAAGTAGTTAAATATAAAAATGCTAGCGAGGGTCAGACTTCAAAAAAATCTTTTGTCTACGCTTAAATTAAATCAATATATTTTATTTATATAGTTATTTATTATACATATAATTTGGTGAGTTGATGTGCTGTAACATTGTGCTTTTAAGTTCTAGGTTAACAATAATTATGTTAATTACATTTTTAATTTGCATTCAAATATTTTAATACTTTTTAAAATATTTATTCAACTGACACAGACCTAAAGTATTATGTGTGAAAAGTTACAAATAGTAACTTTAGACTTGTAAATCCTGGTATAGGAGGCTCTACCGGGGCAGAGACATACAAGTATGCACCTGCGAGTAAATTTACACTCAAAAATGGTGAACTATAAGTATACATTTACCTTTGTAAAATAGTCCCCTCAATCTGTAAAAAAGCATGTTCTCTAAAACATACATGAGACAATGCAGCCTTAGTTGAGAAGGGTGGACTAACCAGTTCTAACTGAATACTGATAATATGATACTCTGGTGAGAAATACAAAGTGGTCTGACAAAGTTGTAAAATAATATGGTTTGTATTTTAGAAAAAGAGCAGAAAAAATCTGAAATTCAGCTTCTTACACAGTGCATGTTCAGCCTGTGACTAGGACAGTGCCGTAGCTAGGGAGGCTGTCCGCCACAGGTGGCACAGTATCACAGTATCACAGTATCACTTGCCGTCTCGGGCGGAAACAGCAAGCCAGCCCCCGCCACCCCCACCCCCGCGCCTCAATGCGTTTGCCGCAGGGCGGCAAACAGCGAAAATGCTCGCCAGCCCCCCTCCCGCTCTTCACTGTGGCGGCGGCGGCAAACGTAAAGACCGCCATGGGTGTCCATAGTGCTAGCTACGCCACTGGACAAGGGATGTGACAGCTACTGTTGCAATATTTCTTGTGTGCACGGATCTCCACAGATACTCAGGGAATGATTGCTGTCGGTTGAACATGTCCGATACAAATGGTCCTGGCTAATATTACTCTCCACATTCTCATCCAGCCCTGGACCATGTATGAAGCTGGTTTTAATACAATTATTCAACTGGCAAATTATCTGTGGTCCAAGACTCCTTTTTAGCATGGAAGAGTGTCAGAAGGGGAGGGCAAGGGGAGATTATATATACAGAGATAAAGCAGTCCTCTGGGCTTTTTGGGGGACTTCTGATCCAGACTTAGCTGTTACTCTGAAGCCTTTCGGTCACAGTCCTGCCTCTGGGTCCTGAGGAATACAGGTTCTTGGCACTAACATTCAGTGCCAAAAACCTGTATTCCTTAGGACCCAGAAACAGATACCATTACAACTTTAAAATGATTTTAAAAGACAAGTTAGTCATGGTGACTTTGACCGGGAGCTCAAAAAATTGTTTGCACAGTTTATAGGCTGAGCGTGCTCACATCCACAGACATTTTTATGGGACACAACTGGGAGGAAAGTAATTTAGATGCAGTCAAGATATATATCTATCAAACAAGAGAGCTCATTGAAGTATAGAGAAACTGCGATTCAATACAGACCCATGTCAGGATGGGTAATATATTATTCCAACAACCACTGATAAATTGAAATGAGAAATAAAAGATTTGTCTATGGTAATTGTGTTCACGATCGGACTGTTTTTCTGTACACTGATGTTTTTGGGGTATCTGCGTCTCTATGGACAGCAGTGAAATACTGCGAAACCAGTTATAATTCAGGCAAGTGCCATTTAGAGCAGTGCTTAATTTGAGCTGGTGGTTTCCGGTACTCGGCACCAGCACTTAATTGTCAGCACCGGTACCTCTGTCCGTCTGTCACATGGTGGCGCTGTTTTTTTATTTCAGAGATGAGCACTACAACTATTGTTTATTAATTCAATATACATTAAGAATGACTAATACCTGCTGCAAACCATTCTTTTAACTTTGAGGATCTGTAAAATGTCAGAATTGTTACACTTCTAGGAGTGTGACTTATTAGTTATGCTGTTACTGTAACTGACAGCAGCAATGGGCAGTGCAAGCAGAAGTGGCCTGCTGACTAGAGTCCCGGCACTTTTTTCTTTTTTTTTTTTTACAAATTAAGCACTGATTCAGAGGTTTCTTCCCTTAGGCCCTTCTCTGAGTGTAGATAAATTGACATCATTTTTTGTGTGTCAGCAATGTGCGGATTTCTATACTGAAATTATGAGCCACCATCCTGGACTTTATCTGAGATTCCCTGAAATATCTAAACTCCTTTTCCCTGATCCCACAACATTATTGTGGAGGGCACCTGGGAGCAGGGAATGTCTTTCAAAGCTGTGGGAGAATCGCCTGCTCCCTCTAGTTGTTGGTTAAGGCCTGGTTAGGTACAAGCTGCACATACACCCATTGGTCCCCTACACAGGAGCCACACCAGTAAAACTGGGCCTGTGTTTTTTTGAACCTGATAATTTGAGTTGGGTGAACCCTAGGTCACTAATGACCTGGCAAAGTGGTATCTCCATCAGTGGATATTGCTCCATCAGACTTTTAATGACAGCATAAGCATTCAGAGATTAGGAGTTTGACATGAGGGACATCGAGTGAGCAATGAAGAGTAAGAAATAAGGAGTGATGGATAATGGGCATTTTTTGTAAACAAAACTGAATACGCTCTGTTCCAAGAGTGCAACGTCAATTATTTATTCACAGTTTCTTAAAGCGTGAACAAGATTATAAGGATATTGGAGCACTTTAGATAGAGGAGGGAGGTATACATACAGCAGAGTACAGTAACAAAACAATTAGACAATAAATTCAGTGAGCACTCAGTACATACAAATTGTAGTGTAGTTCCTATATCCCTGATAGGCTCTGCGCATTGGAATAATATACAATATAGTTTTGACATAGGACTGAGGTCAGGATGTCTCTATCGAGTACATTAAACTTAATTACTTGTGTATGCCAGCTAACTCAGAGGTCACTAGAAACTTCTCGAATAAACAAGAAGGGATTCATTTCTGACAACCGCATAAACATGAAAACTTTGTTTCCCTTAGAATCGGAACAATCTCAGAACCGTGGAAACAATAGATAACAGTTTCACTCAGCCAATCTTGCATGCTTCGTTTCTACAGAGTTGCACAGAAATAGAGAGACGGGCGTTTCAATAAAAAGGGTTTATTGAACAGACTTATTTCTCATGCAAGAGATATGAACTGCTACAAGCGTAAGACAGGATGCGAAGTACAATACGTACAAATAATACTGCAATAGCATGGTTTGTAGCTATTTTTTTTAAACCGTTTTTATTGCAGAACAATAGGATAGTCATCTCACATACATAAGGATCCTGCACCGCAAATGCCAGTGCCGCGTTCTTTTCTGGCCCTAAGGCTCCCATACACAGCTTGAAAGCCCACATCCCAGAGGCCGGGCAGCGATAACATGTAGGTCCTGATACGTAACCTTGTGCGCCCCGTACAGTCGTTCTGCATGGTTTGTAGCTATGACATATATTCATAAAATACATACATAAATAACACAGGCTAAAATGTGAATACTCATCTGATGCTTCTAAATAGTTCTACCCCAGTGTACCTAACCTAAGTGTAGTACGAGGTAAGAAGTAGGTGCTGTTTTCTAAAGTACAACTAGCTATAGTTTTAGTTTTGCCAAGAGTTGCCAAAAGTTTCTTTAAGTGCTAGTCTGCTCCATACCTTAGAATGTGTGCGGTTGGAATCTCTTTCCGGGACTCGATATCTAACACCCCGCAAGGGGAGTCAGAAACACTGGAGCTGGATTCTCTGCGAGGAGGATGACAGCATCTGGCCAGTGCATCAGGCGGGAACTCGATCTCCTTCCGAACTTGCTGTGGCGAACTGCAAGTAGGCAGTCGAACTGGACCGTACCGGAATCGTGGTTTGCCAGGGCTAGTGCAGGTATAGGCATACCTTGAAGGTGTTTAGGAATGCATGTATTGACATAAAAGTCGGGCATCGGAACGTCATGAATGAACCCCCAAGGAATAGATGTTCATGCATACTAAATGAGTTCTTGAGAAATCAATATCCAAGCAAGGGAAATTCCTAAAGGCTTAAGAGTCTGGTTTTCCAAGACCTCGTTGTGACGTGGATTGACGGATGTAGGTGACCATGCCTGTATTTGGTTAGCATTGGCAATGCCTAAATAAGGGCTGGATTTTCTATGCCTAAATAAGGGCAATATGAATTGTACCTATATAAGGGCATAAATCGGGAAACCTATATACGAAATCTAAATCTACACACAACAAAATGGGTAAGAAGGGAGGTCAAAGCCATGCTTTGTACACTAGCTTCAAAATGAAAGAAGTGATATACACCTACAATCGTCCTATCTCTCAAGTGTGGATCTCCTAGTTCAGAGTGATTTGGCAGGTAGTATCCAAAGAATCTCAGAACTATGCCACTGACCCCCATCTGTACTTCCATGACTTTCACAACAGAGGTGTGGTAATCCATGTCAAATTCTGCAGAGAGGTCAAGATGAATGAGAAAGCAAGACACCTCATTGTCAAGGATGTGTAACATCGGCATCACTGTAATGCACCATGGCCAAAATCCTCACTGAAGAACGTCAAGGAGCTCTTTTTCTTTGGTGTTTATTTTAAGTTGATTAGCAACACAGCTTTCAACTACTTTCAATGAGGAGCGGCTTCATAATGGGGTTAACTGTAGAGGTCCGTTGGATCTGCATGTTTTTTGCACAGCGGAGTGACCTGACCAATTTTCAGGCATTCTGGACTAGTCCTTGAGGTAAAGAAGCATTCCTTTTATTGGTTAGAAGAAAGACACATTGTTTTACCATTTATGTAGGAATACGATCTGAAAAATGAGAGGATGGCTTAAGTTCAAGAGGTTGTGTCCATCGGGTCAGTTAGAGTCATTTTCTTGAAGGGTGATAATTTATTTTTGGAGTTAAGGGTTAGGGTCTTTTGAAGGTTAATCACGTGATATGGAGAGGTCTCTATCTTTTTTATTCTACATTCGAAGAAGTGATAGAACTTCTTACAGTTGCCTACGATGCTAGAGATATCCAGAACTGAGTGAGAGTCTCTGGAATTTTGCACAATTTGCTCCTATTTTGGCATGTTTACCTCCAATCTGAGAATGTCTCTTTGGATTCAAATATAAATTTCTGATGAACACCTCTAACCACAGATTCATCACTTCCCCAAATGCTAGACTTAATCTGAAAACTTTTTTCAGCAATGTTGTAGGTATTCTAGACAAATCTGTGTTCATAAGGAGCACATTCAGACCAAATGGATCCGCTAGGGACCCCAGTTGGACTTCTGCCATTGGGACTCGCACCAGAGCCCACTTACCTAACTGGGCCTCGACCCAGATCCTTGATTATGCTATGCCAGGCTTTCCTGCACCCCAACACCAAAGCCCACAAAAGTTCACCTCAGCCTTGGCTCTAGAGGAACTTGCTCAGGATCTGACCCCAATGTTAGTCTCGGATCCAGAGAAAAGCTTAGATAGATATGAGACAGTGCCTTGTTATGAAATCAATAAGACACAGACAGTGGCGTGGAAGAATTCCCCGGCAGTGCCTTTGCCTCAACACCAGTATTTGTGGTAGCTTGAGGCTATATTTTGATCAATTCAGAGGCAATACAAGGCCTTCAAAAGGTTCTGTCTGATGAGGATGATGAGGAAGAGGCTGACAATTTGCTACTTCACCTGAAAAACAATTGGATTCCCACTAGGCGCCCTTTACAAGAAAGTCGCCTCTTTTGTAGTGGTGGTTCATTGAGCCTCACAGGTGCTGAATCTAGAGTCGGATCTAGAGTTTGCAACTGTGGAAACAAAACCAAATTTGCATGTGGAGATCTTGCAACTAGGACCTCCAACTTCAGAGACTTTGTTGCCCTTCAATGAAGCTCTGAAGAGGGCTTTGACAGTGATGTGGTTGAATTCATGGTCAGCGCCACCGGTGAGTTGGTACACTGGTAGACATATAGACCAACACAAATGGATCCAAACTTTTGGACGCAGCACACCAAGCCAGACAACCTTGTAGTGGAGGCTTCAAGCAGAAATATGAACCAAAATGCATTCCGTTCTGCCTTGTCAGTCTGAGACTCAAAGTACATTCATGTGCTTGGTTAGAGGGTTTTCTCTTTTGCCAGTCTGGTGTGGCGGTTCGTGAATGATGTTTGCTTATTAGGGAGATTTACTCATGCCTTGTGGGATATGATTATTGAGAGCTTGTCCACTTTCTCTAAGGAGTGCAGAAAACCCTTTGCTCAAACGCTTCACAATGGCCAGAATGCAACCAAGTACATTTTGTTTGCTGGTCTTCAAACCACAGACTGTGATATCCATGCTATCAGCAGTATTTTGGTAATTCGTCATCTTGCCGGGTTACATGGCATGGGCTTTTGTGGGGATGTACAGGTATCCCTTATGGATATGCTATTTGACAGCTTCAGACTATTTGGGGACGAGGCAGATTCAACACTAGGGCAGTGCAAGAAGCCAGCTACTGGGGCTTACTCTCTCCAACATGGCATTCCGTCAGTTATAAGGGAGTTATGCTGACTCTGGGTATCGCTTCTGGGAATGATTAAAATAGAATATGGCTGAGAAAACCAGGAAGGTTATGGAAGACAAGTCTATCAGAGCAGGCATCAGGATCATCACTGGTGGTGAAGGGGGGGGGACTTCCAGGTCATGAGTATGAATTGGGTTTTAGAAACGGTCCACTCCCCTTCGGAAAGTGCCTGGCAACGTTTCCGTGTTGTAGTGAATCCTTCGATTTTGCTCTGTTCACGCACAAATATGTCCCTGACCTTTGTTGTTCCCTTCTTGAATCTTTCACCTTCATGCCCGAATTCTGAACTGCTCTCTGACTTATGATTTGGTACTGTTTGCTGACCAGTTGGCAGAATTCTGACTTACCTCTTGATTTTCAGATAGTTTGCTGTGCTTGCTCTACCTTTCGCTTCATGAATTCAATGCTCACTATTGAATGAAGATTCTATTGTTGCGGTTGTTGGCTTCCTTTGCTTGTGGCTTGTTTTTCCTGTGGCCAGCCACTACGAATCCTGTAAGCACAACCCCAATACCTTTCATTCTCAGTGTATTTAAATGTTTATGCAACATAGTAAATTCTTGTTTCATTTACCTATAGTATATGTTATGCATTCACCTTTGAAAACACTATTATGAATATCCTGAAGCACAAGAGATGTTTGGTTGACAAGGCTGTGCCATTCTGGCTCCCTTTTCTCTCGCTCTCACTTCTATTCTCCTTACCCCCAAAGATTTTAGTTCTGCTGTTCATGCTTGCTCACTCACATGCTATCTTCTGAGGGGTCTGAAAAATTGGACCCACAAATCTTGGCAGTTTGCCAGATCACTATACCCTTCAACATGAGTTCTGAATACAGTCTGAAGCAACTCAAGGCACAGAAAATCTCTAATATTCAGAAGGATTTCAAAATAGACCACCATGAGTATGCCTATTTACTCATGCTTTTGAAAGAAATATGGCCACTGCAAGAGAATCCAGTAATTCCGTTCCCAGTTCACTAGCAGTAGTTTATCATCCCACTTTCGGAATTATAATTTGCCAGTGTCTGACAAATTCACCGAAGGTCCCCATTTCTTCTAGTACTTTTTGGCTCAATATAATCTACATTTCCTAACCCAACCGAAGCAATTTACTAACAGCATTTATGGTATTTTATTTGTCCAAAGACACTTTAATTGGAACTACATGTTTAATTCTCAATAAGAGTCCTTGGCTTTAGCAATATCTGACTTTCCTCAAGCAATTTAAAACAGTATTCAGTCAGATTGATTACACAGGCAGCGCACTCTGGCTTATTAAACCTCTGAGATTGATCAAAGAATATTATTACTTACATCAGCCACTTTACACACTTACAATCATAGGCAGCCTCTAGGGATGAGGTTTTGGCCTCTGTCTTTTACCATGGTTTAAGAGAGGAATTAAGGATGGTCTTGGCTTGTCAGATACACTTCTTCCTCGGGGTTGGATCGATGCTCAAATATGTCCACCTCTCAATAGCATCCAGTCTGAATTGCTATAATAGCACAGACCAATGAAGCAATCAAGCGAGGGAAGGAAAGGATGGGGACAGCATGGAGGGAGACCTACACAAGACACAAGAGAAACAGACCTTAAGTACACCATGTATTATCTTTCCTTTCTCTCTCTCTCTCTATTAAACATATGTATAGAGCCTACACAGATATGTTTACCTGTAAAGGAAAAAAACTTGGTGGTGATGCGCACCAGGAACACACACTCACACACACTTCAGTTCAGCGATGTGATTATTCGGTTCTCAAATGCCAATCAAGAACTGCTGCGCCTGAAATGACAACAATTCATATAGATATACAATAGTAATTACCTGCTAAGTCTTTCTCACCTCTAACGTATATAGAATAAATTATCTGTACCACTACCTACCCTGGATAGACAGAGCAACGCTTCACAGGGAATGTTAGAGATTGGATAGCTTCTCTACTACAGTTCCCTGTAAGTAAGGCAAATAACAAATAAAGAAACCAGGTTAAATCACCCAGAGTTAAAAGGCGTCAAGTTCTGTATATTTGGTACTCAAGAAGCGCAATGTACAATGTACCATGATGTTGTCCATAAACTTTCAGGATGTTTACACAGTGTTATAATGAGGTCTTTTAGTATCTTTTTACCCGCATGAGTAATTAGTCAATACTCACCAACGGGAATAGAAATTTGGAGATAATGTACTGTTACAAACAGCGGAGTCCCTTCTACCTGCAATTGACCACAAACGTGTGTCACTCCAACAAGGAGGAACTCTGTCGTAATATCATTTCACCACAACATACCGCCGTATGCTGTGTATCAGGATTGCGAAGTGCCCCCAGTACTACGAGAACGGAAAGACAGTCTATGCTTACTTCCAAAGTATTCAAAAAGGTGGTGCAACCGCACCCTTACCAGCCATCAGTACATTTGAAAACGCACTGTAAAAATCCTCCACGCTGGAGCCAGGACCAGGAATAATCAGCAGCATCGGTGGAGAAGGAAGTCTAATTAAACTCTTCCGGTCTCCTGCGACGTTGCCACGTTATGCTAGGGGTTCTGGGAAGGGTAGTTCATTCCGGCTTCGGAACTTCCGTGTCCGATGGCAGCGTTGTTTTTGGAGTTGGTCCGTGTTCCTTGTCTAGAACACATCACGCCCAGGGAATCTCTGACAGTACATCCCCCTTCTGTAGAACACTGACAGGATTAGACCTTTGACGGGTATCTTTTATGAAAAGCAGCAACCAATTTAGGGGCATGCACCCCCTTTGCTGGTTCCCAAGAAATTTCTTCCGGACCATATCCCTTCCAAGATACCAGATCCCATCTTTGTTTGGCCCTCATCTTTGTATCCAATATCTTCTGATCTCTCATACTCCTTCTCACCATTTACCCATATAGGTATGGGTAATTTCTTCACTGGGGAATATGATGGTTTTAGTAAGGATACATGAAAAACCTGACGAATGTGGAGATTGGCGGATAAAGCTAGTTTAAAAGCAACCGGATTGATGCATATGAGGATCTTGTAGGGTCCTATGTACTTGGGGGTGAACACACTAGGTCTTCGGAAGTGAATGTTCTTAGTCGACAACCATACCACATCCCCTTTTTTGTATAATGGACTTGGTCTGTGATGGCGATCCATCGCTTTCTTGTATTTGTCTTTTGATGCCTTCAAATTTCTCTGCGTCTCCCTAAAGGTGTCTTGCATGTCTGACACCCTATTCTTTACTTCAGGCACTGATTCTGCATGGCAAGGGTGTAGAAAAGGAATAAAACGGGGATGGTATCCATATGCAGACGACACCCAAATTGTGGTGTCGCAGCGGCCTGATAAGCCACAGGGCACAGCTGCCCGTTTCCATGACTGTATGACCGCGGTAGGAAGTTGGATGGCACAAAATTGCCTGAAATTAAACTCCAACAAAACGGAGGTTGTTTTGTTGGAAATGACGCCAATTTCTGGACCCCAGCTTGGTGGCCAGACACACTTGGTCCCCTAACTTCCCCCATCAAAAAGGTAAAGAACCTAGGAGTATGGATTGATGACAAACTTAGTTTCAGGGACTAAGTCAATGCAGTGGTGTCATCAGCATCCTAAACTCTAAGATCTTGCAAGAAAATCATGCCATTTTTACCAAAAGACAGTCAACAAACAGTCATTACCGCCCAGCTATGTCCAAACTGGACTATTGCAACAGCCTCTATATCAATATCCAGGAAGGTCTTATGAATAGACTGCAGCTTTTGCAGAATGCAGCAGCCAGACTGCTCATCGGCATACCAAAATACGCCTCAATCTCGGCTGAGATGAGAAGGCTTCATTGGCCGCCCGTGAGAAAACCAGTTCAATTTAAGGCTCTCTGCATAGTGCACAAAGCCCTTCATGGAACTGGGCCCGACTATCTTAAATCACTATTTCATTGGTATGCACCAAAAAGGCGGCTACGTTCTTCGGATGCCAAGCTGGTAATGGTACTCTTTGCAAAAAAAGCCAACTGGGGTGGCAGAAACATTGTGGTAGGAGCAGCCAAAGGGTGGAACGGCCTGTCATCGCATCTTAGAGGCATGACAAACTTATTTTCCTTCAGGAAGGCTTTGAAAACTTGGCTGTTTTCAGCATAATTTAATTTCCATTCCTCCTGTTTTTAGTTTTAGACCTCTGTAGGACTTCACTCAGCGCCAGGACACCTCCGGGTAACAGCCACGCTGAAAACTAGCAATTACATAACATATGTACTATAGAATGGTGAGAGCTGGGTGGAACTATGTGTGGCACTGTTGTATGCGATCTCCGCTAACCATAACTGATCAACCCAAGCATCCGTGTTACTATCCACATAGCAACGCAAATACTGCTTCAACGTTTGATTTAACCTTTCGGTTTGACCATCGATCGGTGGGTGGAAACTCGTGGCTAGAGCCACTGTTATTTTCAATGCCTTGCACCACACCCTCCAGAACTGAGCAGTGAACTGTGTTCCCCTATCCGATACAATCTTACTCGGTAGTCCATGTAAGCAGACAATGTACACCAAGAGCAGTTTCGCCAATTGTCCTGCCGTACATACTTGTTCACACGCAATGAAGTGTCCCATCTTTGTGAGGAAGTCTATCACAACGACTACCGTTGTGCAGCCCTGATCCTTTGGCAGACCAAATATAAAATCTATAGATATGTGTTCCCAAGGGTTCTCTGGGGTAGGTAAGGGTTGGAGCAGGCCCTGTTGTTTGTTGTGATCTGTTTATATCTGCATACGTTTCACATCTCCTGATCCAGCTCAGTACGTCTTTACGCATTGACGGCCACCAGAATTGTCAGATGACACTATCATCGCTTGGAATCTCATGACACCATTGGAACACTTGTTTCTGTAATCTCCTCATGGGTATCGAGATTTGTTTTCCTTTCACTGGTAAACCTTTCATAATCGTCCATTCCGTATGCCTCTTCAACCAGTCTCTCCAACTGAATGTTCGTATTCCCCTTGCTACTTCACTCAAGAAGGTATCAGTTTGCACAGCACAAATATCTTTTTTTTGTTCTATGATAGCATGTGTCTGTTTTTCTTCCTCTTCTTTTACGGACACTTGTCGTGTTAAGGTATCCACCTTTTTGTTGTCTTTTCCGGGTCTGAACCTGACCACAAACTCATATTCCTCAAAAAACAGCATCCAACGTAGTAGTCTTGGTGACAAGTTTCTAGCAGACTTCATAAAATACGAGTTACTTACCTTCGGTAACGATGTATCTGGTAGAGATGATTCTAGCCACAGATTCCTTCACGTCGAATTATCCCCAGGCGTGAGACTGGATCCGGAAACTTTTTTGCCACAGCATTCCTGCGTGCCGGGGGCGGGGCAACATCACGCGACTCCGCCCAGGCATAGTCCACGTACGTGACGTCAGCGAGGTCACATAAGACCCGCCCCGGCGCGCCTAGGTCAGTTTTCTTCTGAGAACTTTTCCGCACCACAACGCGGAACCACCAGATAAAAAACTGTGGAAGCATGGGAACAGTGTGAGAAGAGCAGAAAAATTGGAAAGAAACGGTGACTAACAACACCACCAGAGTAGTGCCAACACCGCAGAACCCAAGGGCAGAAGAAAGAAGAAGAAGAAGAACAAGCAGAAACCTGCACAGTCACCCTGCTAGCAAATAGGCAACCTCCCATCCCTGTGCCCCGGAGGCAAAGAACATGCGTAAACGCATGGCCCACGTTGTAGATCCCACACCCCCATCCTGAGCAAGGAATGGGACCAGGCCCAAGACAGACAAGGACAACAAACTCCCAAGCCACCCCAACCTAGAGGGCGACCACCCACAAGGGACAAGGGCAAGACCTGGCCAGATGAACGTTAATCAGAGGATAGCAATGGAAGGAAGGGAGGGGGGGGTAGGACAGGGATAGAAAGCAATCCCCCTAAACCTGGAGTAGCCAGAGCAGCAGGTCACCAGAGCACCGGAACCCCATCCTGCAAAGAACCAAAGGAGGAATGAACCGCCCCCAGACGGAGTCGCCCGTCAAGAACAAGGAAGGCACTCACAGGAGATACAACTCCCCACCGGGCGGCGAGTACCGAAGACCAACCCAAGGGTCCTCGCAGAATAGGGGAGGAAGGGCGGGCCGTGAAGGAATCTGCGGCTAGAATCGTCTCTACCAGATACATCGTTACCGAAGGTAAGTAACTCGTACATCTGATAGAGACTACTAGCCGCAGATTCCTTCACGTAGAATAGATACCCTAGCAATACCCCCTGGGAAGGAGGGTCTGCGAAAGGACCCCACTAGCCAATGCAGAATAGAGGGCCCCACAGAGGACCAGATCTGTGGACCAGGTAGAACCTCGCCCCTGCCAGGCCAAGGGAACCCCTACAAGCAGGACCCCACCGACCCCAAGGGGACGTAGCAGGGAAAGAAGGCTGAAGAGGATCGTACACTCACAGGAGAGGAACCAAGGGCAAGGACTGAGAGGCCGAAGCACCCCACTCCCCCACAAGGCAACATAGCTTCCGCCCAATGCCAAGACAGGAAAAGTGGAAGAAAAAGAAGAAGAAGCCTAGAGGGCCCAAGGAAACTAGGGAAAAGAGGGCAAACCCACTCCAGATGGAGAGCAGCCTGCCAGCCAGAACAGCGCCGGCAGTCAAAGCCAGAAGCAAGAAGAACATCCCGAGGCCCCAGGAAGGCCGAGTAGGCGACGCCCGGCAAGGGAGACACAGGATCATCCCAGACCTCAGGACAGGAGCAGGGAGAGGAGGAGATGCCCAGACCACCACTACGAGTGGCCGCGCACACAACCTCAGGAAGCAAAAGCAACCTACCTAAACGCCATGGAGAACAGGCACCCGAAGGCGAAAAGAACCCTCTAGCAGAGCGCAAGCCATATTACAGCTACCACTACCCCACATAGGGTACGTTAAGTTCCAAGATATGGGAACCCTCTTTGGAAGAACTTCCGCAGCAGAGGAAAAAACAAAAGAGCCAAGGGGAAAAAACCACCCCCGCTGAAGGCTTGACAAGCAGCCCAAGCAAAGCAGAAGGCCCAATCTCAGGGCCAAGTCTGCGCAACAACTCCTGCAGAACCCACACACAATCAACACAAGGGCCGTCCAGCAGTCAACAATGCCAAAGTCCCAAGGAAGGACGTAAACGGCCAGAAAACACACTCCACAGCCAGAACAGCCAGACGAAGAAGGCCCAGAATCAACCCAACACAGAAATCACTGAGGAGGGGAGGGAGAATGAGGAGGATAAGGCGGAGGAGAAGGAGGACGGAGCCCCGCCAAGAGCCTTTGGATGGCGGAGTCCGCTGGGGCATGAAACGGAAGGTCGATGAGTCGCTCCAGCATATTCTCAGGGAATATTCCGTCCCGAAGCCAAGCATGGCGACGGAGAGCGACTGAGGAAGCCATGGCCCGGCCCAGCACCTCCGAGATGTCCAGAGCGGAGCGGAGAATAAACGCCGCAAGCTCCCGGCCAGCCAATGCATGATGCCGTAAGTCCACCTGACCAGACTCCTGGGACGCTGCAGATCCCAGAGACTCAGCCGAGTCCCACAAACAGGAGGAGGCCCTAGCCGGCACACACAAGGTGTTAAGGGCCCGCAGGGCCGCGCTGGTCGAGGCAAACATGTTGCGTCCCCAAGAGTCCAGCCAGCGGGCCTCTCGGGACGGAGGAGTCAACAGTGGCAGCAGGGTGGGAAAAGCAGTCCCCAAAAGGGGGCTAGCGGCTGAGGGGTGAAGGGAAAGACATGCCGGGTCACGCGGCGCTGGGAGGTGCCGGTGCAGAAGATATTGAGGCACCGGGTCCCCTGAGGCAGGACGCCTCTAAACCCCCGTCAAGGAAGAAAGGAACAAACCTTCAAAGGGAAGTAAGATTTCCCTCCCACCAGAGCCCATGCGCAGGATGCCCACAGCCGTGGACACCGTAAGAGCGAAGGCCGCACCCACCTCTGTAGAGCCCCGTGGTGGAGAAAGCAGCTCCTCCGTGGGCGACGGCTGCAAACTAAGACGGCCGTCCCCGAGGCCAAGCGGGACGGACAAGGGCCAGACCTGGAAGTCAGAAGGAGCCGAAGAATGAGGGATCTGCCGCTCTTCTGACGAACACCTCTGCTTCAGGAAGGGCGGGGAGCCGCCCTTCGATGCCGGTGAAAAAGACACCACACGGCGACCAGTCTCCGCGGAGGACGACACCAATATACAGCCTGCCTCCAGAGAAGAAGGAGCGTTCGAAGACGAATCCGCGGTAAGACCCCTGCGCGGAGCCGTAAAGTCCGCTGCTTGAGGCAGGACGTCGCCCTGAGGCGGCGCCGGAATGACGCCGACCCGAACCCCCCGCCGAGGCAGCCACCTGTGTGGGGGAACGAGACGGGCCTGGGGTGTGGCACGAAGCCCCCCGGCAGCCGTGGCCCAGAATGAGGCGAAGATCGCTCGGCAACCCATGTGGCGGCGCCAGGGATGATCCAACCTCTGACTCGCCCTCCGATGAGGCAGCCTACTGCGGCGAGGTACGAGAGGGGCACCGGAGAGGGACGAGGGGTCCTCCCTCGGCCTCGATCCAGAGCGGGACGAGGATGGTCCACCGACCCCTGTGGCTCCGCATGGTCCAGCTGCTGCCGGCGCCGTAGTGGCGTCACCTCGGCCTTAGACAGGACCACCTTGTCAAAGGACCGAGAGGGGCTCGGGGATGTGACCCAAGCCCTGGCGACCTCCCGTGACAACACAGGGACCCCCACGGGAGTTTGCAGCGAGGCAGAGATGCCGTGGCCTGAAGGAGGTGCCCCAGAGGAGCCGCACCCCAACAGCACCACATCCTCCAAGCCTGGATCCAAACCAGTCGGCGCCGTGGCCGGAGCCACCGGCGGTGCTGCGGAGGGCCCTGCGCAGGTCGAGGGATCCGCCGACGCCCCAGGAGGGGAAGGAGGAGGAGAGGCCAGCGAGGCCTGTAAAGCTGCCGCGTATGTCCCCATTTGGACTGTCGCCGCCCCAACACTGGGAAACGGTAGATAGGACGACATGCAGGGCCGCATCACCCGTGGAGAGTCCACGCCCCCGGGAGGCTGGAAACCAGCCCCCGGGGACAAACTGCGACACTTACCCACCGGGGAGCGATGCTCATGTGACATCGGAGAAGGGCGAGGACGACAACCACGGCCGAATCTGAAGCCGTCCACCGAAGCAGACTGAGGGGAGGACGTCGAACTGGAGAGACGCGCCGAGAGAAGTTTCATCCGGCGCTCCCGCCGCAACTTCGGCTTCAATTGTTGGCACGCCGCACAATCTGTGGTGCCGTGATCCTCCCCCAAACACCACATACAAATGAGGTGAGGGTCCGTCGCCGACATAAGACGCCCACAAAACGTGCAAGATTTAAAGGCCGAAGGCATTCACACACTGTTCCACCAAAAAGAAATGGAAGAAAAAGGGCCCGTAGCAAGGATCGGATCCGCGTTGCACGCGGAAAAGGAAAAAACTGACGTAGGCGCGGCAGGGTGGGTCTTATGCGACCTCGCTGACGTCATGTACGTGGATGACACCTGGGCGGAGTCGCGTGATGTCACCCTGCCCCCGTCGCGCAGAGATGCTGTGGCAAAAAAGTTTCCGGATCCAGTCTCATGCCTGGGGATAATTCTACGTGAAGGAATCTGCGGCTAGTAGTCTCTATCAGATTTGGAGGTTTCGGTGATCTATGTACACCGTTACCTGATGTTTTCCTCCCATCAAGAAGTGTCACCATTCAGTGAATGCTATCTTTATTGCTAGCAACTCTTTCTCCGCGATCGTGTAATTACTTTCTGCCTCGTTCAGTTTTCGGGACATGAAAACTATGGGATGTAGTTGCCCTGTGGAAACATGGCGTTGGGACAATACTGCTCTGATCGCCACTTCCGATGCATCCGCTTCCACAATGTATGGTCACTCTGGATCCAGATGCGCCAACACCGGGGCTGAAACGAAAGCGAGCTTCATCTCATCGAAAGCCGACTGAGTTTCCATGGTCCATATAAAGGGTGTTTTCTTCCGCAGCAACCTGGTGATGGGGGCCACCACTCTGGAAAACTGATCGATAAATCTACGATAGAAGTTCGCGAATCCCAAAAAGCATTGAATGTCCCTGACATTTTGTGGTTCAGGCCATTCTGGGACCGCCAAGATTTTACTTACAGCCATCTCTTGTCCTGCTGGGGTGAGCAAAATTCAACGGTGGTAACATGGAACTCACACTTGATGATTTTGCAAAAGAGGTTATATTCCTTTAATGTTCCCAGAATGGTTTTTACATGTGAAACGTGTTGTTCTACTAAGGATCAGTAAATTAAGATGTTATCGATGTACACAACTACGAAATTATCCATGTACTTTATCAATACTTCATTGAGGAAAAATTGGAACGCTGCAGGGGCATTACATAAGCCAAAAGGCATAACCAGATACTCGTATAACCCATAGCGTGTTTTAAACGCAGTTTTCCATTAATCCCCAGATCTCATTCGTACTAGGTGATACGCTCCCTTCAGGTCGAGTTTAGTGAAGATCACCGCTTTCTTTACCTGCTCTAGCAGGACTGGAATTAGTGCCAAAGGGTATCTATTCTTAATGGTGATGTTGTTCAACTCACGAAAGTTGATAAAAGCGCATAGCTCCCCATTGGCCTTAGGTATAAAAAACAAAGGCGAAACAGTCGGTGATTTGGAGGGACGAATGAACCCCAACGCCAGATACTTTTCCAGGTACAATCTTAAATGTTCATTCTCCTTTTCTGTAAGGGCATAAATTCTTCCGCAAGGAACTACTGCTCCAGGGATTACCTCTATTTGGCAGTCATATGGGCGAGGTGGGGGTAATACCTGTGTGTCATTAAACTCGTCCTGGTAGTCTTGGTATTGTTCCGGCAGTACTGTATCATTTTCTGCCGCGGTTACTATCCAATGTCTTAAGGATAATGCCTTGGAGGGTATACTAGGAGCCCCCATACAGTTCCTCAAACAGTAGTTGGAGTCCATGACTAGCGTTCTTTCTGTCCAATTGACATGTGGGTTGTGTTTTTCCAACCATGGCAAACCAAGAATAATTCCGTATTGGAGAGTGTTGGCGCTTTTGGCAGGTTCACCCATAAACTTTTTGCATTCTCCTAGCCTTTTTCTGTAACCTGGTGTTGGTGATTTTAGGCCTCTGGGCACTTTAGCACTGTGGTCCAGTGTAAAGTGAGTGCGCTTTCTGTGTCTATTGGTCAGATTGGCCTGCCCTCTCATAGGAATGTATTGGGGATCCCCTGATCAGTGTGTGTCAGTGGTAATTCCTGGTATGGGAGGAGCAGAGGGGTCGAGTTTGGTATGTATGAAACTGTGAGAATAAATGCTGCGCAATGGTGTGTGCAGATTTACTATGACTGTTTGAGAAATGCCACTTTTAGAAGTTGGCATTTCTGTGTGCTATGTGTCTGCCTGCCTGATGTGAATTGCATGTCTGGCTTGTGAGTGACAGGGGCTGGGAGGTGTGTGTGGCTCCAGGAGGGGCAGGGTGAGTGAACGCTGGGCTGAATAGGACATCTGTGCTGGGAGTAGTGGGAGGAGTAATCGCCTGACTCTGAATAGGAGGGTGCCTGCCCTGTACAATGCTGGCTCCGCCCCCTGTGGTGTGTCTGATCACCTAGCCCCCACCTGACAAAGGGGAAGATGAGCTTGCAAAACAAAGTGCTCCAAATCCCCCCTGAACCAGTTGCATCTTGTTCCCCCATGCCCTGCGCTACAAAGGATTATGTAGTATATATATAGGGGCTGTGACCCCATGAAGATGTTCAGTTCTTTCCTGTTCTGTTCTGTGCTGGGGGCTTGCTGCTGCTGGGGCCCAGGAGGAACCACCATGGGGGCTTGCCTCCCTGCTGGAGGGCCCCGTGTGCTGGCCTCCCTGGGCCCAGCTATGCCCCATAGACCTTGGACTGTGCTTTGGACTTTGTGCTGCCCTAGCGCCTCGTGAGTGCTATATTTCTAAGGAGGGGAGCGTGGGCTGCGCAGCGCTGGGCTGCAGCCCTTGGAGAGGGAATCCCGGCATGAGGGATTCCCCCGTGATGTCATACCGAGCGGGTGCCCACCCCGCTTTATAGGTATTTCTAATAGCGGGTGCCCACCCCGCATCATGGCGCCTATTGGCGGGTGCTCAGCCCGCTTCTACTTTATGTTATTGGTGGGTGCCCACCCCGCGTTTCACCTCGGCGGCCCAAGCCGCAAGTGTAATTGCCCGGCCAGAGAGGAAGTCAGGCAACGTGGTGACTGACCTGGGGCGGGACTACTGCATGAGTACGGGAAGCCCGGCCCCACGCCCACCGACGAGCCGGAAGCGAGGAACACGAGCGGCCGGCCGAAAGGGGGGCTCCCGTGAGCGGTTGGGAGCCCCTGTGCCAGAAGCAGAGAATGGAGGCAGGCGGGAGCTCACCCCGCCTACGTGGAAGCGGCAGATGTGCAGCCGGAGTGTAGGCGAGGCTCTCATGAGAGAGAGAGCCCCGCGTGTTGTTGCGTAGCCTCCAGCGCATGCAGCAGAAATGAGGAGAAGAACCTGCAAAGTCCCAACAGAGTCCCGGTAAGCGGTGGCTCTTTGATGTAAGCGGGGGCTCTTGGATGCAAGCGGGGGCCCTTGGATGCATACCGTCAGCGCCACGATAGGAGACCAGAGGAGGCAGAGAGTCCAGCCTCCAGGAGAGCCCGGTGAGTGGGGCAATTTGGTGATCTAGTTGTTGGAGGGGGCGTCGGGGCACATTGTCGGTGCCCGCCCCCCATGGTCCCTCTAAGGGCACCGTGGTGCCCGTGCTGGTCTTACAGCTGCCCCGCCTAGCAGTGGCCAGCTGCAACGTTTTGGTCTCATTGGTTTCAGGGTCCCAGAGGGGGTCCAGGGGCCACGTTGGTGTCAGTGCTTCTTTTGTGGTTTTCAGTTGCGCCGCCGTAATGGGCAACTGCAACGGAGGGGCCATTTCTGTTTCTGAGGAGGGTGTGAGTGCACCCCAGGCCAAGCGCATTGCGCGCCGTGAGTTTGCTGCATTTGCAGCCAGAGGGCCAGTGAAAGGCCCTATCGTGTGCCCTGACATTCTGGACTAAGGGCATGGGGCCCCCTTAGTGAGGGCCAGTTGGCCTGGGAGTCATTTGAGTACCTGTATGCACCAGAAGGGCGCAAGGCCCTAGGGGAATATGATGTTTGCCCTTGAGGCGTGTACTGCTGATGTTTATGCCTAATGAGTTTTATGCCTACAGATATGGCTACGAGGTCTAGGCGTAATGTGATTCATGCTTGATGTTATGCCTACAATGATGTATGTATATTGTGATTTATGTATGATGCGCCCAAATGTGATTTATGCTCCCTAGTTTATGCCGCTAATGATGTTGCTGCTCATGAGGTTATGGCGTAATGTGTTTATGCTGGTGAGGCCTAACGTGTAATGTGTTTATGCTTAGGCGGGTGTCTATGCTGGTAAGGCCTAGTGCGTAATATGCTTATGCTGATGAGGTTTGGGCCTAATGTGGATTTATGCTAATATGATAATGCTAAGGTCATAATGGTACCAGTAGTTACTGGTTGTGTTTTATAGTGGCATTCTGATGGTTCTGACCGTGGCCCGATTGGTCTGGTCCTGTATATAATCCCCTGTGAATATTGCCCTTGCCAGTTGGCACAGTGTAAATGTGTGATTATGTTTCTAATGTGTTTATGACAATACAAAGGCTATTTTTTATATAACCTTGTGTGGAGTTCCTTTTGTGGTGTGCCTAGTATGTTGTTGCTGTGTGCGTGTTGCGCAAACGCTTTACACATTGCCTCTGAGATAAGCCTGGCTGCTCGTGCCAAGCTACCAAGGGGGTGAGCAGGGGTTATATTCGGCGTGTAACTCCCTTGCCCTGACTAGAGTGGTGGTTTCTGCCTGGCTTTGGCACAAGCCTTAGCCAACCAGAATTCCCATTTCTAACAGGGAGCCTTGATGATGTTGAATTCAAGCTCTTCCAGATGTACAGTGTCATAGCGTACGTACAACATCCTAGACACATACTGTATTGGTCCTAAGTCTAATATTCTCCCATCGACAGCAGTCACTGTTTCACCTTCTCTTATGTCTTTATACTGATGTTGATAAAAAAAGAAATTTTTCTGGTCCATTACTTCTATGGCGTCTACTGAAGGGACAACATATGAGCTTGAGGGTACCCCTTCTATCTTTCTCAAGCTTTCTAGTTTTCCGTATCCTTCCTGATGCTGGTTATCTTGTTTATTTTACCACCATATCGATTAGAGGAAGGCTTAATTATACAGTCCCTTACATAATGACCTTTTTGCCACAATATAAACAAAGTCCATTCTTTTTACGAAGTTCTTTCTTATCGGGTGTTAAAGAGAAGCGGACTGTACCGATCTCCATCGGTTCATGCGTATTTTTAGAAGGACTATCACTATATCTAGAACGTTCAAACCTGGGCATAGCTCGTTCTTTACGCCGGTTATCTCCTTTCCTTTTGTTCATTCGACGTTCCAACCTCAACGTTAGATGAATGAGATCTGCACAAGAGGACGGTTGGGGTTCTACTTGCGCTAACACATCTTTAAGGTCGTCCCTTAAGCCTTGATAATATAAAGCAAACTGCTTTTCTTCTGGCCAGTATGTCTTAGCTACTAACCCATGAAACGTGGGGGGCGTGGCCTGCTGAGATGCAGAATGGCTGCTCTGTGAGTGAGCTCCGCCAGCCGAGACTCAATCCTGCAATTATCCTGGACATTGGAGCGTTGTTGCCGACATGATCGTAGCCCCGAGTACTTCTGGAAAGGAGGTGCATCGTTTCAGCTGACCTGCTTACCAGTGCGAGGTGCCGGCGGGGAGATCTGAGCCTGAGTGGAGATGGACCCGGCCTCGCGCGATCGCCCTGCTGGTGGGTGGACGGATCGCTCGGCCACTCGAGCCCGTGGCGCGTCACGTGGTGAGGGCCATGCCCGGTGTGGGCGCCCGTTGTGGACCATGGATGCGGAGGGGTCGGCCGCAAGACGCCCAAGAGTGCAGAGGTGAGGAGCGAGCCCATATCTGCCCGCTGCACCTCGTTGTTAATGTGCGAACCCAGCGCGGCGGTGCCATATTGAAGGGAAAGCATTGTCGGCTCGAACATTGGAGACGCGAGTCATTTAGTGCCGGGCCGCTTAACGTGCGCCTGCGGCATGGAGGATCTCTACGGCGCGGCCCGCAACTGAGACAACGCTGCAGAGCCCAGTGGACGTGAGGGTTGTGTGTCGTGTGGAGACCGGACGCCATTTGCTCATTCTGTGACATGTGAGTTGGGGCCCAGACAGAAGTGCAGGCGATCAGACACTGATACAGGGGGTTTTGCAGTTGAAGTAACCTGCAGGACTGGCGAGGGACTAGCAGGTGTGTGTTCGAGTATCTTGGCAACCCCTCTCTATTTTTTGTTGGACCTTATTTGCAGTTTATGCTGGTTGGTGGCGGTCGCTCTCTACTGGTTGCACATGGTCCCTTCCTTGGGCACCGGAGGGCTGGACGCTCAGTCGTGAGACTTGCATCTGTGGTGCTGTCTGTGGTGGGAGTGCACTGAGGCCGGCAGGGCTGGGATTGCGATATCTCTTAAGTCTCCAAGCGCGGCATAGGCCCAACATTGCACACGTTCGGTGCTCCACGACAAGCTGGTGTTTTGCGCGCGCATGATCAGCAACACCTGCCTACACCATGGGGAACGAAGATGTGAAGCAACCCAAGCTAACTTTTGATCAGAGGCGAACCACAAGGCTCACGGAGTCAGACCCGGAGGCGACTGTGGAGAGGTCATCGGACTCCCAGGCAGAGGACCGCAGTGAAGGTTTGGGCACTCTGATGCTTGAAATGAGATCCAGTCTGCGGAATATTGACATCAAGCTGGACACACTGACTGCCCAACACGACGCCGTAAAGACACAGGTGGGTTCGTATGAGACTCGACTGGATGTACTCGAAAATAGGGCCTCCGACTTTCAAGAATTCCAAGTGGACACCAAGGAACAACTGTTGCATATGGACAAGGTGTTGGGCATAATCCACGCTAAGAATGAAGATTTGGAGGCCAGGTCGCACCGCAACAACCTGCGGATCACGGGCATACCGGAAACGACAGCCATAAACAAGATGGAGACCTTGGTGGCTGACCTCCTCCACGAGCTCTTCGAGGGCCAACTCTCTGCAGTATTTCCATGGAAAGAGCACACCGCACCCTGGGTACAAAACCACTGGTTGGAGCGACGCCTAGACACATCCTGGCTAAGATCTTCAACTATCAGGACCGAGATCTTATCCTTCGCCTGGCACGTGAGAAAGGAACTATCACGCACAAAGGTAATCAGATCTCCTTTTACCCTGACTTTACGACTGCAGTGCAATCGACGAAGAGACAAGAGTTCCTGCCTGCTAAACGTCTCCTGCTGCAGGCCCAAATCCCTTACTCACTTTTATACCCTGCAAAACTCAAAGTCACATTTGATGGAACTGTCCACTATTTTACGGACGCCAAGTCCGCCTTAAAATTCACCAAACATGTTGGTGAGAAGAAGCCCAAACAAGGCCCCGGGTCTGCAGACCAGCCGGAGGACAGACTGAGCGATAATGACTAACTTGTTGCAGCCCGGATCCCTTCCTTTGCCCTGTTTTACTATGTCTTAAATTGTGGTGGGGGCTTGTGGGTCGTTCTCGATGCGAAACTGGGGGTGGTTTTTCCAAGTAGAAGCATTTGGGTCTTCTCTGTTTTTGTGCGGTATGTCGAATTTGGGCACTAACTGGTTGGACTACGATGCATGTTTTGTTGTAGGGGTATATGTGGAGCAAGCCATTTTTTTCTCTGTTTTGCTCTTTATATGATGCTCTGTCATACATATAGATTGTTTCCTCAGGTTGCTCGAAATGATGGGCTACTGCTATTTTTGATTGCTAATGTACAGGCACAGCGCTTTGCAGTTATCTTGGCCACCCTGTGAATGCAGGTGAGCACGCTGGTGGTACTACACTTCTACGGGAGGTTTCCCTTCTGATTTCATTGCTCTTTTGTTGTTGGGAATGGGATCACTACAACCTGATTGGGAGGTTGGTGTGGGAGGTAGGTTGGAGGGGGTGGGTTGTTCAATTGTTTCAAGCCAGGCTACCATCACGTAGATGTATTGTTCATAATTGTGTGACATTGACTGAGATGTGTTGCTCTGTTCCTACTTTAATTGTGTATTTGGATAACTGGTCACCAAATGGCTAGGATCAATTTTCTAACCTGGAACATTCGTGGTCTAAATGATGGGAGGAAGTCCAGACTCGTTCATGCATACCTGCTAAGACACCAAGTGGACATCTGCGTATTGCAGGAAACACACCTTAATGTCGTTCCCTCCATCAGACTGATACATACTAGGTGGGGCACAGTGTACTCTTCCATATACTCGAACTATTCCTGGGGAGTCTCTGTACTAATCAGAAAGGGATTAGGTTGGAGGGAGGGGATGGTGCAGACTGACAAGGAAGGGAGATTTATCATACTCATGGGAACTTTAGATGGGCTCTCAATGGTAACAGTGGCAATATATGGTACTAATGTCGACTCTCCTAGTTTTTTCCAGGACATCTGGGCCAGAATCAAAGCGCAGAACTGTGACACCATTATCTGGGGGAGAGACTTTAATGCCATTTTACATGATGAGCTAGATAGGAAAGGAACATCCTGTACGCTTCACCCCTCTGCCAGTGCCACACTACGTGCCATTATCACAGATGAGAACTTAGTGGACGTTTGGAGGAACTTTCACCCAATAGCTAAGGAGGGTACTTGTATATCTGAGTATCACGGGGCCTGGTCACGCTTGGATTTTTGGTTGGTTTCACAGGATGTGGGCAGCTGGGCGTCCGAGGCCACACACCCACCAAGGTCCCTATAAGACCATGCACCATGCCTTTTGTGGATAGTACTTCCTGACTCGACACCACGACCTTTCACTTGGAGGCTGCCCCCCCACGCACTCTTAGACGAGGCATTTAAGGAAGAGATCAGAGTGGACATTACTGACTATTTTACTCTAAATACTGGCTCAGTCGACACTGAGGCTTCTCTCTGGGAGGCATTTAAGGTTGTTATCAGGGGTAAATGCATAGCCAGACAAGCTGGAGTGCTAAAGGCCATCCATGGCACACTTGCCTCTCTCGAAACACAGATCCAGGAGCTTGAAACCAAATTCTTTACCTCTGATGATTCACAGACCCAACCCCCTTAAAGGAAAAGCTGTTGGAATTTGACGAAGAGGCACAGGGGAGGTTACATTTATGGGAAAACATGCCCAAGCTCGTAGATATGGAGAGGGGGACAGGCCAGGAAGGACTCTAGCTGCAATGATCCGACCCTCCCGCTCCACGGCCTACGTATCCAAATTGCGTGGCTCTAAGGGAGCTGTCATCAGAGGCCAGGCAGAGATCTTACATGAATTTCACCGATTCTACTCTGAACTTTACACTGCTACCCAGGAGTCAGAACCAGAGGGCCTGCTGCCTTTTCCCGACTCACTGGAACTGTTATGGCTGAGTCAGAGATATATGGATTATTTAGACTTTCCCTTTTCAGTGGAGGACGTCACTCAGGTGATAAAGAGTTTGCCACTAGACAAGGCCCCGGGGTCAGATGGTCTGACCACAGCCTTCTACAAGACATATGTAGAGGAGCTGGTGCCTCACCTTTTGGCGTTATTCGAAGAGGACCAATCATCGGGTGTATTGCTGCCATCTATGCGGGAAGTTATTATCATAACTCTCCTGAAACCTGGGAAACCTGAAAACTAATTGGACTCATATCGACCATTGTCATTAATAAACGTAGACGTGAAAATTCTGGCTAAGTTGATTGCCAATCGATTACAGCCGCTGCTCCCCTTGGTTGCCCGCCCGGACCAATCAGGCTTTATCCCTGGAAGATCAACCTCCCATAATCTTCGGACCGTGTTCTCAGTGCTCCATTAACTCCATCCTGGCTTGCAGGCCGCTGCAGTCTTTCTTGACGCCACAAAGGCATTTGATACGCTTGAATGGCCATACCTATTTGCCATCTAGGGTCGCATGGGATTTAGCACCCTGTTCATTGATTTGGTTCGGCTGCTTTACACGTGGCCCTCGGCTCGACTCCGGGTAAACGGACTCCTGTCTGCACCATTTGCAATCTTACGTGGCACAAGACAGGGATGTTCACTGTCCCCATTGCTGTTCGCGATAGCGATGGAGCCATTCGCTGCTCGTATCCGGCAGCATCACACCGCCAGGGGTATTGGGTTTCACTCTAGGAACCTCTTGATTTCCTTATACGCTGATGATGTCACCCTTTATGTCACAGACCCGGAGATACACCTCGATACACTCCTCTGCGAATTCATAAAATTTGGTGGGCTTTCCAGCATCTCCATTAATTAGGCCATATCGACAATTTTCCCTTTGACGGATGCCACTACTCCAGCCCCTTCTGAGTTCTCCCTCAAAATGGGCAAATGAACCGGTTAAATATTTGGGGGTTTGGATTAGCAGAAATATGCAGGAAAGATGGGACATGAATTACGGCCGCGCCATAACCTGGCTAGAGGAGAAAGCTATAGCGTGGGCTAAGCTCCCGCTCTCCCTGGCTGGGAGAATTGCACTGGTTAAAATGGTAGTGCTCCCGAAATCTCTTTATTTATTTGCTAACATCCCCATCCCCCTCCCGAAAACCTTTTTCAGACTGATTAGATCCCTTCTGGTGTCCCTAGTTTGGGCAGGCAGACAAGCGCGTGTTTTGTGGGACCTGCTGACGCTCCCACTGTGGCAAGGAGAACTGGGAGCTCCTGACATGCAGCTGTATGCATGGGGTGCTCAAGCTCAATTTTTACACTATTGGGTACATCCGACTCCATTTCAGCCTCATTTGGCTGTGGAAACAGACAATGCTGCACCTGTCCCACTGCAAGTAGAGCTATATCAGCCCTATAGACGCCCCCGCGATGGCGTAGACACAGTTGAGACCTTACGCTGGGCGTGGAACGAACTGCGAAAAAGAGCTGGTGCCCCTATATTGTACGCTCCCTCCATACCTCTGGCTCATAATCCCATGCTGCCCAACGTGGACGATGGCATCAGTAAGGCTGTAGCACAAAGACTACAATTGCACACTTTTGCGGATCTATACCCTGGGGAGATGTTCTGGCCAGCCCCGGTTCAGGTGGAGGGCGAAACGGTGCCATTCTCCAACCTTTTTATATACTATAAACTCCGCGCCGCTTGCAGCTCCTTACATGGCACGTTCTCAAACCCCCGGAAACATTACCTCGACTAGAAACATACTTAAAACAGCTTCCTCTAGGTGACTAATCACACGTATCTATACACATATACAGGCCTCTGCACCTGTGACACATCCCCGGGCTCTCCATGCATGGAATGCAGACCTGTTTTGTCCACTTACGGATGAACAATTAAACTATTGCTGTGGACAGCTCACGGCACTCTTCCCTAACTACAAACTTCGGGTAATACACTTTAAATTTTTGCATAGATTTTACAGGACGTCTTTAGGGTTGCACCGCATGGGATTGAAAGACGATGACAGCTGCTGGAAAAGTGGCACACCCGCAGCCACTTTTCTGCAAATAACCTGGAGTTGTCCCAGACTGACATCATATTGGTCCAGTGTCTTCACTGCTATCCATCAGATAATAGCCACTCCTGCTGATCCTGATCCCCTACTGGGTATGCTGGGATATGTAAAGGATACCCCGGTCAAGGTCCGAAAGTTGCATGCCATGCTCCTATTGTTTGCTAAACGCCAAATCGACATACACTGGGGGCGCAGAAAGAAACCTTCTCTGAATGAATGGATTAGGGATGTCACATATGGCCATTCACAGCTGTCCACTTTCTGGGAACTTATGCCTCCACATCCAGACCTAGGGATATATGGGAACCGTTTGTAACATGGGCCCGCGAGCGCAGTGTTGAAGGTGGTGTTGAACCAATGTGATATGGAATGGGTGGCTTGGACGGAGTTGCTAACCTTGCACGTGGATGCTGACACGAGGGAATTGGAGAACAAAGTTGTGGTCACTTCCATATATCGAGCGTCACAAGGTATGCGTAGCATGGACGGGGTAGATAAAGACTCCCATGTAATGCAATTGTCTTGTCTTTGGTTAATGGATACTTTTCCTCCATACAGAACTGTGCACAGAACACTCAAACCGCATATTTTTTATTGTTATGCTACGTGTAATATGATCGTTCAGGTAATGTGTCTGTACTGGCTAGTTTGTTTTTTCCTTTCCCTTTGCAATGTTTATTGCATTAAACTGAAATGCCTATAAAAACAATGTAAAAAAAATAACACGAAATGTGGTTAAATACACTAACAATTCTTTGCTACCTTGTCTCAGCTCTAACAACTCACGATCAGCTGACAAGGTATGGGCTCTTCTGTCAAAAATGTTTTCAAATTCTACCCTAAAGGCCTCCCAATTATACAGTAATGGATCGTCTCGCTGAACTAACGGAACTGCCCACTGAGCCGTATCATCTGCGAGATATGATATAAGGAAGGCTACCTCTGTCTGGTTAGTAGCGAACACCTTAGCTTTGCATGTAAAATGCAATAAAATCTGAGTAAGGAATACCTGCACTTTGTTGGCCTCTCCATAATATCTTTCTGGGAGAGCTAAGGGTACCAGGGAGGGCATTTCCACGGTAATGGGATGAGTATACATGGAAGAGCCACTCGCTACATCGAAAGGGTGTCTTTGCAAGCGTTCTACTTTAGTCTGCAACGCTGCGGTCTCTGCTCTAGAAGCAGCCAATTCATGCTGTACCACCTATAAGGCAGACAAAACGTCTTCCAAAGTAGCCATAAGGAAGCAAAGAATCCAATCAGAAGGAGTACAATTCGTGGGCTGATTATTCTGTCAGCTACACTTCCTCCTCGGGGTCGGATTGATGCTCAAATATGTCCACCTCTTGAGAGCATCAAGTCTGAATTGCTATAATAGCACAGATCAATGAAGCGATCAAGCGAGGAAAGGAAAGGATTGGGACAGCAGGGAGGGAAACCGACACAAGACACAAGAGAAACAGGCCATAAGTACACCATGTATTATCTTTCCTCTCTCTCTCTCTCTCTATTAAACATATGTATAGAGCCTACACAGATGTTTACCTGTAAAAGAAAATAACTTGGTGGTGATGCGCACAAGGAACAAACACACACACACTTCAGTTCAGTGATATGATTATTCGGTTCTCAAATGCCATCCAAGAACTGCTACGCCTGAAATGACAACAATACATATAGACATACAATAGTTATTACTTACTAAGTCTTTCTCACCTCTAACGTATATAGAATCTTATAGAATCAATGAACTGTACCACTACCTACCCTGGATAGACAGAGCAACGCTTCAGAGGGAATGTTAAAGATTGGATAGCTTCTCTACTACGGTTCCGTCAGTAAGGTAAATAACAAATAAAGAAACCAGGTTAAATCACCCAGAATTAAAAGGCTCCAAGTTCTGTATATTTGGTACTCAAGAAGCGCAATGTACAATGTACCATGATATTGTCCATAAACTTTCAGGATGTTCACACAGTGTTATAATGAGGTATTTTAGTATCTTTTTACCCGCATGAGTAATTAGCCAATACTCGCCAACGGGAAAAGAAATTCGGAGATAATGTACTGTTACAAACAACGGAGTCCCTTCTACCTGCAATTGACCACAAACGTGTGTCACTCCAACAGGGAGGAACTCTGTCGCAATATCATTTCACCACAACATACCGCCGTATGCTGTGTATAAGGATTGCGAAGTGCCCCCAGTACTACGAGAACGGAAAGACAAAGTCTATACTTACTTCCAAAGTATTCAAAAAAGTGGTGCAATCGCACCCTTACCAGCCGTCAGTACATTTGAAAAGCACGGTAAAAATCCTCCATGCACGCAGGAGCCAGGACTTGAAATATTTGGCAGCGTCGGAGGAGACGGAGTCTAATTAAACTCTTCCAGTCTCCCACAACGTCGCCACGTTACGCTCAGGGATCTGAGAAGGGTAGTTCATTCCGGCTTCGGAATTTACGCATCCGATGACAGCGTTGTTTTTTGAGTCAGTCAGTGTTCCTTGGCTAGAACACATCACGTCCAGGGAATCTCTGACATGGCTTGGTTGCCAAGAGACCAACTACCTCAAATGCATTCATCAATTTAGCGCTTCAGGTTGGGCAGAAGCAGAAAGAACATCATGCTGAAAAAAGCAGAACTGGCTTCGAGGTGTTCCACTTGCTTCGGCTGACCCAGTACCAACTGCTTCCTCCGAAGAAACTATGTAGATTGGTAACTTACATAAACCATTGTCTATAGAAGAAAATGATCAGAGAAAAAGGATCTTTAAAGTGTCTGCTCAAAGAAGAGCAAATTTTTGCTAATAGGTGACGTTGGCAGCTCCTTGCAGTCCAATGGAGTGTTGGGCATTATTACATTTGGGAGCGGCAGGCTGCTTTATGGATTTTCAAGTTCTTTGTCTACATAACGTTCCCACAAGAAGAATGGAAAATCCTGAACAATTAAAGGCATAAATGGCACACAGATAACATCAGGAATAGTATGTGAAGACACTTTGGAACTAGTAATGGCTACTGACAAAGGACATTGTGAGAAGATTTGTTTCGATTTAATAGAACCCCCAATTTTCATTTATTTTAGGTATCTCTTGGCTACGAGTATACAATACAGCAATAAATTGGAAATCTTCTGATCTCATATTATTGTAAAGAGTACCGTTTCCCTATTAAACGGAGTTCATTTCTACATCCTTTATCAGAATGTTCCATTCTGAACACGATTAAAGAGAAAAAAACATTTCTGAAGATTATGCAAATTATCAAGACGTGCTCAATGAGAATATTGCTGCTTCCTTAATTCTGCATCGGGATACCACTGCGCCACTGAGTTAATTTCAAACTCTACGATTTAATATGGTTGTATATATCCTCTGACCATTAAAGATAAACATTTAACGAGATACATCGAAGATAACATAACAAAAGGCTCCATTAGATACTCTATATCACCGGCCTGGGGCTCCCATATTTCTTGTCCCTGAATCCCAGTGGAGAGCATTAAAGTGAAGAATCACTAGCCTTTGCATTTATTTCAGTTTTGCTGGAGCAAGTCAGCTTTGCTAAGATTTTCACTAAATTAGATTAAAGAGGATCTTATAACCATGTCAGGATTAAAGTAGAGACAAATGGAAGACCACTTTTAATACACAATAAGAGTACTTTGAGTATTTTGTTATGCCTTTTAGATTATGAAATGCTTCCACTTCTTTCCAACATCTAGTGAATAACTTCTTTTTTTGTTTAAAACATATTTTATTTGTCAGAAGCACATAGAATGGAGCTCTGTAACCCAGAGGATTCCATAGCATCGATATACAGTATCATGACTTTGACACTTTTCTCATATATGGGAAGAATATTGAAAGGACTTGCCATTAAAGCAAAACAAAAGAGAACAAAGAACATACAATACCCCCCTCACCCCACCCCATCGCACTGCTAACCAAGCAATATCAGTATATACAGTCATGTTATGTTATGTTAGTAAAACTTATATAGCGCACGGTTACCCTAAAGTGTCCTGGCGCTTGCTACAGTCCTCCTAACTAACGGTTCCGGCCAGGAGAAATTAAAACAGCCATGTTTTGAGAGCTTTCCTAAATGCCAATAAGTCCTTAGAGTTTCTCAAACTGAAAGGAAGCTCGTTCCAGGCTTTGGCTGCCCCAGCGGAGAAGCTTCTGCCTCCCCATCTGGCTTTCCTTATGGTCGGTACTACAGATAATTTAGCTCCTAACGAGCGTAAAGATCTTCCGGGCACATACCACTGAAATTGTTGTTTCAGATGAAGTGGGCCTGTGTCCTGGAGAGCTCGGAAGACTAAGCAAAGGGATTTAAAGAGGATTCGCTTTTCTACTGGCAGCCAGTGAAGTTTTTTTATTGAGCTCGAGATTGACGCAAATTTCAAGGTTCTAGTAAGCAGCCTAGCTGCTGAATTCTGGAGCATCTGGAGTTTTTGTAAGCTGCGCTCCTGCATATTTAAATAAAGACTCTTATAGTAGTCTAGTCTTGACATAATCAAGGCCATTACCACTGTACGCTTACAGTCTGCAGGTAAAAGAGGCAAGATTTTCCTCGTGGTCCTGAGAATATAGGAGGTAGCAGAGACCACAGCATTGACCTGATCACGCATGTCAAGATGTTCATCCAGTACCACACCTAGGTTCGTAACTTTCCTGGAGGGTACTGGAAGAGTCCCCATAGCCTTTGGCCACCAACCAGGGGTCCAGAGATTACCATCATTCCCAAACAGGATTACCTCTGTTTTACCAGCATTCAACTTTAAGCAGTTTTGCAACATCCAGCCTCCCACTGCTCCCATACAATCATGGAGCCTCTCGCCCAATGCCTTCTCCTGCCCTGGATGAAGAGAAACCACGATTTGAGTATCATCGGCATAAGATGTTAAGCAAACGCCGGAAGACTCAATTAAAGGAGCCAAAGAGGATAGGTAAACATTAAAGAGCGTAGGGCTCAGGGAAGACCCCTGAGGAACCCCAGATGGAAGCGAAAAAGGCTTGGAAGCAAACTCACCCAACGAGACAGTCTGGCATCTATCCGAGAGGAAAGATTTGAGGAGAGTCCAGGCTCTATCTCTCACACCGCAAGCCAACAAACAGTCCAACAAAACCCAGGAGCATAAGGTGACGTTTGTAGACGCTGCCCCCGATATCATCAATGACGTGTAGGAGAACCAGCTTAGGTGAGCGAGGGAGGTCGCAACCCGAAACCTCTGACAGGTATGCCATTACTCCCCGCCAAAATCACCCTAGCGCGGATCAATCCCATATAGTATGAAGCAAGGTGCCCTCTTCATGCATACAGCGAAGACACACCGGGGAAGCCACCAAGCCTGCCCTGTACAGCCTGACTCTAGTGAAATATACCCTATGGAGGTATTTAAACTGGATAAGCCGAAGGCTCATTTCAATGGCCGCCCCACGAGGGGAGGCAAGGGCCTCCGTCCAGTCCTCCTCTTCGAGTGAGCCCACATCACTCTCCCATGCCTCACGGAGACGCTGCAGAGATGGGGAACTATGTGTGACCAGGGATTGATAGATTTTAGAGATCTTATGATCCTGCAAATCACCCATGAAAACTTTCGCCTCCACCGGGCTGAAGTCGGCTAGCTCCTCCAATCCCGCCAAGCTTGGGGAAATAGCATGTCGAAATTGCAGATATTTAGCCTTTGGCCACCAACCAGGGGTCCAGAGATTACCATTATTCCCAAACAGGATTACCTCTGTTTTACCAGCATTCAACTTTAAGCAGTTTTGCAACCTCCAGCCTCCCACTGCTCCCATACAATCATGGAGCCTCTCGCCCAATGCCTTCTCCTGCCCTGGATGAAGAGAAACCACGATTTGAGTATCATCGGCATAAGATGTTAAGCAAACGCCGGAAGACTCAATTAAAGGAGCCAAAAAGGATAGGTAAACATTAAAGAGCGTAGGGCTCAGGGAAGACCCCTGAGGAACCCCACATGGAAGCGAAAAAGGCTTGGAAGCAAACTCACCCAACGAGACTGTCTGGCATCTATCCGAGAGGAAAGATTTGAGGAGAGTCCAGGCTCTATCTCTCACACCGCAAGCCAACAAACGGTCCAACAATACTCCATGGTGGACCATATCGAAGACAGCGGAGAGATCAAGCAGGATCAACACCGCCTTTCCTCCCTGATCCAGCACTCTCCTGATCTCTTCCGTGGATTTAAGAAGGGCAGTTTCAGTACTGTGCCCTTCCCTAAACCCAAATTGGGTGGGGTCCAAAGCCTTGGCTTCACATAAATAGGAGCTCAATTTAGTGTTCATGTATTTCTCCACCAGTTTGGAGGGCAAAGGGAGGCGTGAGATGGGGCGAAAACTGCTTGGGTCTTTAATATCCAAACTAGGTTTTTTTTAGGAGCGGCAAAACCGATGCAATTTTCCATAATTTAGGAAAAAGCCCTTCAGAAAACATAGCGTTGAAGAGAGGCGTAAGTTTCAAGGCTATAGGTTCAGAGGCCAATTTTGCTATTGCTACTGGGCACGGGTCATAGGGTGAGCCTGATTTGGCAGATAATAAAAGCTTGAGCGTGTCTAAGTAGGATATTGATGGGAAACTATCCATGCTAGGCTTTAACACTGGCGCTGCCTTATCACCATGTATTAAATCTCCTGATACGCAGCCAACAGAGTCCTTAAAAGTGCTGAAAATAGCTTCCACTTTAGCCTAAAAAAAAGTAGCAATTTCTTCGCAAACGTCCTGGCTGGTTACAATGGTTGCAGGCTGAGGATGTGCCAGCCTAGTAACTACTTTAAATAATTCCTTTTGAGAGTTACTGGCTAGTTTAATCTGTCCGGCAAAGAACTCACATTTAGTTTCGAATAGCATCTGTGTATAACATGGGAGGCCTTGTTTATATATTGCTCTTTCAGCTGGATGATACTCCTTCCTCCAGGACCGTTCCAACTGTTTACATTTCAGTTTTTGTGCCCTTAGTTCCTGAGAATACCAAGGGGCCGTGGGCTGTGTCCTCTTGGGAATAATTACTTTCTTAGGGGCTAAAATGTGGCAGGCGTCCGCTACCCATGCTGTGTACACGGCGGAAGCTTCCTCCACCTCCGGGGCAAAGTTCCCTGCGTTGAAAGTAGCAGCTCAGTTAGATCTTTCCCTCCTACCTTGTTCCTGGCTCTAATTTCCTTGTTTTTCCTAGAGGAAGAGTCCCTACCCTGGCCTTCCTGAATGGTCAGCGCGAACATAATGGCCGCATGATCTGACCATGATAAAGGAAGCACATCTGTAACCGAAAGGTATGGGGAATTCATAAAGATCCCATCCAATGTGTGCTCTGCCAAATGAGTGGGTCCCTTCACTAGTTGTTTTAGCTCAACACTACTCATTAAGTCTAAGAGGTTTGCAGTGTCTTTACCAGCTTCTGCCTCCAAGTGAAAATTAAAATCTCCCACTATTGTGTGCGAGTCAAAGCTCATGCCCACCTCCAAGAACGTACCCACCTCAGCTAAAAACGGGTTCCTAGGACCCGGAGGTCTATACACTAGGATACCCCTAAACATGTGATGATGAGAAAGGCTGAGAGAGAAGGACAGTGCTTCATAGGCGGTGTTAAGAATTATATCAAAAGTAGCTTTGATAGAGCTATGATAAATTACTGCCAATCCTCCTCCTTTTTTAGAAGGTCTATTTGCCGTATGGCATATAAATCCAGGGGGTGTCGCTTTCACTAGATCTGGGCCGGACGCCTCATCTGTCCATGTTTCTGTTATAAAGGCTAATTTAATATTACCATCCTCTATTAGGGATGCACACTCAACACTATGTTTCACTAAGGAGCGTGCATTCACCAATAAACAATTAAACACAGAATCTGCCTTCTTTTTATTTGGACCCTTCTTCAAACTCTCTCCAGATGGATTTGAAAATCCCAAACCTGGCTAGGTTGTTTGACATGCCGAACAGGACCTCATTATGGGTCCCAACTCTGTGCCATGCACATGGCAAACACAACCAGGAGTCCTTTTGCAGCTATTTAGAGCCAATAACTGCTCACTAGAATAGATAAGGGAAGGTGGCTTACCTATGGTTAGTCGACCAGGGGTCAGAGCAACAGTCCTACGCTCACTACAGTAGATTTCTAAGAAGGCTCTATTCCACCCAGTGTATAGAAAATAAAAAAAAAACAGTAAGGGGGGCGAGAAGATTAGAGCAGGTCCGAACCCTGTGCTGGAACAGGCTCCAATTCCATTCTCTGACAGTCTACCCAGCGCTTCCAGCTTTTGTAGTGTTTACGAGGGTACCCCCTCGCTACAAAGATGGGAGCCTCCAAGCCCATACCGAAATCTAGACCTGTCTCCCAAACCGAGACGGAGGGCGCTGCTGTCGCCTTCCAGGCTCTGGCAATGTCGCGTTTGGCAAGGGTAAAACCCAGGAGCATAAGGTGACGTTTGTAGACGTTGCCCCCGATATCATCAATGACGTGTAGGAGAACCAGCTTAGGTGAGCGAGGGAGGTCGCAACCCGAAACCTCTGACAGGTATGCCATTACTCCCCGCCAAAATCACCCTAGCGCGGATCAATCCCATATAGTATGAAGCAAGGTGCCCTCTTCATGCATACAGCGAAGACACACCGGGGAAGCCACCAAGCCCGCCCTGTACAGCCTGACTCTAGTGAAATATACCCTATGGAGGTATTTAAACTGGAAAAGCCGAAGGCTCATTTCAATGGGCGCCCCACGAAGGGAGGCAAGGGCCTCCGTCCAGTCCTCCTCTTCGAGTGAGCCCACATCACTCTCCCATGCCTCACGGAGACGCTGCAGAGATGGTGAACTATGTGTGACCAGGGATTGATAGATTTTAGAGATCTTATGATCCTGCAAATCACACATGAAAACTTTCGCCTCCACCGGGCTGAAGTCGGCCAGCTCCTCCAATCCCGCCAAGCTTGGGGAAATAGCATGTCGAAATTGCAGATACTTAGCCTTTGGCCACCAACCAGGGGTCCAGAGATTACTATTATTCCCAAACAGGATTACCTCGGTTTTACCAGCATTCAACTTTAAGCAGTTTTGCAACATCCAGCCTCCCACTGCTCCCATACAATCATGGAGCCTCTCGCCCAATGCCTTCTCCTGCCCTGGATGAAGACAAACCACGATTTGAGTATCATCGGCATAAGATGTTAAGCAAACGCCGGAAGACTCAATTAAAGGAGCCAAAGAGGATAGGTAAACATTAAAGAGCGTAGGGCTCAGGGAAGACCCCTGAGGAACCCCAGATGGAAGCGAAAAAGGCTTGGAAGCAAACTCACCCAACGAGACTGTCTGGCATCTATCCGAGAGGAAAGATTTGAGGAGAGTCCAGGCTCTATCTCTCACACCGCAAGCCAACAAACGGTCCAACAATACTCCATGGTGGATGTTAGAACCGGCGGTCTCTAGTTGGCAGAGGTATACACTTCTGACAAATAGGGACCAACCAACTCTAGTCAGGGCAAGGGGATTACACACTCAGATAACCCCTGCTACCCCCTTGGTAGCTTGGCAGAGCAGACAGGCTTATCTCAGAGGCAGTGTGTTAAGCATTTATGACCACATACAGTAATAAAGTGAATACACTACAGATGGACACGACACAGAAGTTATTATAAAAATAGTATTTTTATATAAGGCTTAGCACAAGACCAAATAACGACAAAAATATACCACAGTCTTAATAAATACTCTTTGGAAGGAAAAATGATAGTTCAATTAAGGTTTCTTCTTGGCAAATAGTTCTTTAGCAACAAAATTGAGTATTCTTCTGAAACACAGTTCTTTGGCAACAATGTGACCCCCACAGGAGTCACACGACGTCGAGTCTACAAGATTCACAAGGTTCGGCGTCGACCGCGAGGAGCGCTACGTCGAGCCTGGAGTTGCAACAGACCCCACAAGTACAGTACCTTGAGAAATGAAGAAAACGATGATCCACGGCGTCGAGATGTCGACGTCGAGGTCGGCGTCGATCGTGCCTCGGAGTCGGGTCGATCTGCAGCGGCGTCGAGGGATGTCGGGCCGGAGCAGCGCTCACGGCGTCGAGAAGGGCGTCGAGTCGATGCGATCAGCAGCGGCGTCGGGACGGGGTCGCTTGGAGGTGGAGCCGATACTCACTCCTCACTGGCGTCGATACCGGCATCGAGACGGGGTCACTTGGAGCCGGGGCCAATACCCACTGCTCACTGGCGTTGCTGCTGGCGTCGTTCGGGCCCGGCGGCCGGCGTCGAAGGCTCGGGACACTGGAGCCGTTACTCACGATGTCGAGCTGGATTCGGCGGCGTCGAGACTGCAGATTTTCCCTTGTGTACTAGAAACAACACTTTCCAGCAATTCAGCAATTCAGTAGATGGTGAAGTTCTTTGGCCCTGTGACTTCAACAGGAGACTGGCACTCTTCCAGCCCTTGGAGATTTCCTAGCAAGTGTTCAGAGAGTACACACCCAGTTCCTCTCTCCTTGTTCCTTGGCAAAAATAAAGAAGCAGCTTTCAGGTTCCTCCACAGCAAAACAGCACTCTGGCAGAAAGGGGAGGCAAGTCCTTAGATCAGCAGGCTTCTTGTCCTTGGTACAGGTTTCCTTGTCAGAAGTGATCTGAGTTCTTGGTTCAGGGGTCCTTCTCTTATACCCCATTTCTCCTTTGTTCCCTTTGTCCAAGCAGGGAAATTCCCACCATCTCAGGTTTGTTGTGGGTGTTGCCAGGCAGAGGCACCTGGCCTATTCACTGAGCAGGGCAGGGTCCTCAGCCGCCCAGCAGGAGGTGGAGCCAGTATTGTCACTGGCAGGAGCAGGGCTATCAGTCGCCCAGCAGGGGGTGGAGCCAGCATTGTGTCAGGCAGGGCAGGCTACTCTTCCCTCACTCTATGTGTAAATGCCTCATTCACCCCACACTGACTCATTCAGACCTCTGGAGCCACTCAGTTCCTGACACACACACCAAACCAGCAGAGACCGGTGGATAGTTGGACAAGAAAATAGCCACTTTCTAAAAGGGCTATTTTCAAACATAGAATTTTAAAACCATCCATCCTAAAGGGTGTGTTATTAAATTCTGAGTTCAGGGATACTAAACTCGACCTGCTACCATGCTCCCTGAGTCAGATAGATTATAATGGAGTTAATAATCTGTCTGCCCATTCTGGCCTATGGGAGGCAGGTAGCCCTTCAATAGTGAAAAATGAAAATGGCTGTAATTCACTATTAGGTCATGCCACACACATCAGGGCATGACCTACCTTTTACCAACAATGCACCCTGCCCTAGGGCCTACCATAGAGGTGTCTGAAATGTGGCAAAGTGAAGGTTTAGAGACTGGCAAGTAGGTTTCCTTGCCAAGTCGACATGGCAGTCAGGGACTGCACGCAGGCGCTGCAGTGGCAGGCCTGAGACACATTTTACAAGCTGCTTCTGTGGGTGGCACAACCAGTGCTGCAAGCCCACCAGCAGCAGTCAACTTACATGCCCTTGGCACACGCAGTGCACTAGACTAGGGTCTGAACAGTAAGTCAACCAAGCCAATCATGGTAACACCAATCAATGTAACAATTTAACATAGGGAGCACTTGCACTGTGGCACTGATCAGCAGTGGCACAGTGCCCAAAGCAATAAACCAGCAAAAACATCGTAAACAGAGGAGGCAAACAGAAAAAAATGGAGGAGAGACTCATGCCAATGATGCCAGGTCTAACACGTGTCCCCTCCAGCTGAAATGTGGGGAGAACTACCCTTCACCCAGGGAGTCCTCATCACTAAGGCGGAAAAATCTGGACAGACCATCAGCATTGGCGTGATCTGTACCAGGGCGGTGTTCCACCGTAAAGTCCATCCCCTGTAGGGAAATGGACCACCTCAACAGCTTTGGGTTCTCACCCCTCATCTGCATTAACCATCTGAGGGGCCTGTGGTCTGTCTGAACCCGGAAGTGAGTCCCAAACAGGTAGGGTCTTAGCTTCTTCAGCGCCCAGACCACAGCAAATGCCTCACGCTCTATCGCACTCCACCTTTGTTCCCTGGGAAGTAACCTCCGGCTGATGAAGGCTACAGGTAAGTCTCGGCTCTCCTCATTCATCTGTGCTAGAACAGCCCCCACACCATGCTCTGAAGCGTCTGTCTGGACAATGAATTCTTTTGAAAAGTCGGGTGCCTGGAGGACCGGTGCTGTACACATTGCAGTTTTCAGGGTGTCAAAGGCGTTCTGACAGGCGTCAGTCCAGATCACAAGTCTCGGCTGCTTCCTGGAAGTCAGCGAGGTCAAGGGGTGCACAATGTTGCCATACCCCTTGACAAACCTCCTGTAGTAACCCGTGAGACCCAAGAAGGCTCTCACCTGAGTCTGGGTTTTGGGCGGTTCCCAAGCCAGGATGGTATTTATCTTGGGTTGCAGGGGGGCCACCTTGCCGCTCCCTACTTGGTGCCCCAAGTACACCACTGAACCCTGCCCAATCTGGCACTTACTAGCCTTGATTGTGAGGCCTGCTCTGCGCAGGGCCAACAACACTTCCTGGAGGTGGCGCAAGTGTTCCTCCCAGCTGGCGCTGAACACTGCTATATCGTCCAGGTAGGCGGCGCTGAAATCTTCCAGCCCGGCCAATACCTGGTTAACCAACCTCTGGAATGTGGCAGGGGCATTCTTCATCCCAAAGGGCATCACACGGAACTGGTAGTGCCCATCTGGTGTGGAGAATGCAGACCTCTCTTTTGCCCCATCAGTCAAGGCGATCTGCCAGTACCCAGACGTTAGATCAAACGTACTAAGGTACCGGGCAGCCCCCAACCGATCGATGAGCTCATCAGCCCTGGGGATGGGGTGCGCGTCAGTCTTGGTGACCGAATTGAGTCCTCGGTAATCCACACAGAACCAAAGTTCTGGTGAAGCACCAGGCGCTGCAGCCTTTGGGACCAAGACCACTGGGCTGGCCCAAGGACTGCTAGAGGACTCAACCACCCCTAAGGCAAACATCTTGGAGACCTCCTCCTTGATATATGCTCTGACCTTTTCAGTCACCCTGTAGGCCTTGTGCCTCACAGGAGTGCTGTCCCCAGTGTCCACATCATGGACACACCACTGAGTGACACCAGGGATTAAGGAGAACAGATCAGGGAATTGTATCAACAGATGGCGACAATCTTGCTGCTGCTCAGGGGTCAGTGTGTCAGAGAGGACAACACCATCCACTGACCCATCTTTTTCTTTTGCACACAGGAGGTCAGGAAGAGGCTCACTCTCCTCCTCCATCCCAGCATCTGTGGCAAGGAGCATGCCCACTTCGGACCTTTCTAAGTGGGGCTTTAACCGGTTGACATGCAGGACCCTTAAGGGGTTCCTGGGAGACTTCAAGTCCACCAAGTAGGTGACATCGCTCTTTTTCTCCACAACCTCAAATGGTCCAGTCCACCTGTCCTTGAGCGCACAAGGTTCCACAGGGGCCATGACCCAAACTTTCTGACCAGGTTGAAGCTCAACCAGAGTGGCATTCTGATCGTATCACCGCTTCATCTCTTCCTGGCTGGCCTCCAGATTTGCCTGAGCAAGATCTCTGAAGCGTCGAGTCTGGTTCCTAAAGGCCAGCATGTAACTATATACATCCTGGGGAGGTTTCCTGGGAGATTGCTCCCAGCCTTCTTTAACCAGACTCAAAGGTCCTCTTACCGGGTGACCATACAAAAGCTCAAATGGGCTGAACCCTAGAGACTTCTGTGGCACCTCACGGTAAGCAAACAGCAGGCATGGTAAGAGGACGTCCCATTTACGCCTCATTGGTTCTTCAAGACCCATGATCATGCCTTTTAGGGTCCGGTTGAATCTCTCAACCAGCCCGTTACCTTGAGGGTGGTAAGGAGTGGTAAACTTGTAGGTTACCCCACACTCCTTCCACAGAGACTTCATATAATTCGAAATGAAGTTGGTGCCCCGGTCTGACACCACCTCTCTGGGGAACCCCATGCGGGAGAAAACACCCATCAGTGCCCGTCCCACCACGGGGGCCGTCACTGTGCGGAGAGGGATAGCTTCCGGGTACCGGGTGGCATGGTCCACCAAGACCAGGATAAACCTGTTGCCCATGGCTGTCTTGGGGTCTAGTGGCCCCACAATGTCAATTCCCACTCGCTCAAAGGGGGTACTGACGACGGGAAAAGGTTGGAGGGGAGCCTTCTGCTTCCGCCCACTTTTCCCACTTGCCTGGCAAGTTTGACAGGTCCTACAATGGATATCTGAATCCCTTCTCATCTGGGGCCAATAAAAATGGGTGACAAGCCTGTCATAGGTCTTGTCCTGCCCCAGATGTCCAGCTAACGGAACGTCATGAGCCAACCCCAGTAGGAAGGCTCTGAAGCGCTGGGGTACCACCAGCACACGGGCTGACCCAGGCTCAGCAGCCTTAGGCTCGCTATACAGGAGGTCTTCTCCCAGTAGATCCAATGTGATCCTGACTGATCACCTGTCGTTTGGGCTGAGGCCTGCTGCCTCATACCCACAAGAGAAGGGCACACTTTCTGTTCAGCACAAAATTCCTCCCTGGAGGAACCACCATCCTGCTGCCAATGGGTCAGCTCGGGCAGGTCTCCCAGTTCGGCCACTTGTTCTCCTGTCGGTTCCAGGGCATCCCCCTCAGGGTCTGCTCCCTCCTGGACCGCGGGAACGATGGGGGACGGTTTTCCGCGCCCCCTGCCTCTTCTCTTCACGGTTGGGACCTGGGCCATACTTTCAGGCTCCAGGGCCCCATCAACACCCTTACTAACTGACATGGACCGGGTGGTCGCACACACCCACTCAGGCAGACCCAACATTTCCAGATGCGATTTTCTCTCCACCTTAGCCCAAGGGGAGTCCTCCAAATCATTGCCCAGGAGACAATCAACAGGCATGGCGGGCCTCACAGCAACCTGAAGAGTCCCTGAGACCCCCCCACTCAAAAGGAACTTGAGCTACCTCACACTGACTCTGTGAGTTGTCAGCAACTACAACGGGGTAGAATGCATGAGGGACCACCTGCTCTCTGGACACCAAGTGACACTTGACAACTGTCACACTTGCTCCGGTGTCTTTGAGAGCTTCCACCCTATGGCCCTTAATGGTCACCCACTGCTTATATTTTTTAGTGTTATTAGGCAGAGGGGTTGGAGGGACCATTTTCACGTCTCCTAAAGAGACCAGGGACATTTCTGCGGGACCCCACCCACCGGGGGCACCCATCTCATTCCCTCCCAGGGCTACATTCGTCACCTGACGAGGGGGTGCACGTGGTGGTGCATTGGAATCCTTCATGGGACACTGGGGATCATAATAACGGTGTCCCACCAGGTCATGGGGCCCCTTGGAACAGGTTTACCTGTCGGGGCCTCTGGCTTCTTTACAGGGGGAGGCTGGGAACCCTTCCCTTGGTTCCCTTGGGGAATACTTTGGGGCCCTTTCTGAAACTCCCTCTGTTTACCCCTGTCCCACCCACTCTTCTGCTGGGGACCCTGCCCACCCTTGGCTGAGTCTCCCACTGGACCCTTGTGGACCCTGGTACTGACCCAGCGGTCCGCCTCCTCAGCAAGTTTTCTAGGGTTAGATATCTTGCTATCAACAAGGTGCTGGCGTAGCTCTGGAAAACAGTTATTAGACAAGTGCTCCCAAGCAAACAAATCATAAAGAGCATCATAACTATCAACCTTGCTACCCTTTATCCAACCATCCATGGCTCTGCAAAAAAAAGACACATATTCAACCCACGTAGTACCAGGCAACTTCTTACATTCTCTAAAGGTTTGTCGGTACTTTTCTGGAGTTAAGCCATATCTCAGCATTAAAGCATTTTTCATGTGAGTATAAGACGCCCTTTCCTCTTCAGGCATGCTCAACAAGGTATCTCTCCCTTCATTTGTAAAGCGGATCCACAAGCCCGTTCCCCAATCTTTCTCAGGGACCCGGTGGGCCAACAATGCTAACTCATATGCTTTAAACCATTGGCTAATATCTTCATTCTTACTGTAATCTTTGATCACATCTTTAGGAAAATAAAACCTACTTTCTGCAGGCATAGATGGAGTGCTGCCACCAGAGGGATTCAACTCTAAACTCTTAGTTTTAAGCTCCATCTCCCTCACCATCATCTCACGTTCAAACGCTAATTTCTCTCTCTCAAAATCTAATCTTTTGCTCTCCATTTCAGCTTCTCTCTTGCTTCTTGCATTCTCTAATTCCAACTGCCCTCCTAATTTAAGTTTTGCCATCTCTAACTTGTATTCCCTCTCCTTCTCCCTGTCTTCCAACTCTTCAGGAGAAAGGCTCTTAGAGGAAACACTGCTGCCGGGAGATGCCACGTGCCCATTCACGGGCTCTTCCACCTCCTCTTCCTCCTCCTCTTCCTCTTCCGGTACCACCACCGGATCAGAAGGATTTCTGGCCTCTAACCAGGCCTTCAGCGCTTTGATGAAGTCGCCTCTCACTTTGAGACCTGTGGTAGGAACTTTAAACTGCTTGCAAAATCCTCTTAGATCCTTTAGCTTGTAGGAATCTATCATCTCCTTATCAAATTCCTCCACAACAATAAGAGAAGGGGTAGAAGCTCCGGCATTTTCCATGGTCAAAACTGGCAGTGTTTAAAAAAATAAGCTCCAGGAAAGCGGAGAACAAAAATAGGATATCCTACCAAAAACAGATTGTGGCTGCGTTATGGTCTGCTTTCACTATGTAGCGTACACTAATCACTGCACATGAGTCATAAATGCAAAGTTCAATCCTCACCGCTGACCACCAATGTTAGAACCGGCGGTCTCTAGTTGGCAGAGGTATACACTTCTGACAAATAGGGATCAACCAACTCTAGTCAGGGCAAGGGGATTACACACTCAGATAACCCCTGCTACCCCCTTGGTAGCTTGGCAGAGCAGACAGGCTTATCTCAGAGGCAGTGTGTTAAGCATTTATGACCACATACAGTAATAAAGTGAATACACTACAGATGGACACGACACAGAAGTTATTATAAAAATAGTATTTTTATATAAGGCTTAGCACAAGACCAAATAACGACAAAAATATACCACAGTCTTAATAAATACTCTTTGGAAGGAAAAATGATAGTTCAATTAAGGTTTCTTCTTGGCAAATAGTTCTTTAGCAACAAAATTGAGTATTCTTCTGAAACACAGTTCTTTGGCAACAATGTGACCCCCACAGGAGTCACACAATGTCGAGTCTACAAGATTCCCAAGGTTCGGCGTCGACCGCGAGGAGCGCTACGTCGAGCCTGGAGTTGCAACAGACCCCACAAGTACAGTACCTTGAGAAATGAAGAAAACGATGATCCACGGCGTCGAGATGTCGGCGTCGAGGTCGGCGTCGATCGTGCCTCGGAGTCGGGTCGATCTGCAGCGGCGCCGAGGGATGTTGGGCAGGAGCAGCGCTCACGGCGTCGAGAAGGGCGTCGAGTCGATGAGATCAGCAGCGGCGTCGGGACGGGGTCGCTTGGAGGTGGAGCCGATACTCACTCCTCACTGGCGTCGATACCGGCGTCGAGACGGGGTCACTTGGAGCCGGGGCCGATACCCACTGCTCACTGGCGTTGCTGCTGCCGTCGATCGGGCCCGGCGGCCAGCGTCGAAGGCTCGGGACACTGGAGCCGTTACTCACGATGTCGAGCTGGATTCGGCGGCGTCGGCGGCGTCGAGACTGCAGATTTTCCCTTGTGTACTAGAAACAACACTTTCCAGCAATTCAGCAATTCAGTAGATGGTGAAGTCCTTTGGCCCTGTGACTTCAACAGGAGACTGGCACTCTTCCAGCCCTTGGAGATTTCCTAGCAAGTGTTCAGAGAGTACACATCCAGTTCCTCTCTCCTTGTTCCTTGGCAAAAATAAAGAAGCAGCTTTCAGGTTCCTCCACAGCAAAACAGCACTCTGGCAGAAAGGGGAGGCAAGTCCTTAGATCAGCAGGCTTCTTGTCCTTGGTGCAGGTTTCCTTGTCAGAAGTGATCTGAGTTCTTGGTTCAGGGGTCCTTCTCTTATACCCCATTTCTCCTTTGTTCCCTTTGTCCAAGCAGGGAAATTCCCACCATCTCAGGTTTGTTGTGGGTGTTGCCAGGCAGAGGCACCTGGCCTATTCACTGAGCAGGGCAGGGTCCTCAGCCGCCCAGCAGGAGGTGGAGCCAGTATTGTCACTGGCAGGAGCAGGGCTATCAGTCGCCCAGCAGGGGGTGGAGCCAGCATTGTGTCAGGAAGGGCAGGCTACTCTTCCCTCACTCTATGTGTAAATGCCTCATTCACCCCACACTGACTCATTCAGACCTCTGGAGCCACCCAGCCACTGACACACACACCAAACCAGCAGAGACCGGTGGATAGTTGGACAAGAAAATAGCCACTTTCTAAAAGGGCTATTTTCAAACATAGAATTTAAAAACCATCCATCCTAAAGGGTGTGTTATTAAATTCTGAGTTCAGGGATACTAAACTCGACCTGCTACCATGCTCCCTGAGTCAGATAGATTATAATGGAGTTAATAATCTGTCTGCCCATTCTGGCCTATGGGAGGCAGGTAGCCCTTCAATAGTGAAAAACGAAAATGGCTGTAATTCACTATTAGGTCATGCCACACACATCAGGGCATGACCTACCTTTTACCAACAATGCACCCTGCCCTAGGGCCTACCATAGAGGTGTCTGAAATGTGGCAAAGTGAAGGTTTAGAGACTGGCAAGTAGGTTTCCTTGCCAAGTCGACATGGCAGTCAGGGACTGCACGCAGGCGCTGCAGTGGCAGGCCTGAGACACATTTTACAAGCTGCTTCTGTGGGTGGCACAACCAGTGCTGCAAGCCCACCAGCAGCAGTCAACTTACATGCCCTTGGCACACGCAGTGCACTAGACTAGGGTCTGAACAATAAGTCAACCAAGCCAATAATGGTAACACCAATCAATGTAACAATTTAACATAGGGAGCACTTGCACTGTGGCACTGATCAGCAGTGGCACAGTGCCCAAAGCAATAAACCAGCAAAAACATCGTAAACAGAGGAGACAAACAGAAAAAAATGGAGGAGAGACTCATGCCAATGATGCCAGGTCTAACAGTGGACCATATCGAAGACAGCGGAGAGATCAAGCAGGATCAACACCGCCTTTCCTCCCTGATCCAGCACTCTCCTGATCTCTTCCGTGGATTTAAGAAGGGCAATTTCGGTACTGTGCCCTTCCCTAAACCCAAATTGGGTGGGGTCCAAAGCCTTGGCTTCACATAAATAAGAGCTCAATTTAGTGTTCATGTATTTCTCCACCAGTTTGGAGGGCAAAGGGAGGCGTGAGATGGGGCGAAAACTGCTTGGGTCTTTAATATCCAAACTAGGTTTTTTTTAGGAGCGGCAAAACCGATGCAATTTTCCATAATTTAGGAAAAAGCCCTTCAGAAAACATAGCGTTGAAGAGAGGCGTAAGTTTCAAGGCTATAGGTTCAGAGGCCAATTTTGCTATTGCTACTGGGCACGGGTCATAGGGTGAGCCTGATTTGGCAGATAATAAAAGCTTGAGCGTGTCTAAGTAGGATATTGATGGGAAACTATCCATGCTAGGCTTTAACACTGGCGCTGCCTTATCACCATGTATTAAATCTCCTGATACGCTGCCAACAGAGTCCTTAAAAGTGCTGAAAATAGCTTCCACTTTAGCCTAAAAAAAAGTAGCAATTTCTTCGCAAACGTCCTGGCTGGTTACAATGGTTGTAGGCTGAGGATGTGCCAGCCTAGTAACTACTTTAAATAATTCCTTTTGAGAGTTACTGGCTAGTTTAATCTGTCCGGCAAAGAACTCACATTTAGTTTCGAATAGCATCTGTGTATAACATGGGAGGCCTTGTTTATATATTGCTCTTTCAGCTGGATGATACTCCTTCCTCCAGGACCGTTCCAACTGTTTACATTTCAGTTTTTGTGCCCTTAGTTCCTGAGAATACCAAGGGGCCGTGGGCTGTGTCCTCTTGGGAATAATTACTTTCTTAGGGGCTAAAATGTGGCAGGCGTCCGCTACCCATGCTGTGTACACGGCGGAAGCTTCCTCCACCTCCGGGGCAAAGTTCCCTGCGTTGAAAGTAGCAGCTCAGTTAGATCTTTCCCTCCTACCTTGTTCCTGGCTCTAATTTCCTTGTTTTTCCTAGAGGAAGAGTCCCTACCCTGGCCTTCCTGAATGGTCAGCGCGAACATAATGGCCGCATGATCTGACCATGATAAAGGAAGCACATTTGTAACCGAAAGGTATGGGGAATTCGAAAAGATCCCATCCAATGTGTGCCCTGCCAAATGAGTGGGTCCCTTCACTAGTTGTTTTAGCTCAACACTACTCATTAAGTCTAAGAGGTTTGCAGTGTCTTTACCAGCTTCTGCCTCCAAGTGAAAATTAAAATCTCCCACTATTGTGTGCGAGTCAAAGCTCATGCCCACCTCCAAGAACGTACCCACCTCAGCTAAAAACGGGTTCCTAGGACCCGGAGGTCTATACACTAGGATACCCCTAAACATGTGATGATGAGAAAGGCTGAGAGAGAAGGACAGTGCTTCATAGGCGGTGTTAAGAATTATATCAAAAGTAGCTTTGATAGAGCTATGATAAATTACTGCCAATCCTCCTCCTTTTTTAGAAGGTCTATTTGCCGTATGGCATATAAATCCAGGGGGTGTCGCTTTCACTAGATCTGGGCCGGACGCCTCATCTGTCCATGTTTCTGTTATAAAGGCTAATTTAATATTACCATCCTCTATTAGGGATGCACACTCAACACTATGTTTCACTAAGGAGCGTGCATTCACCAATAAACAATTAAACACAGAATCTGCCTTCTTTTTATTTGGACCCTTCTTCAAACTCTCTCCAGATGGATTTGAAAATCCCAAACCTGGCTAGGTTGTTTGACATGCCGAACAGGACCTCATTATGGGTCCCAACTCTGTGCCATGCACATGGCAAACACAACCAGGAGTCCTTTTGCACCTATTTAGAGCCAATAACTGCTCACTAGAATAGATAAGGGAAGGTGGCTTACCTATGGTTACTCGACCAGGGGTCAGAGCAACAGTCCTACGCTCACTACAGTAGATTTCTAAGAAGGCTCTATTCCACCCAGTGTATAGAAAATAAAAAAAAAACAGTAAGGGGGGGGAGAAGATTAGAGCAGGTCCGAACCCTGTGCTGGAACAGGCTCCAATTCCATTCTCTGACAGTCTGCCCAGAGCTTCCAGCTTTTGTAGTGTTTACGAGGGTACCCCCTCGCTACAAAGATGGGAACCTCCAAGCCCATACCGAAATCTAGACCTGTCTTCCAAACCGAGACGGAGGGCGCTGCTGTCGCCTTCCAGGCTCTGGCAATGTCGCGTTTGGCAAGGGTAAAACCCAGGAGCATAAGGTGACGTTTGTAGACGTTGCCCCCGATATCATCAATGACGTGTAGGAGAACCAGCTTAGGTGAGCGAGGGAGGTCGCAACCCGAAACCTCTGACAGGTATGCCATTACTCCCCGCCAAAATCACCCTAGCGCGGATCAATCCCATATAGTATGAAGCAAGGTGCCCTCTTCATGCATACAGCGAAGACACACCGGGGAAGCCACCAAGCCCGCCCTGTACAGCCTGACTCTAGTGAAATATACCCTATGGAGGTATTTAAACTGGATAAGCCGAAGGCTCATTTCAATGGCCGCCCCACGAGGGGAGGCAAGGGCCTCCGTCCAGTCCTCCTCTTCGAGTGAGCCCACATCACTCTCCCATGCCTCAGAGAGACGCTGCAGAGATGGGGAACTATGTGTGACCAGGGATTGATAGATTTTAGAGATCTTATGATCCTGCAAATCACCCATGAAAACTTTCGCCTCCACCGGGCTGAAGTCGGCCAGCTCCTCCAATCCCGCCAAGCTTGGGGAAATAGCATGTCGAAATTGCAGATATTTAGCCTTTGGCCACCAACCAGGGGTCCAGAGATTACCATTATTCCCAAACAGGATTACCTCTGTTTTACCAGCATTCAACTTTAAGCAGTTTTGCAACATCCAGCCTCCCACTGCTCCCATACAATCATGGAGCCTCTCGCCCAATGCCTTCTCCTGCCCTGGATGAAGAGAAACCACGATTTGAGTATCATCGGCATAAGATGTTAAGCAAACGCCGGAAGACTCAATTAAAGGAGCCAAAGAGGATAGGTAAACATTAAAGAGCGTAGGGCTCAGGGAAGACCCCTGAGGAACCCCACATGGAAGCGAAAAAGGCTTGGAAGCAAACTCACCCAACGAGACTGTCTGGCATCTATCCGAGAGGAAAGATTTGAGGAGAGTCCAGGCTCTATCTCTCACACCGCAAGCCAACAAACGGTCCAACAATACTCCATGGTGGACCATATCGAAGACAGCGGAGAGATCAAGCAGGATCAACACCGCCTTTCCTCCCTGATCCAGCACTCTCCTGATCTCTTCCGTGGATTTAAGAAGGGCAGTTTCGGTACTGTGCCCTTCCCTAAACCCAAATTGGGTGGGGTCCAAAGCCTTGGCTTCACATAAATAAGAGCTCAATTTAGTGTTCATGTATTTCTCCACCAGTTTGGAGGGCAAAGGGAGGCGTGAGATGGGGCGAAAACTGCTTGGGTCTTTAATATCCAAACTAGGTTCTTTTTAGGAGCGGCAAAACCGATGCAATTTTCCATAATTTAGGAAAAAGCCCTTCAGAAAACATAGCGTTGAAGAGAGGCGTAAGTTTCAAGGCTATAGGTTCAGAGGCCAATTTTGCTATTGCTACTGGGCACGGGTCATAGGGTGAGCCTGATTTGGCAGATAATAAAAGCTTGAGCGTGTCGAAGTAGGATATTGATGGGAAACTATCCATGCTAGGCTTTAACACTGGCGCTGCCTTATCACCATGTATTAAATCTCCTGATACGCTGCCAACAGAGTCCTTAAAAGTGCTGAAAATAGCTTCCACTTTAGCCTAAAAAAAAGTAGCAATTTCTTCGCAAACGTCCTTGCTGGTTACAATGGTTGCAGGCTGAGGATGTGCCAGCCTAGTAACTACTTTAAATAATTCCTTTTGAGAGTTACTGGCTAGTTTAATCTGTCCGGCAAAGAACTCACATTTAGTTTCGAATAGCATCTGTGTATAACATGGGAGGCCTTGTTTATATATTGCTCTTTCAGCTGGATGATACTCCTTCCTCCAGGACCGTTCCAACTGTTTACATTTCAGTTTTTGTGCCCTTAGTTCCTGAGAATACCAAGGGGCCGTGGGCTGTGTCCTCTTGGGAATAATTACTTTCTTAGGGGCTAAAATGTGGCAGGCGTCCGCTACCCATGCTGTGTACACGGCGGAAGCTTCCTCCACCTCCGGGGCAAAGTTCCCTGCGTTGAAAGTAGCAGCTCAGTTAGATCTTTCCCTCCTACCTTGTTCCTGGCTCTAATTTCCTTGTTTTTCCTAGAGGAAGAGTCCCTACCCTGGCCTTCCTGAATGGTCAGCGCGAACATAATGGCCGCATGATCTGACCATGATAAAGGAAGCACATCTGTAACCGAAAGGTATGGGGAATTCGAAAAGATCCCATCCAATGTGTGCCCTGCCAAATGAGTGGGTCCCTTCACTAGTTGTTTTAGCTCAACACTACTCATTAAGTCTAAGAGGTTTGCAGTGTCTTTACCAGCTTCTGCCTCCAAGTGAAAATTAAAATCTCCCACTATTGTGTGCGAGTCAAAGCTCATGCCCACCTCCAAGAACGTACCCACCTCAGCTAAAAACGGGTTCCTAGGACCCGGAGGTCTAAACACTAGGATACCCCTAAACATGTGATGATGAGAAAGGCTGAGAGAGAAGGACAGTGCTTCATAGGCGGTGTTAAGAATTATATCAAAAGTAGCTTTGATAGAGCTATGATAAATTACTGCCAATCCTCCTCCTTTTTTAGAAGGTCTATTTGCCGTATGGCATATAAATCCAGGGGGTGTCGCTTTCACTAGATCTGGGCCGGACGCCTCATCTGTCCATGTTTCTGTTATAAAGGCTAATTTAATATTACCATCCTCTATTAGGGATGCACACTCAACACTATGTTTCACTAAGGAGCGTGCATTCACCAATAAACAATTAAACACAGAATCTGCCTTCTTTTTATTTGGACCCTTCTTCAAACTCTCTCCAGATGGATTTGAAAATCCCAAACCTGGCTAGGTTGTTTGACATGCCGAACAGGACCTCATTATGGGTCCCAACTCTGTGCCATGCACATGGCAAACACAACCAGGAGTCCTTTTGCACCTATTTAGAGCCAATAACTGCTCACTAGAATAGATAAGGGAAGGTGGCTTACCTATGGTTACTCGACCAGGGGTCAGAGCAACAGTCCTACGCTCACTACAGTAGATTTCTAAGAAGGCTCTATTCCACCCAGTGTATAGAAAATAAAAAAAAAACAGTAAGGGGGGGAGAAGATTAGAGCAGGTCCGAACCCTGTGCTGGAACAGGCTCCAATTCCATTCTCTGACAATATGCCCAGCGCTTCCAGATTTTGTAGTGTTTACGAGGGTACCCCCTCGCTACAAAGATGGGAGCCTCCAAGCCCATACCGAAATCTAGACCTGTCTTCCAAACCGAGACGGAGGGCGCTGCTGTTGCCTTCCAGGCTCTGGCAATGTCGCGTTTGGCAAGGGTAAAACCCAGGAGCATAAGGTGACGTTTGTAGACGTTGCCCCCGATATCATCAATGACGTGTAGGAGAACCAGCTTAGGTGAGCGAGGGAGGTCGCAACCCGAAACCTCTGACAGGTATGCCATTACTCCCCGCCAAAATCACCCTAGCGCGGATCAATCCCATATAGTATGAAGCAAGGTGCCCTCTTCATGCATACAGCGAAGACACACCGGGGAAGCCACCAAGCCCGCCCTGTACAGCCTGACTCTAGTGAAATATACCCTATGGAGGTATTTAAACTGGATAAGCCGAAGGCTCATTTCAATGGCCGCCCCACGAGGGGAGGCAAGGGCCTCCGTCCAGTCCTCCTCTTCGAGTGAGCCCACATCACTCTCCCATGCCTCACGGAGACGCTGCAGAGATGGGGAACTATGTGTGACCAGGGATTGATAGATTTTAGAGATCTTATGATCCTGCAAATCACCCATGAAAACTTTCGCCTCCACCGGACTGAAGTCGGCCAGCTCCTCCAATCCCACCAAGCTTGGTGAAATAGCATGTCGAAATTGCAGATATTTAAAAAAAAAATGGGCACGTGGCATTTGAAAGTCTTTCTGCAGGTCCTGAAACGACTTCAAAATGGGCCCCCGCATAACATCCCCCAGGGTGGAGATCCCAATCGCATCCCAGTCACGGAATCCAGGCAAGGCCGCCATCTGCGGCAGGTGTCCATTTTGCCGTAGCGGGGTCTCCCAGGTCAAACGGTTCCACCAACCTATCCTCCTCAACGCCTGCCTCCAGATCCGAAAAACGAGCTGTGTGACCACCGGCAACGCACGCCGCAAAGGCGCAGAATATAGGAGCGTGTGCAATGAGTGAACTTCCATTAACCGCCGTTCTACAGCATACGCAAGATCCAACCTAGGTGATATTTTGGACACTTAAGTAATCATCTACTTACAGAACTTTTTCATTTTTTCTAGGGCGCTGCAACTACATCAAGGACATGTACAAGACGTATTGAGACACTTATGAGTTCCTCAAATATGCTAAATTAGAGAAATGCATATTCAAAGTCCAACCACTAACTTTTTTGGGTTGCGCTCTCTGACAGAAGTTATCAGTATGGATCCTAAGAAAGTGGCAGTGTCCCAGACCTCTCAGTGTGAAGGAGATAACAAAGGTTCTTGGGTTTTGCTAATTTTAAGCTAAATGCCATTGAAACCTTCTCTACTGGGGTAGCCCCATTGTAAAACTTGTCATACAATGGTTGTTTTTCACTGGGGGAAGCACAGCAAAAAACTTTGGACAATCTTAAAACCATCTTCACTACAGCTTCCATTCTAAGACACACTAATCTAGATCTTCACTTTATCGTAGAAACTGATACACCTTCCTTTGCTCTGAGAGCCATTCTTTTGCAAAAATACCGGATGACCGATGCAGTGCATCCGGTAGCTGCTGTGACTACAACTTTACCAATAGCAGACTAAAATTTGACAAACTATGATAAGGAATTGTTAGCAATTAAAGACACTTTTGCTCACTGGTGACACAATCTTGACCGGGCTTTACATCCAGTAATTATATGGACAGAGCATAACAATTTAGGGTTATTCAAATCCATGAAATGTACCATCACTCTGCATGCTAGGATGATGTTATTCTTCTGCTGATTCTGACATAACATCAGATATAAACCAGTGATGGACAGGCAGATGCCCTATTACGATATATTGAACTGAGAAAATTTAAATGAGTGAACCTTATATCCTGGCTTGGTAAAGCATTACTTTCAGCCTGGGATCCACAACAATGGGAGAGGGGAAATGACATGTATTACACCATAGTAGATGGTCTTTACTTTCAGAAAAATAAATAATTGTTATGCCATCTAAATTACAGGAGAAATTACTATATAGGTGCCCCTTTTATGGGACAACCAAGGAAAAAGGAAGGCCTACAACTTGGTTATTCAACATTTTTGTTGGAACACAGTAAGGTCAGATGTGAATAAATACATCAAACGGTGTTCAGTCTGCGCCCAGATAAAATCCTGCCATCAGAACCCCTCCGGGTCTTTAGTAACAATACCTACACTAGAACAATGGATTATCTTCAGACTCTGTCAAAGAAGACCGGCAAATCATAACACTTAGCACTAGAGGCAGCCATCCTATCCTGTTCAGTGGCCTTCTTAGCCTTTTTGTGGATCTAGGAGACCTAGTGGTGTCAGAGGCAATGGCCACTAGGAAAGTCAAACCTCCTCTTACTCTTCACCTGCTGCTAAGCACTTGTTGCTCTGAGAGTAATCTGTTGCAGAAGACATGGGTGCTGCAAGTTGTTCAGTGTCTCATTGCGTTTTCTGTAAATGTCCCCAACTTTGGACAAATCCCTGAAATGTAAAAGCCTGCAAGACCAATTTTTTGAGGGATACTCTTTTTTTGTGGAAAAAAGATTCTTTAAAAAACAATTCTTAGAAAACAAATAAAGCAGAATCTGGCTCCTCAATGGGATACACAGGAAAAGCTCCTTCCTATCGCAGTTCATCTGACATTCTAGGGCACATACAACTTGTACAATCTGAATGTATTATGTCAGAGAGTGAGGCCCCCTTGGTCTCAGATACAGACAGTCTACATTTTTTCAGTATTGCTGGGTTTCCAGGCATATTCTGCCCTGAAGCAGTTCTTGGGGTAGAGGCAGTCCTGTGTGTGCCGTTGGAAGCACTGAAAGAGGATGGAGCTGTGTAAGTATGTCCCAGCAAGGAGCTAGAAGTTGTTTGTATATTTTCTTTGCTTTCCCTTATTGCTGTACTACAGACACACATCTCAGTTCTTTCACAAGGTTTCTCTCTGAGGAGAAGTGAGTCTGAAGGCATGAATCTAGCCTCAATGAGGAGTGGCCTGCTGATGTGCCCCAGTCTTGATAAGAAATGACCCAGTAGGCATGAACTCCCAACATCAATGCAGGACGATTAAAGAGGCATGGTTCAACGCTCTATGAAAGTGTCATTTGTGGTATGATCTGCACCTCACTAAGGAGTGGCACTGGTGTAACCCTAGCCTGAATTAAGTATAATCCTAGAGGTTTAAATCCACTTCAGTGAGAAGTGATCCTGGAGGTATATCTTCAGCTTTGATTAGGAGGGTTTCTGGCGGTGTGGATGCAATATTGATAAATGATCCTGGAGCTAAGACCACCATCTTCAAGAAGCATACAGCAATATGGTTCCAGCTTCATTGAGGAGTGAGTGACCCTGGTGTCCTGATCCCTGAACCATAAAGAGTGACCATGGAAGCACTGCTCAAGCTTTTATACTGGACAAGTGAGACTAGTGAGACTAGCAGGGCCTGATTAATTACAATCATCGAAATATACATATACATAAGTGCAATGTTGAATAAAACAGTTAAAAACCCTACTGACTCATTGAGACAAACGCCTTTTCAGTCCTGGTTCCCACTAATGATCCTTAGAGCAAAGTGGAGGAAAATAAGCAGCCACGCCCACAACATAAAGTGTTCTTTTTGGGGGATTTTGCCAATGGATTAAAGTGCATCAAATTGGACACACTTGCTACAGGTGGAGACACAATGTTGCACATTCTTTAAATGGGGCAGATTATAAAACGGCTCCAGTTTGGGCTGAGACATAAAATGCTGTTAAAACACACGAGAAAGTAGGATAATGTCATTCTGACTCAAAAAAGTACTGGTGCATAAACATTCCTCTCCCGGGTCGCTGGGCAGTCTTGGGGCACTTTGGGATCTAGGCAGTTTTTGATGTGAAATCTGTTTGCATATGTATACCTTATTGCCTTACAAGATGGTTAAACTGTGGTCCATTTGAGACCGCTGCGAGCAATATGTTAATTTCATTGTAGCTCAGTAAAATGCTGGTACATCAATGGACGCGCTGAGGTCAGAAAGGTAATGACTGTTACATCTGCTTGGATACATAAGTCAGAAACCTAGCTGCCTTGCAAGACAATTAAATTGAGTGCCCATCTAAAGGTGCTATCACTGTGGGCGACGGGACCTGATTTAGAGAGCTCTTAAAGCCGACCGAAGACATTTTTGCCTAAAAGATAAGCGACCCGGGCTAGAAAAGTGAGACTAGGACCTGTGCGTGCTACTGTACATCTCAGGCACCTTGCACTCAGGAGACCAAAGGGAGCACAGATGTTGGACAAGTCTGGCAGATATGTTTCTGTGGAGATATCAGGGCGGGAGAGAGGTCTACCACATAGCAATAAAAATCTTTAGGATCTGTAGAAGTTGAAAATATGTGGTTGTTGTATGCTTCTGTATGGCCAACTGTGACACCTGCGACCCCAAGACAGGAGCCCCAAACAAACATTTCACCCACATTTGCTTCAGAAATTCTCTGCATGAACTGCTCAAAGTTTTCAGTGAGAGGGCTCTTCTAGCCCTTTGAAATCCTACACATCTGCTATGCTCACACTGAGGAGACCAATGAGATTTATCATAAAGGTCACTTCCCCCCTGTTGTTTCTGTGCAAAGGATATGTCACTGATCTTATATCACAAAAAAAGAAAAAAGAAACAAAATACCATATTCCGTCAGCTCTTCTCTTTACCAGCTAATCGCACACACTGCAAATATAGAAGGATTTGAAGATCCCATGAATATCCACTATTTGGGGTCAGCGAAGCTATGAGTTGAGCTTGCTGCGCTCCTGATCACGTGTGCGCGAGGGGCGGAGCAGGCCAGGAACAAAAGGGGCTGAGTAGAACGGAAGAGTACTTCGCGTTCTAGTCGATGCGTGCATGTCTCCCATCCTACCTGGCTTCCTTCCTGGTGGCTCCGTCTTCGTTGGAGTTCTCACGCTGGAATCCTGTTCTTCACCGCTGCTTTGGCCCAACACCGTGGGAGCCTTCACTCTACTATTCCGGCAGTTCACCCGACGCACCGGGGGCCTACAATCTCCTCCGAATTACATTGCTTTCCCTAATACCGCGGGGGCCTTCATGATGTTTATTGAAAAACAAAACAAAAGGAATTGATTAGTCACAAAGAATCCACGCTCTACTAAGGGGTAAAATGTATATTATGTTGCATGAATTAAACACTGTACTTATCTGAAAAAGTCTCCTCGGAATTTGGAGAATCTGCTCCCTGGCTGACATTGCTTTGTTCTTATCCTTTCCATGTTTTTGGGGTCTTCTCCTGATGTTACTGGATATGAATAAGTTGGGGCCTATTTGAATTCCACAATAAACCTCTCTAAGATATATACTGCTGATCCTATTTACTGATACCGATATAGGGATTTCTACAGGAATCACATAAGGACCATCCAACAAGAATATCCATACCTGATGCATGTTGGTAACGTGTATTATCTTCTCCCTTTCCTTGTTTTGTTTCCACTCTTTCCCCAATTCTACAGTGTTAGCTTTAACTCTGTTGGGCTGACATTGGTGGGTGTGGGGAACTGGAACCAAGCTTTAGATCTTGCATCTCGCCCCTGCGGAAACAACAAGTGTGGTGGGGAGAGGATGTAGCCTTACAGCTAGAGCAGACAACCTCGAAGCTTGGGGAACCGGGTTACAGTCTCGGCAACGACGCTCAACATCGTGTGATTCTCGGCAAATCACTTAATCTCCCTGTGTCTAACAAAAATTCTGTAACAAAACTGTTGCTCATGTAAAGCGCTCCGATACCCGATGTCTCGGGTCTAGATCACTCTATATAAAAAAAAAACAGGTGAGAATTACAGAACGCAAAGCCCACGTTTACTTTCCACCTCGGCGAGATGGAGGACCATCAGATCACCTTAGCTGACATATCTCACATGATAGGTAATTTGCAGAAAGAACCCCAAGCTCTTACCCTCAGAGTAGATGCCTTGCAACAAGGCTCTCTTCCTGCAGCCTTCGCTGGTTCTAATGCTAGGGCTGCTGGTAGTCTGTTTTCGTCAGTTTCCTCCTCTTCTAGTGTGGGTCATCCGGTCTTTCACATAACTACTCCTTCCTCAGTACCTCTAGCTCCTCCTGAGCGATTTTTGGGGGACCCTGCCAAGTTTGCTACTTTTATAAATCAATGTCAATTGCATTTTATGTGTAAAGCATCTTGCTTCCCCACTGAACAAGCTAAAGTACCATTCGCCTTGTCATACCTAGGAGGAACGGCTGCCTCTTGGTCTACACCATTAGTGGAGCGAAATGACCCCTTATTATACAACTATACAGAGTTCAAAGACAAATTACGTAAGTTGTTTGACAGGCATTCATTTATGCAATCTGTGGACATTGAACTCTTAAATCTAAAACAAGAGTCCAAAGATTTGATGACTTACATCTCCAGTTTCAATAGATTGGTGGCTGAGGCAGGGTGGCCTGAGGCCACACGGAGTGCTCTTTTTTAGAAAGGGCTTAAATATGAACTTAAAGATGTACTGGTACAAGTAGTAGTTACCCCATAGTCCTGTAATGATCTTATTGACCTTGTAGTTAAAAAAGATAATCGGTTACATGAGCGGAGACAAGAGACAGGGCATTTTGAACCCAAATTTGTCATGTATAAAGATAAGAAAGCAGAAGTTGACAAAGGTACAGAAGAACCTGAGCCTATGCAAATAGGTAGTGTTTGGGGCCCTCTGAGTGACAAAGAGAGACAGCCATGCAGGGATGAAAAGTTGTGCTTTTATTGTGGAAAACAAGGACACTTCCTACATGACTGCCCAGTAAACCAAAAAGGCGTAGTGACTCAGGAAACTGAAGAACCTGAAGACTAAGGAGACAAGTTCTTCGCGTAGATTGGGACTAATAGCCACCCAACTCCTGGTTTAGAATCATGCCTTATCCTCTCTTCATAATTTCCTGATAACAGCACAACTACAGTGGGGAGATCAGTCCATTGACGTTCAGATTATGATTGACTCTGGTGCAACTGGAAATTTTATTGACATGCAATGGGTCTAACGTATGGAACTTCCTGTGGTCCCTAAATCCATAGTGGATGAAGTAAAAACTAGTGACAGGAGTAACATAAAATCCGTGCCTGTAACTTATGCTACAGCTGAACTGGGACTCCTTACACTAGAACAACATAGAGAACCAGTTCAGTTTGATATTATTTACTCACCCCAATTCCAAGCAATTTTTGGAATTCCTTGGTTAATACCACATAATCCAACCATTGATTGGGGGTGCCCTTCTTTGTCTTTATCTTACGAAAATTGCACGCTCCATTGCAATCAAGAACCTGTAACACAAAAAGAAATAGTTGTACTTACAGATTCCAATAAACCTACTTTATTTGCCTCTTATCACGATATGGTGGAGGTATTTGAAAAAGGAAAACGCCTCTAGACTGCCGCCACACCGTCCTTATGACTGTAGTATAGATCTGGTCAATGGAGCATAAATTCAGTGTTGTTGGATTTATGCTCTGACTGAAAAGAGAATATTTATTTGAGGGAATATTTGGATGAAATGCCTAGAATAGGGTTTATCTGTCCTTCCAGTTGACCTGCTTTTTCTCCTCTCTTCTGTATAGCTTAACAAGAGGGAGGTCTTAGATGTTGTATTGACTATCGCAATCTAAATGACTTTACCATAAAAAACAGTACCCTCTGCCATTCATCCAATCATTATTTGATCAGGTTAAAGAGGCCAAAATCTTTACCAAATTGGATTTAAGTGGAGCATGTCATTTAGTGAGACTAAAAGAGGGTGATGAATGGAAGACGGCATTTCGCACAAAATTCAGACTTGATGAATACCTTGTGATGCCATTCGGCCTTTGTAATGTCCCTACCGCCTTTCCGTTTTTTATTAATGAAGCCTTGAGAGAGATGTTGGATATAAGTGCTATAGTATATATAGACAACATCCTAATATACTCCTCTACTACCATTGAACATGTAGAACATGTGAGGGCCATGTTGGAAAGCTTGAGAGAGAATCACTAATATGTGAAGCTGGATAAGTGTGAGTTTCACACATTAAAAGTGACTTTTTTGGGTTATGCTATCTTCTGAGGGAGTAATGATGGACCCACAAAACATTACGGGCATCATGCGTTGGCCTTCCCCAACTTTGGTAAAAGGAGTTCAAAGCTTCCTGGGCTTTGCTAACTTCTATCGGCGTTTCATTGATAATTTTGTAGCTCTGGCAACCCCTATTACTAAACTGTTAAAAAAAGGAGTTTCCTTTTGTTGGTCTTCTGAAGCTGAAGAAGCCTTAACTAAACTTAAAAACGCTTTCGTTACTGCTCCTGTTTTAAAATATCCAGATTCATCCCAACCATTTATAGTGGAAGCAGATGCCATTGAGGGAGCTCTGTCAAAAGAGACAAAAAAACTGAACATTTACATCCTGTGGCTTTCTACTCCCATACATTGAACCCCGGGGAAAAAAAATATTCTGTATTTAAAGAGTGGCGCCAATATTTGTTAAAAGAGACCGTTCTAACTGACCATAGGAGCCTAAGGTTCTTGAAGGCAGCTAGAGCTCTTTCTATGCGGCAACTGAGCTGGACACACTATTTCCGCGACTTTGATTTTGTTATACATTTTCAGGCAAGTAAAAATCATTGTATAGTAAGACCTTAGCCCGATATTTCTATGAAGAAGCTGTAAATTCCATAGCTCATCCCCTTATCATAGCATAAGAATGCATTTTGGGGGCATATATTCAGAAGAGGCTTATTTGAGGGAGGTGCTACAGGCACAAGATTGTAGAGAAGTTGAGGAATAGTAACATAAACACAGTGGTGTAAGGGCACATCCTGTACATCCAAGGGGGTTTGGTGCTTCCCACAAAACATCTACAATAGCAAGCTCTTGAATGGTGCCACTCTCACATGTTATCAGGATACCCAGGTTACAAGAAAACAATTGAACTCCTCAGCAGAACCTTTTGGTGGATCACTATGGTTCAGGATATCCACCAGTACATTGAACAATGTCATGTTTGTGCTCAAAGCAAAAGTTCTCATCAGGACCCAGTTGGACTATTGACGCCCATGCCAACAGCACTACGCCATGGCATTCAATCTCCATGGATTTTACTATAGAGTTAACAAAAACTAGTCAGGTGTTCACTGTTGTTCTCACAGCTGTGGATATGTTGACCAAAATGTCACACTCCATTCCTTTGAAAACATTGCCTATCTCTAAAGAGCTGGCTACCATGTTTCTACAACACATGGTAAGATTACATGGTCTTCCATCTATTATTGTAGCTGACAGAGATCACCAGTTTGTATCTAAATTCTGGAAGGGGTTGGGGTCCTTGTTCCACATTGATGTGCATCGTTGTCTGTCCATCATCCTCAGACAGTCAGACAGAAAGAGTGAACCAATATTTAGAACAATATATAAGGTGTCAATTGCTTCTTTCCACTGCTGATTGGGTTAAATTTTTATGGGCGGCTAAGTTTGCTTTGAATAATGGGAAGCATTCTACTATTGGTTATTCTCCTTTTTACTGTAATTATGTATTTCATCCTTGTTGCTTACTGTTGCCTCCGCCTGTTTCCACACCTATCCCTGCTGCCCTAGAATCTGTAAACCACCTTTGTGAAACGCAAAAGACAGCCCAAATGAACCTAAACAAAGCTAAAAGCATATACAAGGAGAATGCAGATCTACATCGCCGGCCGGCCCCTGACTATACCACGGGAGACAGCGTGTGGTTGCCCACACATAACGTAGCAGTGAAGGGAACACGAAAGTTCAAACCCCATTTCATAGGTCCTTATACCATCATAAAGGTAATCAATCTGGTTACCATGAAGTTGAACCTCCCTTCCTCTCATAAAATCCACCCAGTTTTTTAGGGTTCGGATGTCAAAAGCAGCGCGCATGCGCTGCTCTCGTCATACGAGAGCTTCTTGGAATCAATACAGATTCCAAAGCTATCAGAGGTGGAGTTGAAGCCCCGCCCATCTTCCTCATTAGCCGGTGTCATCTTCTATGCAAAACGCAGGCTTATGATTGTAAAGGAGGCTTCTTAGTCCCTCCTTGTTGCCGCCTTGTCTCCTTTTGGCCCCGCCCACCGGGATTTGATCGTTTACTGGCGGCGTGACACTCTCTCTTTCATTAGTCCCTACGCACTTTTTTTCCCGCATTCGGCTTTGCAAAAGTCAGCTGACGCCTCGTCGACGCCGCACATCTTGTTTTCTTTGTCTTTATCTTTATCCTCCTGTCCCTCCATCTTTCACCATGTTCTTTTCCTTCACCTGACCTCTGTCGCCCTTTTCACTCTCTCCCTTCTTCCTCGCTCTCTCGCTTCCTTCTTCCTCTCATTGTTCCTCGCGCTGGAAAGAACGTGAAACAGAGGGCAAGAGAGTGTGTTGTGCATATCGAGCGCCGTGAAGCTTTCAAGAATAAGCTGCTCGTGTGGCATTATACCAACACTTTTATCAAGCTCACTGAGTCAATAATACTGATGTTTGTTGGTGAAGCGAGTCGGACATTGTGCAGCGCGCGAACCATGCGCCACGGGGCGTGCAGATCAGATTGCCTCTTAGAACAGGCTGGTCATGCAACGTTTGTGCATTCACCCGTAAGACTATACCCGGGGCTCTACCTCACCATCCTTTCATGTGATGCATCGTTACTTCGGGACTTAAGCCGACACAGGCTTGCAGTTCTCGGGGTGTTTTCCATTGTCAATTAAAAAGATAAAAAGATAGATCAAAGAGTCTAAAACGTAAGAGTAATATATTTCCCTTCGTGTTGCACTCAGTCACAGAAAAATGCGTCATGTTTAAATATCCATACTACATTGCCATCCGGGTCCGACCGTTTTGGAGAGTGGACAACAAGCCGCGCACGAGTGGGAAGTCATCAGTCACCTCAACTCTTCAAAGATTGTGCCTAGTCTTCCCACGCCGGACATCCTCTACCCCATCAGACTGCGAAGAAGTGATTGCCACCACGGGCGATGTTCCTTCCACTTCTGGGGCAAAACGTAATACCAGAGTAAATTCCTAAAGTTAAATCAATACCATCTTCCATTTGACTTAAGGAGTGGCACTCAGAACACCTTTTTCTTCCTGAATTGAATTTCTCCAATTGCCGACCCATGAGTCTGAGTGGCAGTGACAGTATACCGGATAGGTTAGAGATCTCCTATAGGGAAATGTATGGAGCGTACATCTCGTCTCCAAAGACGCTGACTCCTCTACCCTGATATTGTTTTCCTTTGCCAACATTTCTTCACTTTGTGTGAGGCAATTGACTGACTGACATTGACTGACACTGACTGACTGACACTGACTGACCCTGACTGACTGACACTGACTGACACTAACTGACACTGACTGACTGACACTGAATGACTGACACGGACTAACTGACTGACACTAACTGACTGACACTAACTGACACTGACTGACACTGACTGAAACTGACTGACACTGACTGACATTGACTGACTGACACTCACTGACTGACTGACACTGACTGATGACACTGACTGACTGACACTGACTGAAACTGACTCACTGACACTGACTGACTGACAGACACTGATTGACTGACACTGACTGACTGAAACTGACTGACACTGACTGACATTGACTGACACTGACTGACACTGACTGACACTACTGATTGACACTGACTGACTGACACTGACTGACACTGACTGACTGACACTGACTGACAATGACTGACTGACACTGACTGACTGACAATGACTGACACTGACTGACTGACAATGACTGACACTGACTGACTAAAGTATCAAGTAGAAACCTCTAAACCGGCCTATTCACTTTTTCAATTGATCTCTAGAGATTCTGCATTTCCCAATCAAGCTGTCAAAAATACATTATATTTCATATTGTGACATTGTTTTTATAGATTCAATCCACTAAGATTTTATATACAAAAAATGTTTTTTATTTGTTTTTTCCTTTTTTTGTGTTTATAATTTACAGATAATTTAGGACAAAAGATAACATTTATCTAGTTTTACACTTGTGATTTGACATACAAACATATTACACATTTAATATAAAAGAGAAAAATAACATCCTAGACATCTGTGAAATAAAAAAGCATTTACTAATCATTCATACTTGCATTCAAACAATAAAGAATAGAAAGGGTAGTTTAGAGATAAGAGGAAAGTTAAAACTTTTTAGATTGGTCAGATTTCTCCAGTTGACAAAATGAAAAGATGTTAACTTTCAATGTCTCTGATGTTAACAGTGTCGCGGTCAACGCGCGTTTCGGTGGAGAACCACCTTCTTCAGGACCAACTGCCAAGTGTTAACGAATGAGATACATATAAAAGATGTCTGGGTGTCTGCAAGGTAAACAAAAGGAAATAACATTGACACTCAATCGGGAATGCACATAATTTCTTTTTCTAGAAGGGAAAAACTTCCTTATATTTTCGAATTTGCTTGAATTCGAAAATATAAGGAAGTTTTTCCGTTCTAGAAAAAGAAATTATGTGCATTCCCGATTGAGTGTCAATGTTATTTCCTTTTGTTTACCTTGCAGACACCCAGACTTCTTTTATATGTATCTCATTCGTTAACACTTGGCAGTTGGTCCTGAAGAAGGTGGTTCTCCACCGAAACGCACGTTGACCGCGACACTGTTAACATCAGAGACATTGAAAGTTAACATCTTTTCATTTTGTCAACTGGAGAAATCTGACCAATCTAAAAAGTTTTAACTTTCCTCTTATCTCTAAACTACCCTTTCTATTCTTTATTGTTTGAATGCAAGTATGAATGATTAGTAAATGCTTTTTTATTTCACAGATGTCTAGGATGTTATTTTTCTCTTTTATATTAAATGTGTAATATGTTTGTATGTCAAATCACAAGTGTAAAACTAGATAAATGTTATCTTTTGTCCTAAATTATGTGTAAATTATAAACACAAAAAAAGGAAAAAACAAATAAAAAACATTTTTTGTATATAAAATCTTAGTGGATTGAATCTATAAAAACAATGTCACAATATGAAATATAATGTATTTTTGACAGCTTGATTGGGAAATGCAGAATCTCTAGAGATCAATTGAAAAAGTGAATAGGCCGGTTTAGAGGTTTCTACTTGATACTTTTGTGCTTTCTCCCTCCTCTAGGGCCTTAATTAAAATAGGGAGACCTTCACTCATTACATGACACTGACTGACTGACACTGACTGACACTGACAGACTGACACTGACTGGCTGACATTGACTGACAGACACTGACTGAAATTGACTGACACTGACTGACTGACACTCTGACACTGACTGACACTGACTGACTGACTGACATTGACTGACTGACACTCACTGACTGACACTCACTGACTGACACTCACTGACGCTGACTGACTGACACTGACTGACTGACACTGACTGACTGAAACTGACTGACTGACACTGACTGACACTGACTGACACTGACTGACACTGACTGACAGACACTGACTGACACTGACTGACTGAAACTGACTGACACTTGACTGACACTGACTGACTGACACTACTGATTGACACTGACTGACTCTGACTTACTGACTGACTGATACTGACTGACTGACATTGACTGACTGACACTGACTGATGCTGACTGACTTACTGACACTACTGATTGACACTGACTGACTGACTGACTGACACTGACTGACTGACACTGACTGACTGACACTACTGATTGACACTGACTGACTGACACTGACTGACTGACACTGACTGACTAACTGACACTGACTGACTGACTGACTGACTGACACTGACTGGCTGACAATGATTGACTGACACTGATTCACATCGCCCTCAATGCTCACCCCTACACGGAGGTGCCAGCCATTCCATTTCTCAGAGGTGCAGGGCACTCATGGTACACAGGGGGAGTGCAACATATGTACACAATTGTTCGAGGTACTCGAGAAAATGGAAGTAGTGACTGACTGACATTGACTGACTGACACTCACTGACTGACACTCACTGACTGACACTGACTGACTGACACTGACTGACTGACTGAAACTGACTGACTGACATTGACTGACATGATTGACATTGACTGACACTGACTGACTGACAATGACTGACAGACACTGACTGACACTGACTGACTGAAACTGACTGACACTGACTGACTGACACTACTGATTGACACTGACTGACTGACTCTGACTTACTGACTGACTGATACTGACTGACTGACATTGACTGACACTGACTGATGCTGACTGACTTACTGACACTACTGATTGACACTGACTGACTGACTGACACTGACTGACACTACTGATTGACACTGACTGACTGACACTGACTGACACTGACTGACTGACACTGATTGACTGACTGACACTGACTGACTGACACTGACTGGCTGACTGACACTGACTGACAATGATTGACTGACACTGATTCACATCGCCCTCAATGCTCCCCCTACACGGAGGTGCCAGCCATTCCATTTCTCAGAGGTGCAGGGCGCTCATGGTACACAAGGGGAGTGCCACATATGTACACAATTGTTCGAGGTACTTGAGAAAATGGAAGTAGAGGTGGCTTTACAAGGCTTTACTATGTGGTAACATTTATATTATCTAGCATGAATTAAACACGGTACTTATCTGACATAGTCTACTCTGTGTTTGGTGATTCTGCTCCCTTGCTGACATTGCTTGATGGCTATAAGTAAGAGAAATATAGAAATGTGTCTCCTGAGATTGAAGAAGGGGCTGAATTTTTTCTTATTACTTAGCCCTGCACATTTTTGTGTATATTTTTTATATGTTTTTTGGTTTTCTCCTGGTGTTACTGGATATGGATAAGTTGGGGCCTATTTGGATTCCAAGCTAAACCTCTTTTAGATATAAACCGCTGACCCTGTTTACTGATACCGATATACCAAAGTGGCAGAGGTATTTCTATGGGAATCACATAAGGATCATCCAACAAGAATATCCATACCTGATGTGTGTTGGTGACTTGTCTTCCCTTGTTTTGTTTCCCCTCTTCCTCCAATTCTACTATGTTTGACACTGTTGGGCTGACATTGGTGGGTGTTGAAAGTTGGTACCAAGCTTCAGATCTTGCATCTCGCCCCCGCAGAAACAACAGGTAAGAATTACACTATGAGGGGTTTGTGTAGATAAGAGTATCCGAACCCAGGTAAGAGGTTGCCAATTTTAGGGTCCTGGAATCTTTAATGAGGATGCGGCCTGAACAGTTCTTGTCTGAATCGGAAATCTCCATGTTTTGCTGGATCATTCACACTGTTTTTAGAGCATTCATCCTGGGTGAGCTGGTGTCCCCTTCCAGACACAATATACTGAGGGCAGGAGACATTGGCATGAAGTGTACATTCTTAGATCATGACCTTCTTAGATTATGTCAGTTTAGAAAGGATTAAGTGTGTGCGTTCCCTGCAAGTGAACAAAAACATGGGGACCCATTGCAGGTTTCAGATCCAGGTAGTCAAGAGGTTGGCTTGAACAAGCTTGGGCTACAGGCTCACAAGTATATCGGACCCATTCCTTCTGCCTTGGGGTGGCATCAACATGAGCTATGGTAGGCCTGCAAGAAGATACAGTTCTTTAAAATCACGTGGTGGGAATCCAAGAGGTACAAGTTCTACATCAGACAGATTACATGGTAGCGAGGAATGCTAAGCCTATATGCACGGTCACACAGCAATATCTTCCTTTACTCTCAATACATTGTTGGACAGTGTAGTATTGCGATTCGTCAGCCAACACCATGGGGGACGCCCACAAGAGGGAGGAGTGAGATCGTTACCCCAAGGGCGTAAGAATGTTGGTTTGGTCTGCCGCATGCGTCTGACCGCAAATAAAAAGCCTGTGTGGAAACGGACTTGGTTAGTAAGAAGACAACCAAAGTACATGCATGGTGCCGTCTCTATTTATTTGGAGCCACTGCGATCCTGCGACATTACACTGGTGACGAGGAGCTTGCTGCTGCCTCTGGGTGTGCACGATTTCAGTCGCCGCCTGCTGCGGCCTGAATCTCCTGGCTGCTGCTAGGCCCTCAGCCATGCTGCCGACCTGCTCGCAGTACCTTGTGCAGGGCCGAGCCCAGGGCTAATGCTTTCCCTGCCAGCCCGCCATGGAGAGAATGTGCTGCTGATGCTGGCTGCTGTCTGCGGTCCCAAGACCGCCTGTGTTGCCTTCTGGTTTACCGCGCCTGGACTGCGTCAACGGGCCCTCGCCCGCTGTGGTGAGCGCTTCAAGGGACGTCCTTCCCACACATGCTCTTGTCAGCCTGATGCCCATTGCAGCAACTGCATGTGGATCTGTTCCTAGCTCTGTGGAGACCACGGACCATCTGTCAGTATCCTGGATACTGCCACCTGCGTGGGCCCTCTTCCCTGCTTTGCCCTAGCCGTCAGCCTCCACCTGTGACACCTGGCTCTGGCAGTGCCTGTCCACCTGACCTCTGCTGTGCTACTACTGAGCCTAACCTCTGGCCATTGTTGTCTGGAAGCATCACCCCCACATGCCAGGTGCCTCCAGACTGAGCCATGGTACCTTCCCTGCTGCACTGCCCATCCCTGTGCCACGGAGGATGATTCCTTCCTCTACCCTGTGCCTGGCCTGCTACAAGATGCCTTCCATCCCAGCTTTGGAGCTCTTCACAGGGCCACTGCCGTCGCAAGCCTCTGAATGAAAGGTTTGGGTGCAACCACCTGGAGAACTATTTTGAGGCAGTAGAGATGGTTACAGACAGAAAACGGGCCATGCATCTCCACCTGGGTGGCAATGAAATCCACAGAATCTCAAGAACAGTTGTTGAAACTGGGCCCCCACACCACTACACCTCCCTGAAAAATGATATCAGAGTACACTTTCAGCCGTATGCAAACCCTGACTATAAACGATTTCTGCTTCACCAAGAGCGGCAGAAGCCAGATAAGTCTGTCGACGAATTCTTCAACTGCCTGAAAGAACTTGCAAGCATGTGCATACTCCCAGACGAGGCAGACGAACTGAGAGATCGTCATCCTGGGGTAATTTTGTTTGCCTTTTGAGATTGACCCCTGGATTGGCACTGAGATCAAAGGCACTACAGTGAATGCCGTAAGAGGGTCTGAGAGCATTACTCGCAGTATATCTCTGTTCAAGAAAGCCCCTCCGACTCCTGGTCAAGAGTCAGCGACATATGACCCCCAAAACGAGGGGTCTGGGGACAGCATAACTGATGAAGGAGTTTGATCGATCCCTTAGGAGTCCTGCCAGTATGCCAAGTCCACCCTCACCTCGGATGAACACCCCTCCACCGTGCCCTGTTATCGTGCCTGGTGGGGCAAGCCAGGATGTAGCCAGCCCCTCTGGTACAGAAAGGTCATCCTCTGCAAGCGCCGCCAGGAATGCACATGGACGGTCCCATCTGAGGCTCAATCCAGAGCTAACCCAATGTTATCCAGAGTTTCTAACTGATTGAACTGCCATGCACTCAGAATCTGTGCCCAGTTAACAGTCTTAGCAGCCCAGCTGGGCATCCTGTGTCTAATGTAATTTGTTACATTGTTTTCATTGTCTTGTTACCGTTTCCAAACCTATGGTAAAGGATGTAGTATTGTGATGTGTCAGACAACACCATGGGGGACGCCCACGGGATGGGAAAGTGAGATCGTTACCCTGAGGGCGAAAGTGTGTTGCTTTGGTTTGACACTTGCGTCCGACAGTAAATGTAAAGCCTGTGTGTAAACGGGCAGCAGCAGCTGTGATCCTGCAACATTACAGACGTGGAAGGCAACATTAATGTGGGTCATTGGGCAGTGAAGTGAATAGATCTCCTGGAGTGGAAGGACTGGGCATCTTGCAGACAATGGTTCAATAATTTGAGTCACCAGCCGTGAAATGGGCGCAGCCTATCCCATTGGTGGCTCATCTGGTGAAACGGGATGTATGATGGTACATCTCAAACGTTAACATCGTTTGCCCTCACATCGCCGTTTTTACATTGCATGCCCCTTTACATCGTAAGTAATCACAACGCACCCAATTACATCGCATTTCAATTGAAAAGCATGCAAAATACATTCACACCGCATACAAACACCCCGCATGGTTCTAAATCGCAATTTTTACCCCTATGCGAATTTCCCCGGACCCTAAGGCCTAAACTACACTGTAGTATATAAACAATGGGGTGACCCTGTGTCCCTCAGAACCTGGGTAGGATTATTATAAGAAAACAGTGGTTCTGTCGGGTATAGGTAAAACAATTGCTTTATCGAAAGGATGAGTCAAGGAGAGAAGGGGAATCAATCAAATTGACCACACAATCTTAGAATGCAAATCAAAGATCAGGCTTGTTTTGAAGAATATAATGTCATTTTTTATATATAAATTACATCATTTATATAGCCGAGCACAAATGACATTAGAAATGCAGGATTACCAAGATAATAAACTGTAAAGTGAGTCAGTGTGACAGAGTGACATAGGTGATCAAATTGTGCATAATATATACAGTGAACAAATGCAGAACTTTGTTATATGTACAGTATGTAAAGAAAGGGCCAGTATCGAGGGCAAACAATGACACTGTTTCATGGATAAATCAGAAATTATATGAAAAGCAGGTCTCGCACTGGTCCTAGCATTTTCCGTCGACGTTTCAACCCAATAAGTGCGACTTTGAATCGTCACGCAGGGTCTTCATCAGGACATTAAAATACAAGTAGGTAACCTGCAAGAGCAAGTAAAGTGTGTGTCAGACATGTGTTATGATTGTATGGTTGTGTGATCCCGAAAGATACGGGAAACCACTCACCTAGCCGGCGGTCTAGGAGGGCCTGGTAAGGAATTGTTCAGAGGCGCAGAGCTCCTCATCAAATGTGGTCTCTGTAAGGCAAAGTACGTGTTGCTATAAATGAACAACATAAGGTCTACGCCTGTATCGTCGTAAGAGTCTTTGTGTTGACCAATTACAGAAAATGGTTGAAGGCTAAGAATAATGGTTAAGAGTAGTGGCCTCTATGTTGGCCGGTTGCAGAGGAAATGTAATTCAATCGTGTGCATAAGTGGTTAAATGGTTAGATCTGTTCTGTCTCTAAACTATCATGCAGATTGACAATTATGTCACTCTACGTGGGCACAGCACACACCGCGCCCACTGGGCCGCCCCTCCCTGAGGTTACCTACTTGTATTTTAATGTCCTGATGAAGACCCTGCGTGACGATTCAAAGTCGCACTTATTGGGTTGAAACGTCGACGGAAAATGCTAGGACCTGTGCGAGACCTGCTTTTCATATAATTTCTGATTTATCCATGAAACAGTGTCATTGTTTGCCCTCGATACTGGCCCTTTCTTTACATACTGTACATATAACAAAGTTCTGCATTTGTTCACTGTATATATTATGCACAATTTGATCACCTATGTCACTCTGTCACACTGACTCACTTTACAGTTTATTATCTTGGTAATCCTGCATTTCTAATGTCATTTGTGCTCGGCTATATAAATGATGTAATTTATATATAAAAAATGACATTATATTCTTCAAAACAAGCCTGATCTTTGATTTGCATTCTAAGATTGTGTGGTCAATTTGATTGATTCCCCTTCTCTCCTTGACTCATCCTTTCGATAAAGCAATTGTTTTACCTATACCCGACAGAACCACTGTTTTCTTATAGTAAACTACACTGTAAGCAACATACTAAACACACTACGACCCCCTAAAACACTACCATATCCGACCCTTAACCCTAAGCCCTAACCCTAAAGTCTAAAACACCACCATATCTGACCCTTAACCCTAAGCCCTAACCCTAAAGTCTAAAACACTACCATATCCGACTCTAAGCCCTAAAAGCCCTAAAACACTACCATATACTACTATTAACCCTAAGCCCTAAAGCCTAAAACCCTCCCCCTCCACTACACTCTCCACCAACTACCCTAAAGCCTAAAACACAACGAGTACATTGTCGTCCTTACCTGTCTCTCGTGGTTCCAGAAGCGTCGTCTCCCCGCCGTCCGTGTCCGTTGTAAGCGCCCGCGATGTAATGGCGCCTCCGATGCAATGGCGTGCGTAGTGAACACACGCGTCGTAACGTCACATGCGTTCTGACGGCACGCGACGTAAACGTATGCAATGTGACACATGCGTTAGAATGGACGTTCGCCGGTGAAACGCAGCAGTGCTCTAGACGATTGAGCTAGGGAAGCTACTGGGTACAACAGAGTATCAAATGGGTTTCTGTTTGGAGAACTAACATTTCACATCCGTAAGCTTCATCCCTTCATTCATGTAAGCTGAATCTGCAACTTGTATATATGTAACTCTAACCAGAGCTTGTAAATGAACAGAGGAGTCTCAGAGCAGATAGTTGAGAATTAGATAAGCAATTGAAGCAATCTCACCCAAATGGTTCCTTGGTGTTGGGAACTTCTGAGGCTGCCGACTACGCCAGTGTAGCAATTTAAGATTGGATGAAGTGTAGAGACACAAAGAGCCGGGAAGTCAGTTGAAGGTTCAGGTACTTTTATTCACAGAAGATCCTAACCATCAGTCAGCAGGAGCACTTCCAACTGCCAGGTACATTTCAAGTGAACACATTCCGTCACCATGGGGACTCACAGCAAATGACCTCATAATGACAGTCACAGCTGTGCCTGTTCAGGGCACAGCTGTGATTACCAATACAACAAGGTAATGAGGAATACCACACACTAGTATCTGTAGTAGATCTTTGTACTTACTGCCATTCTTATGTGAATTTAGAGTTGTTCTGTTTGTATCTTTCCCTTTAGTGAATTTGCAATATATATATATATATATATATATACATGTATATATATATATATATATATATATTACCTACTGGCGGTCGCCAGTAGGTAGTTATAGTTAGGACCTATTTTCCATAGGAAATCCGCAACATTCTATTCCCAATAAGTCTGGCGCCGGTTGCCGAATCTTCGCGAAATTTTCCAAACTTTTGGCCAGCTCCGGTCCGCTCCTATCCTGAAAGTTTCGTGGTGATTCGTCAAACAGGGGCTGAGAAAAAAGGGGGTACCAAAACGCGTTTTCCCCATGCAATTTCCCATAGGACCTGTTGACGCCGCTACAGCCCGAACTGCTGAACGGAATTACACCAAATTTGGCAGAAAGGTAGACCTTGGTTCAGAGTCGTGCCTTTTGCTTAAATCGTGTAAATCCGTTCAGTAGTTCCTGAGAGCATCAAAAGTAAAATCAAATATATATATGGGCGGAGCCTAACCACACATCTCATCGTTAAATCTGATTGGCTGTCAGCACTTCATCCAAGAAGTGTTGGCAGCCATCTTGGGACCAATATACATGATAGCACCTCATAAAAAAGCATTGTAGTTAATAGAAGGTTTTAAGACTTTAGTTACATTATAAATCATTTGTTGATGGTACCATACTCATTTTAGGAATTGTGGTGTGTTCTAAGGTGATTTTACCATGTGAAAAAGCCTTCTGCTGTGATATCATGAATCATGTTTGAGAGAAAACTATTTCCACATGCTTTTCCCACAGAGGTTTGGAAGGTGATCTATAAGCTAAACTGAGAGCATATTTTCTGTAAATTCACATTATCTTTCTTAGTCATGTGAGAATGAATTCTATGTCAGTCCACGGAGGCTCTGATTATGCTTCTCAATCTTTACTGACACCAACAGCAGCCAATAAAAAAAAAACTTTAAACTGGCATGACCCCGGAAGGTAAACCCCCTCCTGTCTCTGCACCAATCACCATACAGTCCACCACATAAGTAATTGTGTCAACGCCATAAATTCCTCTTTCTTTGCTGCTGCAGCAGCAAAGTGCCTTTCCCTTCATTTTTATATGATGATATAAACGTTGGGGGAGGCTGGGTTTTAACGATGTTGCTTCATTTAATGATTTATTTGCCTTAGCGGTGACTCGCTCGCGCGCGGTAGCGAGTGTTGGGTTTCGTCGGAGCGCGCGTAGCGGTAGGGGGCGGTGGAGCAGGAGGAGGCAGACGCGAGACCCTCGTGCACAGAGAGCAGTCTCGTCATTGTCCCAGACACTGCGCGCGAGCGCGAAGAGCCGTTTTCTTGAGTTGTGAGACACTGGCTCTTCGCGTGTAGCGCTAGCAGGACTGCATAAATCTCTGGCCTTTATGAACGCTGACCGGAGCAGTATCCGGATGAGAGCTTGACTCTAGGTGAGTGTAGGGGTCTCCTTCCACCTGGATATTACGCCTCGAAGCCCAGCAGTATAGTGGTTTGACACAGTGTTTTCTGGCTTTGTAAGGGTCTGAGGCACCCCTGGGTTGCTCCCCCCCTTGTGAAAGTTCCTCCAATCCTCTCTGCTTTGCGGCAATGGCGTACTACGCCGAAGAGGAAGACCAGTGGGTTGAATGTAACCAATTTGAAGAGTATCAGGAGCCAGAGGAAGAACTGTTGGAGGAAAACCTTGTAGAAGCCCTGGACACCCACGTCCAGGGCTCTGTAAATAAAGCCCTGATCAAGGCCTTGAAGCCTTTTACTAAACCCCTTCATAATTATGAAAAAAGGAAGATGAAATCTTCTCATAAGAGCGCAGAGCACACGCAGTCATCGGCCCAAGTGTTAACGCGCATGGCCAGGAATGTTATGAAGGATCATGGCTCCATGGCTAATCATTCTACCGAGGAGTCTTCCCCGTCTACACCGGCTACCTCAGATTCCGAGATTGAATCGGTGCTGCCTAAAAAGAAGGTAAAGAAGTCTAAACAGAAGGAAAAAACAAGGACCCCCTGAACAGCAAATAGTTCAATTCCTAGGACAGGGTAATAATAGTATGGTGAAATAAATTCCTAGGCAATCTTAATATAATGATTACAAATTCTATCCTATTACGTTATAGGGAAACAAGAAAGAAATTCATAAAGCTACTATGCAGTTTAAGAATTTATTTTTTTCATCATTTGTATTGTGAAAAAAAATGGTATTTTATATAACACATTACATTCAATTTTGGTTAAAAACAGACAAATCAACAATTATAAAAGCTGATACAGCATAAAATATAAAAAGTGGCAGCTTTTGAATAATCGACGCGCGTTTCGGCGTTCACAACGCCTTCATCAGGAGTAGCCACAAAAGAATCTACAATAATAAAAAGACATATAAACAATTACAATTGACATTATAATACTTATACCTCATCAATATATTCGTAAAAAATGTTTTTTCATGTATTACACACAAATCCAATTAGATTTTGTTCTTAGATTCCCTATATAAGAGCAGCTTAATTCATTTTATAATACAATGACTGCAATAATTGAGTGTTTATTTAAGCTAATATATTCAAAACCAGAAACCAGTCTCTTGAAGGTTAAACTGGAAAGAAAGAAGAAGAAAAGGCAAAATATAGAAATGGAAAACGTATAGAACGAGGTAAGCAGTATTCCAAATTGACTCACTTCACGTTATGTTCATTGATCACTTGCAAGAAGTCTGCACTTCAAATTTGTCTTTCCGCTTTTAACAATTGCTGTAAGTACGAAAATAACGCTATTAGCTTATATATATCTATGTGTATAGCTGGTAATAACTATTTTTTGTATAGCTAATTCCACAATCCATATGTGGAACAATAATATTGTATATGTTACAGCAGAAGGACTTACTTCCACGAATAATGCGATCCCGAATTCTTCTAAAAAGCAGCCTGTTTCTGCTGCAAATGTAATAAGGACTCTAAAAATAAAACATCGTATTTTTATAATACTAATAACGTCCATAGATAGTAATATTAATGTTAATAATTATGAACATCATAGATAGAGTACCTTTTTTAGATTGAAAAAGATCGCTGGTCAGAACTGGAAATTGACTAGTATATTTATATGTTTCAGTTCTCTGATAGTTAGAACTGATTGAAGCAGGGTTTCTAAAAAGGAAGAAAGGAGTTACCATAAAAATGAGATAACTAGCCTTCGTTCACATAAACGAGTATAAGAAAAAATATAAATTAGCCGACAGTACCTCAGATGCGCCGTTAGTAGAAATACACGCTGTAACTACGATGTATTTGAATTTGAGGGTGCATTTCAAAGGCGGCTTTTCTGAAACAATAAAATATATGTCTGAAGGACAAAATTCATATTAGTCCTCTCCGCTAAATAATTCGTGTAAATTAGATAATATTTAAATGCTCAAGATACCTGGTTCTGTTCGTGTTAGGCTGAAAATGGCCTCCGGCGTTTCAAGCACAAAATAAAAACAGGATAACAGCGCATCCAGACTAGCCATGTGGATAAATACTCTATGGTATGTCATGTGACAGATCACATGTCAAACCTCTCTTTCTAGATGTTAATTCACGTGACAAAGTCACATGTTTTTCCCCACTAGCGTGATATTTTTATTTAAAAACTATATTAGTCAATATAAAGGGGTAGGCGATTAGTTATCAATGCCTCTGTATATTACATAAAAATTGTGATCGAAAATCGATCGCTAACTTTAAAAAGGAAGAAAAAATAAACATGGAAATAAAGAGAGGACTATTTTTTGTAAACGTCCAACCTTGTTTCTATAAGGAGGAACCATCCTGCGGTGACAAGAAGGCAAGCAAGATAGAAAGAGGACTGTTCGTAAAGGTCTTCAAATCTATCAACAAACGTTATTGATTATGAGTTTAATTATGTAGCTCAAAAAATCGTATTGAGAATATTGTTTGTTAAAAACCCATACCATGATTTTAGAGGACTAAAGATAATAAATCGAATTAATCTTAAACTACTCTATAGTGAAGATTCTTTATCTGATTGACTCAGCAGGATGGAGAACCAATACAGTAGAATAGTACACTGTCGAGCTAAAATATATTCAGTAAGAAGTCTAAACACACAGCATATAAACCAGATGACAGCCACGCGCCCAAAAACTTGTTGTTTGATCATCAAACCTTGATATATCCTAGGTCCTCTGAGTGGGTACCTTGTCTGGAAGTGGCACATTACGTGGCTAATAACTTGCGGCAAGGTTTTGAGAAGGAAGTGCGGGCCACTTTACACTCGGAATGCCCGAGGCCCTCCCTGACCGGGAAGGTGGCGGATACGCCAGAATTAGATCCAAATATGGCGACATTCATGAGGAAGTTCACAAAGGACCCTAAGAAGGGCTTAGATAGGGCTTGGCGGGGATGCCAGGACAAGTTATTGGATGTCTCTGGACCCCTCACAAAGATCCTAGAAGCTGCGGTCAACGCAAAGGATCAGAATGTTCTGATGAACACATCGGACGTCATGGAATGGGCCCAAAGGGCTTTGTGCTTTCTTGGCAATGCCAATGTTGCTCTCTCCACGGAGAGGAGACGGTCCTTTTTGATGCGGATTGATTCCCAGTTGGCGGAGATGGCCACTGCAGAACCGGGTTCCCTCGCCAATGGCATGCTTTTCGGAGACAAGTTCGTTAAGGAGATGGGAAAATACGTAGCCACTTTTTCAGCATTAGACAAGGCTCAGGCGAATATAAAAACTGTGTTTCACACAGGTGTTTTTGACAGGGCCGGCCGCTCGCGAGGTCGAGGGTTCGGCCGAGGTTCTAGTCAAACCTCACGAGGAGCGGAACAACGAGGCAGAGGTAACCAAAGACCACAATTCTATCCCTCCCGTAATAGGGGAGAAAGAGGCAGAGGCCAGAGAGGAGGTTATCGAGGACAACAAAACACAGCAGGAGATGTTCCCTATTCAGGTACGGATCTTAAGTCCCCAGGAGTGTATGGTGGGAGGTCGGATAGCATTGTTTGTCCACAGGTGGCAGAGTCTCACGGCTGACCCTTGGATTTCACAGACGGTGCAGGGTTTTCACATAGAGTTTTATGCCTCTCCAGAGCAGAGTCACGTGCCCGATCCTCTACATTTTTCCCTACCAGAGCAGAGTTTCATCGACAGGGAAGTGGAGGCGTTGCTCCAGAAGGGGGCAATCGTGACGACCGTCCCACACACACAGGGCTTTATGAGCACCGTTTTTGTGGTCCCCAAGAAGGATCAGGGCTTTCGCCTGGTGTTAAATCTCAAGGAGTTCTACGCATGGGTCGTGTATCGCCATTTCAAAATGGAGGGCATACACCTCCTGAGGGATATCCTTCTAGAGCACGATTGGCTGGTTCGATTGGACCTAAAAGACGCCTATCTCGCGGTCCCTATATTCCTACTGCACAGACGTTTCCTTCAGTTTCTTTGGCGAGATCAGTGGCTCGAATTTTCCGCCATGCCTTTCGGCCTTTCGTCCGCCCCTTGATGTTTCACCAAACTGATGAAACCTGTAGTACAGTGGTTGAGAGAAAGAGGAGTGCGTTTGATCATTTATCTCGATGACATATTAATTATGGCGCAGTCGAGAGACCTTCTGTTGGTCCATCTTTCATGGACAATATAGCTCCTGCAGGAGTTAGGATTCATTCTGAATCTGGAGAAATCAGTGTTGGTACCATCGCAGGTAATGGATTTTCTGGGCTTTCAGATCAATTCAATTACGACGCAGCTGCTTCTGCCTCTCAAAAAGAGAGTGGCGATCAGGAAGGAGTTCAGGAGAGCGCTTGTCTCTCCGACAATATCATTGAAGACTTTAGTTACATTATAAATCATTTGTTGATGATGTCTGACATGCTCAGTAAAACATGTACATCCAACAAGGGCAGAGACTGTCAGTTGATTCCTTTGTGTTCTACTGCAGCTTCCCAGAGTGTTCCAAAGAACAACTAGAGCGCTAACACTCCTACTTATGATAAACGAATGGCACACCTGAAGCCATCTTGATTGGAATACAGTGGTAACTCTTAAAACATTTAATTTTAAAAGGAACAAAATGAGGGGGTTCATCTTGCCATAGAATGTATGATTAGTGCTGCAGAAAGAAAAATTAGGGCTCATTTTGAGTGACTTCTCAAATCCTCTTCTATTTCATTAAAGAATTCTGACATGCAGACTGAAACATGCACTTTCAATACCAGCAGCAGACTTCCCTGGTGAGCAGTAGCTTTACTACAGTGATCTAATGAGCAACGAGAGTGCTAACACTCTGAATTTATGGCAAATGTGTGACACATCTGAATGCCTTCTTCATTGAATCAAAGTAAAAAACTGACAGTATGCCTACTGAGGAGACTGTAGTAAATGAGGAAATTAGGAAACTTCATAACAAGTCTCCCAAGATGGCCACCAGAGACAAAAGAGCCCAAATGTAGCACAAATATCACCAAGATGTAGCCCAAGTATAGCCCAATGACAGAAATCCCAGAGTGTTTTAAAGAACAACAATAGCGCTAACAGTCTTACTTATGACAAAAGTATGGCACACCTGAAGCCATCTTGATTGGAATAAAGTGGTAACACTTAAAACATTTAAATTGCAAAGGAACAAAATGAGGAGGTTCATTTTGCCATAGAAATTATGATTAGTGCTGCAGAAAGAAAGATTTTGGCAAATTTTGACTTTCAAATCCTCGTCCATTTCATTAAAAAATTCTGACATGCAGACTGAAACATGCACTTTGAATACAAGCAGCAGACTTCCCTGGTGAGCAGTAGCTTTACTACAGTGATCTAATAAGCAACTAGAGTGCTAACATTCCGAATTTACGGTAAATATGTGACACATCTGAATACCTTCTTGATGGAATGAAAGTAAAAAACCTGAAAGTATTTCCTACTGAGGAGACTGTTGTAAATGAGGAAATTAGGAAACTTCAAAACAAATAAGTCTCCCAAGATGGCCACCAGAGACAAAAGAGCCCAAATGTAGCACAAATATCACCGAGATGTAGCCCAAGTATAGCCCAATGACAGAATGTCCCAGAGTGTTTTAAAGAACAACTAGAGCGCTAACAGTCTTACTTATGACAAAAGTATGGCACACCTGATGCCATCTTGATTGGAATAAAGTGGTAACACTTAAAACATTTAATTTGCAAAGGAACAAAATGAGGGGGTTCATTTTGCCATAGAAATTATGATTAGTGCTGCAGAAAGAAAGATTAGGGCACATTTTGACTTCTGAAATCCTCGTCCATTTCATTAAAAAATTCTGACATGCAGACTGAAACATGCACTTTGAATACCAGCAGCAGACTTCCCTGGTGAGCAGTAGCTTTACTACAGTGATCTAATGAGCAACTAGAGTGCTACCATTCAGAATTTATGGAAAATGTGTGACACATCTGAATGCCTTCTTGATGGAATCAAAGTAAACAAGCATTGAAAATGCAATAGGTCTCGCCCTCGTTTAAGTTAAAGCAATTCTTTTTGTAACTAGGTGGCTTTTTAGCTTTGCTTGTATTAGAGTTTTTCAAACTTTCATGTACATACCATGCATATGTATGCATATATGTATATGTATATGTTTGCATGCATTTATATTTATATAGATATGCAGATTATATTTATATGTTTATATATGTATATATATATATATACACATACATATATATAAATGCATATATATATGTGCATATGTGTGCATGTACAGAGAGGTAGAGAGGTAGAGGTGTATAGGTAGAGGTGTAGAGGTAAAGAGGTAGAGGTAGAGAGGTAGAGAGTAGTAGAGAGAGAGGTAGAGAGAGGTAGAGAGGTAGAGAGTAGAGAGCGAGTAATAGAGAGTAGAGAGTGAGTAGAAGAGAGTAGTAGAGAGTAGTAGAGAAAATATCAGAGAGTGAGTAGTAGAGAGTAGTAGAGTGAGTACTAGAGAGTGAGTAGTAGAGAGTGAGTATTAGAGAGTGAGTAGTAGAGAGTAATAGAGAGAGTAGTAGAGTGAGTAGTGGCGAGTAGTAGAGAGTAGTAGAGAGTGACTAGTAGAGAGTAGTAGAGAGTGAGTAGTAGAGAGTAGTAGAGAGTAGCAGAGAGAGAGTATTAGAGAGTAGTAGAGAGTGAGTAGCAGAGTGAGTAGTAGAGAGTAGTAGAGAGAGAGTAGTAGAGAGTGAGTAGTAGAATAGTAGAGAGTAATTAGTAGAGAATAGTAGAGTGAGTAGTAGAGAGTGAGTAGTAGAGAGAGAGAGTAGTAGAGAGTAGTAGAGTAGTAGAGAGTGAGTAGTAGAGAGTGAGTAGTAGAGAGTTGTGGAGTAGTAGAGAGTAGTAGAGAGTGAGTAGTAGAGAGTTGTGGAGTAGTAGAGAGTGAGTAGTAGAGTGAGTACTAGAGAGTAGTAGAGAGCGAGTAGCAGAGAGCAAGTAGTAGAGAGTGAGAAGTAGAGAGAGTAGTCGAGTAGTAGAGAGTGAGTAGTAGAGAGTAGTTGAGAGTGAGTAGTAGAGAATGAGTAGTGGAGAGTGAGCAGTAGAGAGTAGTAGAGAGTGAGTAGTAGAGAGTGAGTAGTACAGAGTGAGTAGTAGAGAGTAGTAGAGAGTGAGTAGTAGAGAGTAGTAGAGTGAGTAGTAGAGAGTGAGTAGTAGAGAGAAAGTAGTAGAGAGTGAGTAGTAGAGAGTGTGTGGTAGAGAGTAGGAGAGAGTAGTAGAGAGTGAGTAGTAGAGAGTAGTAGAGTGAGTAGTAGAGAGTGAGTAGTAGAGAGAGAGTGAGTAGTAGAGTAGTAGAGAGTGAGTGGTAGAGAGTAGGAGTGAGTAGTAGAGTGAGTAGTAGGAAGTAGTAGAGAGTGAGTAGTAAAGTGAGTAGTAGAGTGAGTAGTAAAGAGCAATTAGTAGAGAGTGTGTAGTAGAGAGAGAGTAGTAGAGAGTAGTAGAGAGTGAGTAGTAGAAAGTGAGTAGTAGAGAGAGTAGTAGAGAGTAGTAAAGTAGTAGAGAGTGAGTAGTAGAGAGTGAGTAGTAGAGAGTAGTAGAGAGTGAGTAGCAGAGAGTGTAGTAGAGAGTAGTAGAGTAGTAGAGAGTGAGTAGTAGAGTGAGTTGAAGAGAGTAGTAGAGAGCGAGTAATAGAGAGTGAGTAGTAGAGAGTAGTAGAGTGAGTAGTAGAGAGTGAGTAGTAGAGAGTGAGTATTATAGAGTGAGTAGTAGAGAGTGAGTATTAGAGAGTGAGTAGTAGAGAGTAGTAGAGAGAGTAGTAGAGTGAGTAGTGGAGAGTAGTAGAGAGTAGTAGAGAGTGAGTAGTAGAGAGTAGTAGAGAGTGAGTAGTAGAGAGTGAGTAGTAGAGAGTGAGTAGCAGAGAGAGTATTAGAGAGTAGTAGAGAGTGAGTAGTAGAGAGCAGTAGAGAGAGAGTAGTAGAGAGTGAGTAGTAGAGAGTAGTAGAGAGTGAGTAGTAGAGAGAGTAGTAGAGAGTGAGTAGTAGAGAGTAGTAGAGAGTGAGTAGTAGAGAGTAGTAGAGTGTGAGTAGTAGAGACTGAGTAGTAGAGAGAGAGTAGTAGAGTAGTAGATAGTGAGTAGATATAGAGTGAGTAGTAGAGAGCAGTGGAGAAGTAGAGAGTGAGTAGTAGAGAGTAGTAGAGATTGAGTAGTAGAGTGAGTACTAGAGAGTAGTAGAGAGCGAGTAGCAGAGAGCAAGTAGTAGAGAGTGAGAAGTAGAGAGAGTAGTAGAGTAGTAGAGAGTGAGTTGTAGAGAGTAGTAGAGTGAGTAGTAGAGAGTGAGTAGTAGAGAGTGAGTGTAAGAGAGTGAGTAGTAGAGAGAGTAGTAGAGTGAGTAGTGGAGAGTAGTAGAGAGTAGTAGAGAGTGAGTAGTAGAGAGTAGTAGAGAGTCAGTAGCAGAGAGAGAGTATTAGACAGTAGTAGAGAGTGAGTAGCAGAGTGAGTAGTAGAGAGCAGTAGAGAGAGAGTAGTAGAGAGTAGTACAGAGTGAGTAGCAGAGAGAGAGTATTAGAGAGTGAGTAGCAGAGTGAGTAGTAGAGAGCAATAGAGAGAGAGTAGTAGAGAGTGAGTAGTAGAGAGTAGTAGAGAGTGAGTAGTAGAGAGTAGTAGAGAGTGAGTAGTAGAGAGTAGTAGAGAGCGAGTAATAGAGAGTGAGTAGTAGAGAGTAGTAGAGTGAGTAGTAGAGAGTGAGTAGTAGAGAGTGAGTATTATAGAGTGAGTAGTAGAGAGTGAGTATTAGAGAGTGAGTAGTAGAGAGTAGTAGAGAGAGTAGTAGAGTGAGTAGTGGAGAGTAGTAGAGAGTAGTAGAGAGTGAGTAGTCGAGAGTAGTAGAGAGTGAGTAGTAGAGAGTGAGTAGTAGAGAGTGAGTAGCAGAGAGAGTATTAGAGAGTAGTAGAGAGTGAGTAGTAGAGAGCAGTAGAGAGAGTAGTAGAGAGTAAGTAGTAGAGAGTAGTAGAGAGTGAGTAGTAGAGAGAGTAGTAGAGAGTGAGTAGTAGAGAGTAGTAGAGAGTGAGTAGCAGAGTGAGTAGTAGAGAGCAATAGAGAGAGAGTAGTAGAGAGTGAGTAGTAGAGAGTAGTAGAGAGTGAGTAGTAGAGAGTAGTAGAGAGCGAGTAATAGAGAGTGAGTAGTAGAGAGTAGTAGAGTGAGTAGTAGAGAGTGAGTAGTAGAGAGTGAGTATTATAGAGTGAGTAGTAGAGAGTGAGTATTAGAGAGTGAGTAGTAGAGAGTAGTAGAGAGAGTAGTAGAGTGAGTAGTGGAGAGTAGTAGAGAGTAGTAGAGAGTGAGTAGTCGAGAGTAGTAGAGAGTGAGTAGTAGAGAGTGAGTAGTAGAGAGTGAGTAGCAGAGAGAGTATTAGAGAGTAGTAGAGAGTGAGTAGTAGAGAGCAGTAGAGAGAGTAGTAGAGAGTAAGTAGTAGAGAGTAGTAGAGAGTGAGTAGTAGAGAGAGTAGTAGAGAGTAGTAGAGAGTGAGTAGTAGAGAGTAGTAGAGTGTGAGTAGTAGAGACTGAGTAGTAGAGAGAGAGTAGTAGAGTAGTAGATAGTGAGTAGATATAGAGTGAGTAGTAGAGAGCAGTGGAGAAGTAGAGAGTGAGTAGTAGAGAGTAGTAGAGATTGAGTAGTAGAGTGAGTACTAGAGAGTAGTAGAGAGCGAGTAGCAGAGAGCAAGTAGTAGAGAGTGAGAAGTAGAGAGAGTAGTAGAGTAGTAGAGAGTGAGTAGTAGAAAGTAGTAGAGTGAGTAGTAGAGAGTGAGTAGTAGAGTGAGTGTTAGAGAGTAAGTAGTAGAGAGAGTAGTAGAGTGAGTAGTGGAGAGTAGTAGAGAGTAGTAGAGAGTGAGTAGTAGAGAGTAGTAGAGAGTGAGTAGCAGAGAGAGATTATTAGAGAGTAGTAGAGAGTGAGTAGCAGAGTGAGTAGTAGAGAGCAGTAGAGAGAGAGTAGTACAGAGTAGTACAGAGTGAGTAGCAAAGAGAGAGTATTAGAGAGTAGTAGAGAGTGAGTAGCAGAGTGAGTAGTAGAGAGCAATAGAGAGAGAGTAGTAGAGAGTGAGTAGTAGAGAGTAGTAGAGAGTGAGTAGTAGAGAGTAGTAGAGAGAGAGAGTAGTAGAGAGTAGTAGAGAGTGAGTAGTAGAGAGTAGTAGAGTGTGAGTAGTAGAGAGTGAGTAGTAGAGAGAGAGTAGTAGAGAGTAGTAAAGCAGTAGAAAGTGAGTAGATATAGAGTGAGTAGTAGAGAGTAGTGGAGTAGTAGAGAGTGAGTAGTAGAGAGTAGTAGAGAGTGAGTACTAGAGTGAGTACTAGAGAGTAGTAGAGAGCGAGTAGCAGAGAGCAAGTAGTAGAGCGTGAGAAGTAGAGAGAGTAGTAAAGTAGTGTAGAGTGAGTAGTAGAGTGAGTAGTAGAGAGTAGTTGAGAGCGAGTAGTAGAGAATGAGTAGTGGAGAGTGAGCAGTAGAGAGTAGTAGAGAGTGAGTAGTGGAGAGTGAGCAGTAGAGAGTAGTAGAGAGTGAGTAGTAGAGAGTGAGTAGTACAGAGTGAGTAGTAGAGAGTGAGTAGTGGAGAGTAGTAGAGTGAGTAGTAGAGAGAGAGTAGTAGAGAGTGAGTAGTAGAGTAGTAGAGAGTGAGTGGTAGAGAATAGGAGAGAGTAGTAGAGAGTGAGTAGTAGAGAGAGAGTAGTAGAGAGTGAGTAGTAGAGTAGTAGAGAGTGAGTGGTAGAGAGTAGGAGTGAGTAGTAGAGTGAGTAGTAGGAAGTAGTAGAGAGTGAGTAGTAGAGTAAGTAGTAGAGAGCAATTAGTAGAGTGTGTAGTAGAGAGAGAGTAGTAGAGAGTGAGTAGTAGAGAGTGAGTAGTAGAGAGAGTAGTAGAGTAGTAGAGAGTGAGTAGTAGAGAGTGAGTAGTAGAGGGTAGTAGAGAGTGAGTAGCAGAGAGAGTAGTAGAGAATAGTAGAGTAGTAGAGAGTGAGTAGTAGAGAGCGAGTAGTAGAGAGTGAGTAGTGGAGAGTGAGTAGTAGAGTAGTAAAGAGTGAGTAGTAGAGAGTGAGTAGTAGAGAGAGAGAGTAGTAGAGAGTAGTAGAGTGAGTAGTAGAGTGAGTAGTAGAGAGAGAGTAGTAGAGAGTAGTAGAGAGTGAGTAGTAGAGTAGTAGAGAGTGAGTGGTAGAGATTAGTAGAGAGTGAGTAGTAGAGAGAGTAGTAGAGTGAGTAGTTGAGAGTGAGTAGTAGAGAGTGAGCAGTAGAGAGTAGTAGAGAGTGAGTAGTAGAGAGTGAGTAGTAGAGAGTAGTAGAGTGAGTAGTAGAGAGGGAGTAGAAGAGAGAGAGTAGTAGAGAGTAGTAGAGAGTGAGTAGTAGAGAGTGAGTGGTAGAGAGTAGTAGAGAGCAGTAGAGTGAGTAGTAGAGAGTAGTAGAGAGTGAGTAGAGAGTGAGTAGTAGAGAGTGAGTAGTAGAGAGTGAGTAGTAGAAAGTAGTAGTGAGTGAGTAGTAGAGAGTGAGTAGTTTAATTTAAAAGGAACACAATGAGGAGGTTCATTTTGCCATAGAAATTATGATTAGTGCGGAAAAAATAAAAATTAGGGCACATTTTGAGTGACTTCTCAAATCCTCTTCTATTTCATAAAAAAATTCTGACATGCAGACTGAAACATGCATTTTCAATACCAGCAGCAGACTTCCCTGGTGAGCAGTAGCTTTACTACAGTGATCTAATAAGCAACTAGAGTGCTAACATTCCGAATTGATGGCAAATGTGTGACACATCTGAATGCCTTCTTGATGGAATGAAAGTAAAAAACCTGAAAGTATTTCCTACTGAGGAGACTGTTTTAAATGAAGAAATTAGTAAACTTCAAAACAAATAAGTCTCCCAAGATGGCCACCAGAGACAAAAGAGCCCAAATGTAGCACAAATATCACCGAGATGTAGCCCAAGTATAGCCCAATGACAGAATGTCCCAGAGTGTTTTAAAGAACAACTAGAGCGCTAACAGTCTTACTTATGACAAAAGTATGGCACACCTGATGCCATCTTGATTGGAATAAAGTGGTAACACTTAAAACATTTAATTTGCAAGGGGAACAAAATGAGGGGGTTCATTTTGCCATAGAAATTATGATTAATGCTGAAGAAAGAAAATGAGGGCACATTTTGAGTGACTTCTCAAATCCTCTTCTATAAACAAACAATTTAAAAGTGCTTTGTCGCTATTTGAAAACTCAGAAAATATGTCCTTATTTTAGTCTTTTAGAGCACTAACCATAATTTTGATGCCAATAAGACCCTCTCATATATGTAATTTCTAAAGGAAATGCTCTAGGTATTACAGTTTTGATTACATCAAGATGACGTCAGGCGTTCTACACTTTTGTAATAAATATAGAATGTTAGCAATCTAGTTGTTCATTAGGATACTGTTGAGAGGCAGAGGCCAGGGGCACGGACTTTGAAAATTGAAGGCAGGTAGGAGGGTGCAAAGGCAACAATTTAACCACACTGAGCAGGCAGGAAGGGCCGTGGCAGCACAACAGACTATGGAGGGCAGTGGAAAGGGGGGCAGGGGCAACAAACCAACAATACAGGACTTGCAAGAGAGGCTGTGGCAATGTAATAGACCATTGTGGGCAGGCAGAAGGAAGAGGCAATGGTAGTACAACCATACATGCCAACAGACCCGATTCAGCCAGGAAACGTCCAATGTTTTTAAGCTCAAATGGGCTTTATTTGATCTGTCTCCTGTCTACAATCTCCTCTTTTTCAATGTAACTCAAAGGGGAAAATCAATACCCCAGTTTTTTTTCAAAATCTCCCTCTTACCAAGTTCAAAATGTTCGCAAGTATGGTACATTGGATCATGGAAGGAAATGGGGTAGGGACATGGACTTGGATAACAGAGGACAGGAGGGACATGGAGAGGTGCACCAAACTGACCCTGCAGGGCAGGCATCAGGGTTTGCAGCAGCACAATACACCACACAGGGCATGCGGGACGGGAGTGCAGCACAACAATCCATAGAAAGCAAGAGGGAGGGGACAGGACCATGCACATGGACAACAGAGAACAGAGGGGCAAGAGGCAATGGTAGCTAGCTGACCATAATGAACAGACAGGAGAGAAAGCTGCAGCATAACAGACCATAAAGGGCAGGAGGGACGGATCAGGGGCATTACAATGGAACAAACAAGCCAGGAGGGATGGAGTAGGGGTCTGCACATGTAAACAGAGGGCTGGGGGCAAGGGGGCAGGGCAGGAGCAGCAAGATAGCCATGGAGGTCAGGCAGGATGGGCACTAGAAGCAAGACACACCATGAAGAGCAACACTGAGACTGTGATGGCATACACACAGACCATGGACGGAAGGTGGGAGGGGGTCAGGGGCAGCTAACCGACCACACAGGGAAGGTGGGAGGGGCCATGGCAGCACAGAAGACCATGCATGGCAAGTGGGAGGGTTAGTGGCAGCACAATGGCTATGATGGGCAAGAAGGAGGGTGCAGGGGCATGCACAAAGGACGATGGAGGATAGAAGGGAGGGTCAGGACCTGTGCACAGACAAGAAAGTTCAGGGGAAGGGGCCTCACAACAGACCGCACGGGGCAGACAGGAGGAGCAGTTGCAGCACAACAGACCAGGGAGGGCAGAAGGGTGTGGCAGTACAATGGACCATGTAGGACAGGAGGAAGAGGATAGGGGCATGGCATGTGGACAGGCAGGGTGGAGGTGGCAGGGACAGGTTACAGTCATCTGACAATGCTAGGCAGGTGGGAGGGGAGTGGCAGCTCAACAGAACACTCAGAGTAGATAGGAGTGGCAGGTCCATGGAACATGGTGGGCAAAAAGGATGGAGCAGGGGCATGCACAAAGACATCGGAGGGCAGGGGGAAGGAGAATAGGGGCAGCAAGCTAAGCACAGAGTTTAAGCAGGAGGTCAATGATGGGGCATAGAATTGGGCAATGGAGGGCAGGAGGAGTGGACTGGTACATCATACTAAATTGAGAGCAGTGGCAGCACATCAGACCATGCATGGTAGGAGGGAGGAGGCTAGTCCATGGATTCACACAACAGAGGATAGGGAGGAGGGGGATGGGGCAGCAAGCTAACTGTTCAGAGAAGGCGGGTATTAGGAACTTTATTGTTTTTAAAACGTGTGTCTGTGCGAACTACTTAAAATATGAACAAGTATGCAGCATAATCTCACTTTTATTCAGGAATAAGAGGACGTTTGTGACTGTGACTCCGGGCTCACTTGGCAGAAACACCCCCTGACCCTCCACCCCCTACCGCAAAATGTAATGCCCGTGAAAAGGGTAGGTGAACACAGTGTTATTTAGAACAAAGTCCTGAGAGCACGATTGAAAATGAAAACTAGATATAGTGTATGGTATAAACTATGCACCAAAAAGTGTGATATAAGATGAACCGGGCGTGAAATATAATATGCAATACATTGTGCGCAATTACAGATTCATTGGAGAGCGCGAGATAGCACAGGCACTAGCGCGTGCTATGCGATATGCGCCTTGGAGTGTAATATGCACAGGGCAGTGTTGTGTAACCTAACTAGTCTCTAAAGTTGTAATATAAAATATGTGCTGGGGAGTGTAACGTTGCATATGCACTGTGACAAAGATATGGATCCCAGATTGTAATATGTATGGCATAGCACTGTGCGTTATAACATAGGCATCGAGGAAGGCAAGTTAGATGGGGCAATATAACCCGTGCGAAGACAAGTGTGGCATGACATATTCACGGGGTGGTGTTACAGTGCACATGGGCTAGAGAGTGTCATAGCATATGCACTAGCTAGTGGAATACAACACAGAGGTGTGTGGCACTCAGCAGGCAATGGTGGGTGTAACACAGCATTGGGCTCTGCCAGGAGCGCGCTGTGACTCTCAAGTGATGTTCGTCCCCTTTCCAGAGAGTAAAATAAAAAGTATTACACATCCGGCAGTGGATGTGTGTTTTATTAACCGTGAGGGGGGTTTCTTGCATAGTTTTGGTCGAATTTTTGTCGAATCCCCTTTGAATGGCTTGGTGTGCATGTGTATTAAATGTGCCCGTCAATAGCTACCCATGTTTGTATAAATAAACGACAAGGGTGTCTACCGGGATTAGGCATGGTAGGGCATCAGACATGTCAGAGCTTCACTAGTGGTGTAAATACATTCCACGTGGATTCATTGTATGCATAGTCGCCTTTTAATGAATATCACGCAAATCGTCATGGTGATAGGTACGTACGGTTTGTCCAGCATGTCCTAGGTGTGTCTATAAATATATATTTTTTAAAAATAATAAAAAACAGTGGCCGGCCCTGGGGATTGGGGTCAAAAAAATATAATTAGGAGACAGGCCCTGGGGGATGGGGTCATCAGGGCCAATAAATTAGAATAAGAAGGGGAACCACACAGCCCCCCTTCTTAAAAAATTAAAATAAATAAAAGACTGGCATCGTGCCGGAGGCCACGCCCCCTCCTTGCAGCACTCTGCAAACGCGCCCCCTGGCGAATTGTAAGTTGGGGAATTAATTCCTCTTCAATACTGAGGGTCCCTGAGGTCCAACTAGCCCAACAGGCATCTCCAGTATGCGCCAGGGAGCTGCGCTGCAGACAGGTGTTCTGAGGCCAAGCCCCTTTTTACACCTCTCTGCAACGCAGCTCTGTGGCGCTTACTGGAGGTACCTAGTGGTCTAGTTTGACCCTAGGGACCCTTAGGATTCAAGGGGACTTAATCTCTCAACTTAGAACAGCCACAGGGCGCGTTTACACAGTGGTGAAGGGAGGGGACGGGGCCTGAGGTGACGTGTGCAAACACGCACTATGGCACGTTTTAAATTGGGGATATAATTTCCATTCAATACTGAGGGCCCCTGGGGGCTAACTAGCCCACCAAGTGCTTCCAGTAAGCGCCACTGAGCTGCATTGCAGAGAGGTGGTCCAGGCCGTGCCACTTTTTACACCTCTCTGCAACGCAGCTCTGTGGCACTTACTGGAGGTACCTAGTGGGCTAGTTGGACCCTAGGGACCCTCAGGATTCAAATGAACTTAATCTCCCAACTAAAAACGGACACAGGGCGTGTTTACACAGTGGTGAAGGGAGGGGACGGGGCCTGAGTTAACGTGTGCAAAAACACCCTGTGGCCTGTTTAAAGAGGTAGTTTTAATCCCCCTGCCCTATTATATACTAGGGGCTTACAGAGGAGGTCATGCTAATCACAGGGGGACCCCAACGCATAATGTTCCCTAGTGTATGTAGGTGTTTTCACTGTATTCTAAGTGTCTTTTAACATAGCACTGGCTCTAGGACTGGTTAGTCAGACTCAGTTACCACCAGTATCCATCTGAAAAAGTTGAGGGTACAGGATGATTTTGCAACAAGGCTTCTTTCTGCTCTTCCTTTTGTTCTTTCTGCACGTTATCCTTCTTCCTGCACTTTTCTTCGTCTTTGAGGACTTCTGTTGCTTCTTTCTGCACTTCTTTTTTTTCTTTCTGTGCATTTTTTCTTCTTTCTTCACATGTCCTATCTCTGTAGGCATAGTTAGAAATTAGCATTTAAAAAACCTTTGAAATTCACAGAAAAAACCATAGGTTTCAGGCACGTTATAGTTAGGAATTAGCATTTAAAAAACCTCAGAAATTCACTGAAAAAACCATAGGTTTCAGGGGTGTTATAGTTAGCTGGACTTTTCACTTGTACAAAACCATTGAAATTCCCCCGTTATAGTTAGTTCAGCTAACTATAACTCGCGCGCCCGCAATGCACTGCTGATGACGTCACATATTACATCACTCATGACATGGTCAGTGACATCACTCATGACATCACTGATGACATCTCAAATGACATCACTGATGACATCATCCTTGTGCTAGAGTGGCAGACCTCCTCTCACCCTAATATAACCTTTGATACACACATTCAAAAATAGAGACTAAAATTTTCAAAACAATGGACATACCAATACCAGTTACAACAACCTCTTCAGTAATTCTAAGATCCACATACACATCCACTGATTCACCAACAGTCCTATACAGTCACTCATACATGTACTCACTCATCATATGTACTCATACACCTATACATCCTGTTACACAATGCCACTCATCCATAGAGTTACTCACACACATAGTCACTCATGCTAATAAAGAATCAAACATACATTTACTTGCATATACAGTTATACACGGGGAACAACCTTTACAACGCAACTTTTACAACGCACTACCTTTACAACGCATTTTTTACAACGCATAATCCATTACAACGCATGACATTACAACGCATGACACTACAACGCATTTTTAAAAACTACCTTTACAACGCATTCCATTACAACGCATACTACCATTACAACGCATACCATTACAACGCATAATATTACACTACACTATCCAACACTTACCCTACTGTTGCACCCCCTGGAGTTAGAATAGTAATTTTTACCCCTATACTATCCAACACTTACCCTACTGATGCACCCCCTGGAGTTAGAATAGTAATTTTTACCCCTATACTATCCAACACTTACCCTACTGTTGCACCCCCTGGAGTTAGAATAGTAATTTTTACCCCTATACTATCCAACACTTACCCTACTGTTGCACCCCCTGGAGTTAGAATAGTAATTTTTACCCCTATACTATCCAACACTTACCCTACTGTTGCACCCCCTGGAGTTAGAATAGTAATTTTTACCCCTATACTATCCAACACTTACCCTACTGTTGCACCCCCTGGAGTTAGAATAGTAATTTTTACCCCTATACTATCCAACACTTACCCTACTGTTGCACCCCCTGGAGTTAGAATAGTAATTTTTACCCCTATACTATCCAACACTTACCCTACTGTTGCACCCCCTGGAGTTAGAATAGTAATTTTTACCCCTACACTATCCAACACTTACCCTACTGTTGCACCCCCTGGAGTTAGAATAGTAATTTTTACCCCTACACTATCCAACACTTACCCTACTGTTGCACCCCCTGGAGTTAGAATAGTAATTTTTACCCCTATACTATCCAACACTTACCCCACTGTTGCACCCCCTGGAGTTAGAATAGTAATTTTTACCCCTATACTATCCAACACTTACCCTACTGTTGCACCCCCTGGAGTTAGAAAAGTAACTTTTACCTCTATACTATCTAATACTTACCTTAAATGTAATTTAATATTATGCGTTGTAATGGTATGCGTTGTAAAGGTAGTATGCGTTGTAATGGAAATGCGTTGTAAAGGTATTTTTTAAAAATGCGTTGTAGTGTCATGCGTTGTAATGTCATGCGTTGTAATGGATTATGCGTTGTAAAAAATGCGTTGTAAGTGCATGCGTTGTAAAAGTGTGCGTTGTAACGTCATACATCCGTTATACACACACCACCACACTTACTTCTACGGAAACTTACACATACTTAGTATTTTAAACAATCACTTATAGAAACACATACTTATTCATACAGGAACTCTTTCAATCTCTCACTCTCACATATACTCACTTATATACACCAATAGTCACATATACTAGTTTAAAACATATGTAGTTACTCATAAAGACACTATTGAGACAGTCATTCACTCACTAACACACCCATACACACACTCATCCACCCATACAGTCCTGCACACATACAAACAGTGAGTCACTCATTCATGCACCTATGCACTACGTAATACCCCCCACCGAACCATGCAGACACTCAGACTGATACTCAAAAAACCAACTAATAACCTATAGACACCCATGTACCTACTCACCAACCCATGCAGCCACTTATACACAAAGTGAGAGACTGATACAGATATTTACATATTTAAACATTACTCACTAAGCCATGTATTCACTATGATACACTTAATCAGTCAGTTACACAATCAATTTTTCAAAAACAAATCATCCATTTAGACACTTATATACCCATTTATTCTTCCATCGACCTTCCATAAACATATTTAATTTTCAGAAAAACACACACTCACTGGATGATGTCATCAGTGATGTCATCAGTGATGTCATTTGAGATGTCATCAGTGATGTCATGAGTGATGTCACTGACCATGTCATGAGTGATGTAATATGTGACGTCATCAGCAGTGCATTGCGGGCGCGCGAGTTATAGTTAGCTGAACTAACTATAACGGGGGAATTTCAATGGTTTTGTACAAGTGAAAAGTCCAGTTAACTATAACACCCCTGAAACCTATGTTTTTTTCAGTGAATTTCTGAGGTTTTTTAAATGCTAATTCCTAACTATAACGTGCCTGAAACCTATGTTTTTTTCTGTGAATATATATATATATATGCAACTCTAACCACTAGTATCTGTAGTAGACGTTTGTACTTGCTACCATTCTTATGTGAATTATATATATTACCTAGTTATAGTTAGGACCAAGTTTCCATAGGAAGAGCATTTTTTGTTTTGCTTATAACTTTAGCTTCGTTTGATGAATCTTTATGACAATTTCCAAACTAATTCTTTGTTCATATCAGCTCCTATGTGGGAAGTTTGGGGGTGATTCGTCAAGGGGGGGCGAGAAAAAAGGAGGTTCCCAAAACGTGTTTTCTCCATGTTAATTTCCATAGGAAACTTTAGACAAGGCTACAGGTCGAACGGGTGAACGGAATTACCCCAAATTTGGCAGGGAGAAGGGTCTTGGTCTAGAAAGCACGCTTTTGTTTATTTGGTGTAAATCCGTTCAGTTGTTTTGGAGAAATATCGAAATGTACAGATATCGATATTTGGGAATTCTGCCATCTGATAGTCTGAGGCGTTACGAGCACGAGCTTGCTGCTTATTGGTTAGGAACGCTGCGAGCGGTTGCAACTAGGAAGTGTTGGCCGCCATTTTGTGATTCCGTCGAAGCGAGTAAGGGGAAAAAAGGGCGAAAAAAGTAGGAAAGAGGACGGTAGGAGCACTGTAACCTTTGTGGGGGTGTTTAGGGTGTGCTATAGAGGGGGTGCGAAGCGAACTACTCATAGCTACCGGTCTGAAAGTGCTGGGTACGGAAATTGAGTGAGGTATTGCGTAGAGTCTGATGCTGCTAAGGTGAGCTGGTGCGGGAGTCGGGGATGAAAGCGTGAGCCTAAACTGTGTGTCTTATGGTGTGAAGTCATGTGCCCTGGCCGCTGTGCCACACCTGTCTAAGTAGTGTCAGTAATATTTTATACGTAGTAGGAGGAAGATTTGTTTGGAACACGGTAATTTGTATATGGTGCTTAGGTGGTGTTATACAGGGAGTGCGAAGGTAAATCAATACGGTATTTGTAAAGTGCAAACTACACAGAAAACGATAATTGATTGGAAGATAAGATGCATTGGGTACTAAAAACTAGGGTGCATATTAGTTGCGTGAAAAAGCATGTTTGTCATTGGTTAATAAAGAGCAGTCTAAACGTGGAGTACATTCGATAGGATGAAATGTGCAAAGCTCAACCGGACATGCTACTTGCATTTGGAAGGTACATTTGGAACTAAAAACAATGGTGAACTTTTAACCCGCAGGTGCTGTAAAATGTTCGAGAATATGCTGGGGAAAAAAACATTGTTTAAAAAAATCATGAACTTTTAACCTACAGGTGTCGTAGAATGTTCTAGAAAGTGTGGTGATAAAATAGGTTGAACTTCTGACCTGTATGTAGCGTGGAATATTAAGTAGCATTCAAAAATAACCAATGGAGATAAGTTTTGGAATGTCGATGAAGGAATGAAGTATTCTGATTTGTTCTTTACATGTATTTATATGTGGAGCGACAGAGAAATTGTGCCATTACTGGTTCCATTCTTGATGAAAGCGGTGCATTACATGTACTGTGTGACAAAGAAAGAATTGCATGCAAGTGTGACATTTGAAATCTGCATACCAACTACAAAGGTGAGGTAAAATGAACAAGGTGTGTTATTTGTTCTGTAGTAGTGATTAAGTATTTGAGGTTATATTTTTAAGTTTGAAAGTATTTTTTATTTGAAAATAATATCCTGTTAGTAAAGTGAGGTGTTTCATATTGGTTATAAAATATGCATAAAGTTTAACCTGTTGTTATATAAGTACTTTATATATGTTTAGGAATTTTTTACAAAGAAGAAATGTAGTTTGTCATCTTTAAAGGACTGTATGGTTTTGAAACTGAGGTACAGCGTTAATTTGGGTTTGTTAATGTATTCAGGCGAGATAAACAAAATGTTGCATGTTTGCAAATTATACTTTTTGTGGAAGTAGTGGGGAAGGGGGGTAGGAGATGTATTTGTTATTAAGTTAAAAGCGATAAAACCAAAGCCAGAAATGTTATGTGGACAGGTTGTGGTCTCATTTTTGACAGTGAGAGGTAGATTTGAATATAAGTCTAGGTAGGTTGTTGTACTGTGAGGCCATCTACAGTGTTTTAAGATTACATGGAGAGGAGATGGAGATAGTAAAAGTGATACGTTCCTTTTATATGTACGCATAGTTTGAATCATTTGAATATAGGTTGAGATATAATATGAACATGGTTTCTGGTTTGCATTTGGGTATAGTTAATAGTTTTAGTAGTTTGTGACTAGTGAATAATAAAAAGGTAGATATACTAAAATATATGGTAGTAAACGTATTACTTATTGTCTGTTCTTATGAAATAGAAGTGGTTGGGGAGTGTTTCTTTCGAAGAGATGTTTTATAAATGTGTGAGAGATAAAAATAAATGAAAATGTTCAGTACATTTTCTGTATGACTTTCTTAACATTAGTAAATTACATGTCATTACAAGTGATAGTAATTGTCAGGCTGTGTTCCTGTGCTGAATATACGTAGGTGTTTAAGTGGTCCGGGTTTTACCAGTGCTCAGTTTCACTATCTCTTTTGAGACACTCGTCAATTTTTTCTTTCAATTTAATGACCTTAATATACATACAGTAAAGGGATGGTATATCAAAAGTTTGGGAATTACAACTTTGCTTACTCTTCCCATCCTCTGCTATACACTGTACAGAGTGTTTAAACAACTTTATTAACATACAGATGTATAGCTAGTAAAGGTGGTGTAGTGCCACTGAGCCCATTTATAAACTGTGCTATGGGATGGTTTATGTTTTACCCGCCAATTTACATGTTTGAATACTTTTGGATGATAAGCGTTACGGAAGACACCTTTAAAAATAAAGCCCGAGTATGGGTATATTGCCGCTACTAGGAATGGTGGTGGTTTCTCTTTGATTTCGTACGGTTAAGCAATGGCGGGTTGGGGTGGGGGAGGTGGGTATGTTGGTGATTAAAACACAGACTTTAGTAACGTGCAGATGTCTAGCTGATGTAGTACCACTGGGACCATTTATAAAGCGCCGTATGGCATGGTATATGTTTTACTCGCAAATTTGCATGTTTTAATATGTTTTGCTGATGAGTGTTTCGGGAGATATCTGTTGAAATTAAGCCTCTGTATGGCTATAGTGGCGCTTCCAGGTTTGTTTTATTGCGTAAAGTTAAGCATGGGCGAGTGTGGAGGTGGTGTAGTGGTAGTGGGACTATTTATAAACCGCCTTATGGTATGGTGTATGTTTTACTTGGAAAGTTGCAGGTTTCATTACCTTTTGCTGATGAGCGTTCCGGCAGACACCTGTTGAAGTTAAGGCTATGTATGGCTATAGTGGCGCTAACGGGAGTGCTGGGGCTTGTTGTTTTCATTTCGTAAGGTTAAGCAAGGGAAGGGGTGGGGGTGGGAGAGGTGGGTATGTTGCTGATTATAACACAGGACATTTGTAACGTGCATATGTGTAGCTAGTAACGGTGATGTAGTGCCACTGGGTAAATTTATAAAGCGCTCTATGGCATGGTACATGTTTTATCCAGAAATTTGCATGTTTTAATACCTTTTGTTGCTGGGCGTTCCGGCAGAGACTTGTTCAAATTAAGTACCTGTATTGCTATAGTGGCTCTACCAGGTTTGCTGGGGTCTTTCTTTGATTTTATACGGTTAAGCAAGAATGGGGATGAGGGTGGTGTAGTGGCACTGGGCCCATTTATGAAGCGGTTTATGGTGTGGTATACGTTTTTCTCGCAAATTTACATGTTTTAATACTTTTTGGTGGTGAGTGTTCCAGCAGACAGCTACGCAAATCACACAACATTTCTGTGGATAACAAATCTTCGTGCTGATAGACACTCTTGCACTGTAGTAGAAGGCTGCCAGCTTTGATGGCAAATTATGAAACTTGGTGCCATTGTACATTTAAATGGAAGCTTGGATCATTTCTTTGTTACTATGGTGCAGCGAGGGATTTAAGTGGGAAAAAAACTGGGGGTGCCCTAAAAGGGACGGGGCAAACCTGTTAAAGGGGTGTGGGCTATCCAAGTAGGGGTGTGGTCTACATGAAGATAATTAGCATTATGTGCTTAAGAAAATCCCCTCAAATTAGCCTACGTTCGGGAAACACGCTCTTTAAAGGATTGCTCTTCCGCCTACAACGTGGCTTACGTAGCATGATGTCTTCACTTCTCAGTAGTGAGCAAAATGAGCATGTGCACATCGATGTGCATGCTCTGACTGCAGTGCAATAAAAAAAAAAAAGAAAACTTGACTACCTTTGCGAGGGTCGAAAATAGAGCCCGATAGAGACCAGTTTCGAGTTTTTCTGAAACTAACTGCCAGTGCTCAGAGCCGGCCCACTTAAAGCCCTGCATCCATTCATTCTAAGCACTGCGCCATCCAACCATCTTTCAATTCATTCAGACATTCCTACCCACATACATCTGTCCCTGCAGTTATTCTAAGTATCTATCAGCCCATTCGCCTATGGTAAGCACTGTGCCATCCATCCATTTATACGCCCATATATTCATACATACATCTGTCCCAGAACCAATCCTATGCATCTATCAGCCCACCCGTGTATCCAAAGTACTGGTCCATGCATCCATTTATCCTTCCATTCATCCATATATCCATACATCCATTAATCTAGCTATCCATTCATCCATCTGGCCATCCATCCAGTCGCCCTTTATTCAATTATCCGTCCTTATTTTCATGCACTCTCTGCCGCCAATCCTAAATACTGTGTATTATACTCATCCACCCAGCCTCTTAAGGGGCCGAAAAGGCTGGCGATAATCATTGAGAGGCAGATGAAGTTTCTGATAGAGAGCAAGAAAGCTTTGAGTTGCTCTTTGTGGACCACAGTTCACCACCCTTCTCTGGTGGTGTTTTAAACAAAGGTTGATGTAGGGAAAGAAATGTAAAGCAGCTTTTCAGTGTAAGACGTTAATTTAGAAAGATGACGGGGCATATTATCAAGAACAGCGTTAAAATTATTACCGCTTTAGCGGCAGGAAACTGCCGCTAAAGTGGCGATAATGGGCTTGATAATATGCCCTTGTCAATTCCCATAGCCGGCCAGGTTGTGGTGTGAAGCTGGGCTTCTATGGGAATTCACAAGGGCATATTATCAAGCTCATTATCGCCACTTTAGCGGCAGTTTCCTGCCGCTAAATCAGCGATAATTTTAACACCGTTCTTGATAATATGCACCTAAGTGAGCCAGGCAAAGCGTGTGTTTTCGTAGCTCTACAACAACACCCTGTGAAAGGTGAGAGCACGGTTGTGTTGGAGTTGGCTGCGTGTGGTCGTCTCCAAGGGCGCAACCAGAGCGAAATTTCGGGGGAGGCTAGTTCTTTCAGCAATAGGCAGAGTGGGGATGTAGGAGCTCCAAATAGGGGTGGAAAAAAACAGACATCATTTCAAAGCAAATGGTCTTTTGAAGACCTGTGAAGTACTCGGGTGCGGCTCTGTGTGTGCTATTGGGAAGCTGTCTCAGGGAGTCCGGGGCAATGGGCGTTGTGCGCCTGATGGTCTCTCTGCTAATCACGCCACGATGATGTTGCTCCTGCGCTGCAAAAAAAGAAGGGAAATTGTGAGAGAAAATGGCTCTCTTTAAAGGATTTCTTGTCTCCTGCAACTAGACTCACCTGGCATGATGTCTCCACTTTTTAGTAGTTAGCAATGTGCATGGTCTCACTGTCTCACTACAGTCCCAAAAAAAAAAAAAACAACAACGGTCTACATTTGTGAGGCCCGAAAATGGAGCCCCATAAAGATCCGTTTCGAGGACCCCAAAAATAAACTGCCTGTGCTCAGACTCCCTCCCTTCCAATTAAAGCTTTGGGTGCAGTGTTAAATTTGCGAAGTTGTAGATAAAGGGCCACATGCATCAAAACAAAAACCGGTCGCAAACGGGCAGATTCTCAGAATCTGACCCTTTGCTCCCGGTATTTTTGCATTTGGGATGCATCATCCCAAATGCAAAAATAGCAAATTAAGGAATCTCTAAATAGCGATTCCTTAAATTGCGATTGCATTTAAGGAATCTCAAATTGAGATTCCTTAAATGCAATGCATGAAAGTAAAAATATTAGCGATTTCGCTAATAGGGGGAGCAAATTACCATGAAGTTGAACTTCATGGTAATTTGCAAAAACTTTGAAAAATGCACTTTTGTGCATTTTTCAAAGTTTCATGTTGCGCACACACATGCCCTTAGAGCATGTGTGTGTGCAACATATGTGCACATATCAATTTCAGGGGTGCAATAGGGTGTCATTTTGACACCCTTGCACCTTTGAAATTGCATGAGCAATTTGCGAGTACCTACTGGTACTCGCAAATTGCTCATGCAATCTACAATTCATTCCTATGGGCCTGGAGGCCCATAGGAATGAATGGGACGGCATTCCTTAATTGCTACTCGCAATTTGCTAGTAGCAATTAAGGAAAGTTAAGGAATCGCTATTTGAATAGCGATTCCTACATGCATAGCCTTTTGCTATTCCTTATTAGCGAATCCTTATTTTTCGCTAATAAGGAATCGCAAATGGCATTGTTGATGCATGTGCCAGAAAATTGTTAGGCTAATAATGGTAATTTTTCTGTGTGCCGTTTGGTTGGTTATATCATCCTAAGTATATAGATTACAATTTTAAAAAATATTATCTACTATAAAGTTGTGTGCGGTGGGTTGCAGTGGGAGTGTGTGGGGTGGTGGGGTGCGGTGGAGAGGTGAAAAGTACGAGGTAGTGCAGTTACATGTAAATTGTAAAGGTGTATGTAAATAATTAAATAAATACTTGCTGTATGTTCTATGGCACTACCGGTCATCCTACTGCTCCCCTGCCGTGCTCCATCGCGTTGCAGCACTACCTCTGGAAGCCGTCAGTAGAATTTATGTAATTATATGTTATTATTGTAATATATTGAACTGATGTAAACAATAATTGAATCTATTTTTTTTTTCAGAAAATTATTTCGTTTGGATAAAAATTTGAAAATGCCTAGACCTGACAAAAAAGACAAGAAAAGGAAGCATTTATATTTGCAGAAAAGAAAAGATTAGGAATTACAAAAAAATGAGAGCACTACACAAACAGTTTCTTCTGGTAAAAACACAAGACAGTTTTTACTAACATTTAATGAAAATAACATCACACAAAGGAAAAAGAAGAATTTTTCAAGTAAGGAGAAGGAGACTTCAATTTCAAATACAAGGAAAAGGAAACATGATAAAGAAACAGTATCTGTTACCTGGAGACAAAAACAGATTCAAGAAATTCGTCAGAGACTTTTTCAAAGTAGAGTGATTCAGAATTTAATGAGAACATGCTGCAAATATAAAAACAAAGTGCTGCAATTCAAACAGAAGCAGCGTATCGAAAGTATAGTGGATACTGCTTTTACTTTAAAACAAAAGTTATTCATTGTGTTTTTGAAGAAGATCAAACTATTAGATAAAGTAATTAAAGTGTTGAAAGGGAAAAGTAGAAGAAATAGACTTGTGAACAGAACCAACTTTTGCAAAATCTTTAGTTGACATTGGAAACATACTTCTACTAGTGAGCCTTTTTTTTAATGAGGAAAGTTACTTCCAGGAAAATAGTTTACCATTTGCGGTAGATACTGGAGGTCGTTGCTACGAAGTTCAGGATGGTTGTCCCCTTCCGAAAGAGGAATTGGTTGGTAAAAGTGCAGAAGAGTTAATAGTTGAAGAAGTACAAGGGAAACGTACACAGTTTGTAAGGAAACTGTACTATGTAAAAAGTCTTGCATTATGTTTAAGTGAACTGAATACAGCTCTATTATATGGTTCTTTATCAGATGTTCAAAAAAAGTGTGATGATGAAGGAGATGGGAAAGTGATTAGCACTGATCAGTTTGAAGAAGAAATTGGAAGGTTTAATGTAGTGTGCTCTGAAATACCAAACTATGTTTGTGTTTGTTGTCGACGTAGTCATTATAAAAGTCAAACTAGGAATGTTGATTTGTATTTGAGAAGTGAAAAGGAGAACAATTGTAAGTGGAAAGAATTTGCAACTTACTTGTTGGTGGAAGGTCGATTTGAGTTAGGTAGTGATCAACGTATATGTAAATATTGTTACAACAAATTAGAAGAGAACAAAATGCCTGCTAGAGCAGTACATAATAACTTAGAATTAGTAGCTATTCCGGAGGAACTGGCAGAATTGAATACATATGAGTCTGTTTTAATTCAATCTGTTCATCCTTTTCAAACTATAATTCGGATGGAGCCTAAAACGGGTAAACTGCCACCAACAGACTTGCAAAGAGGGCTGAAAGGAAGAGTAGTGTACTTACCTTTGGATTTTAAGAAAAATATTGAAACTATTGCTGGAGAGAAAGAGGAAAATGAGGCAGTAGTCATTCTAGTAAATGGTGTACCAACAAAGAGTCGGAAAATATGGCAAGAATTTGTGGATGTTAATAAAGTTGAAAAGGCTACCTTATATCTTATAGAGAACAATATTTATTACAAAACTGTAAATGTGGATGAACAGGTAATAAGTTTAGAAGATGAATGTGAAATTTCAAGTGGTCAAATAGAGAAAGTGGACAAGTCAAGGACTGAAGAGATTTATGAACATTACACAATAGGTCCTTTGCATTCAAAAGAAGTAATGGGAAGCAGCATTGAGTGACTTCAAATGAAAAAAGCACAGGGAACTCCAATTAGTGTATGGGAGAAGAGCTTGGAAGCTCGTTGTTTTCCACAGCTGTTTCCTACTGGAGAAGGTGGACGATATGATGACCGACCTGTACGGATTCCAGCTTCAGAATATCGGTCAACAAGATTAAACTCTGAAGATCCTAGATTTCAGTGCATTCCATACATATTTCACCTTTTGTTTGAAAGTGATTTATCTTCTCTGTCGTATGCAGTGAACCACATACTTAAAACTGGAGTTCATCAATCACTTCTTTCTGCGAAAGAATTTATGGAGAAAGTTGAAAAAACAGATGGAAATTTAGAAGTACAGTTAATCAATTTGATGGCATGTCAACGTGGAACAAATGAGTATTGGTATCGTCGTCAGGGAGAACTCAAGTGTATGTTACGGAACCTAGGTACACCAACATGGTTTGTCACACTTAGCTGTGCAGAGTATGCATGGGAAGATTTGCTTGAATTTCTAAGAGAAGTGAATTTCAATATTTAAAAAAAGGTTGAAATAAAGACTCCTGGTGACCTGTGTTCATTGGATCCTGTAAATGTGTGCAGATATTTTAATCATAGGTTTTAAGCTATGATGTCTTTTATCTGCAATAAAAAGAATCTACCCCTTGGAGAAGTTACCGATTTCTTTTGGAGAAACGAGCACATAGCACAAAACGCTGGTAAGATAATAAACATTGCAGTATCAATCAAGATCAGCCGGTGTGACCATAAACAGGCAAGGCATGTCTGGAGTAAACAGTTTCTTGGCAAGCTTCACCGTCTCCATTCCGTGGAATTAAGGTGTGTTTTTGTGAGCATGAAAGATAAGGTGAAACCCCCTTCCCACTCGAGGTGTGACTGAGAACACGGCCGTGGGGCAGGTGTGCACCCGCTGAACCCACTGGTCTCTTGAGATGAAAGGGCCCTCAACAGCCTGTCAGTTAATGCCATATATATTTATTGTGGGAAACGCGCCTGATTTGCTCCATTTAAAACCGTGTTTTGCTCTCTGGAGCATTCTTTCAAACATTTCCAGCTCACTCTTCAAAGAAGGAATCAGTGTAATGCTGTCCTTCCTCGTGTTTCTCGAGCTCCCTTTTCTCCAATGTGGAAATCAGCGTGTACAGTTCGCACTGGGGACCTGCAACCTGTTGTTGATATCAGGAAATTTCTTTTTTTTTCTTTACTGGAAAAACATTTTTTATTGTTTCGTATTTTTTTTTGCAGATTTATATAGCGCCGCGAACTCGACCCGAAGATATTGGAGCGCTTTACATAAGCACCAGTTACGTTAAGCAAGGACACATTTGTTCCCTTGGAGAAACCATCCCCTGGGCCCCTACATGTTTGGTGGCAAACCGTTCCCTTTCCCTGTGCGGTTCCTCATTAACACTCGTCATAGTCTATACGCTAATCCATGCTTAAAATGTCATGTCACGGGCCGGCGTTGGAAATCATTCGGTAACTGTTTAACTGCAATCTTATTTTGGAAACACCTTTTGTTGGGAGAATTACGTGGTGCTTGTATTATTCAGCAGTGGTTTGCAATTGCTTTACAGTCGCTAGGTCCGCTTCCCTGATGGCCGGCAGTGGCTGGTGGCTACTACTTGTCTTTCTCATTAGAGGGGAAGGTGAGGGAATGGCGTGGCTCGTCAGCACTATGTCTTGGTTATTTTGGTACGGTGTGATTGGTTGTCTGGTTGAAAGTGAAAATCTCTTATTCGCATGTTCGCACCATGCTTGCGGGAGGCTGCTAGGTAGAACTCGCCGCCTTGAATTGACATCTCATGAAGTATGTGTATGGCACAGACTAGGGCAGCCTCGAGCTTCGTGTGATTGAGAGATTGTTACTGCAGTATTTTATTTGTGTATTTGTTTTTAACATGTACCCTGGCAGACCCACCCAACCCCTTGCACGTGAGTTGTATGTAGTGGCACAGGTTAGATGAAGGGGATACGCTGAACCTAGTGGCTGAGACCAGGCGTCATTTTTTTATTGCTTCATTAATTAAATGTACTGCATGCAGGTGCAGCCCGTGCCATTAAAACAAAAACAAAAAATTAGATGGACTATGACTGCCAGATGAGTGTAAAACATATCTATGTGTTTTAGGGGACATGCTGCTCTCCTGGGGAGGGGGGCAGTGGGTGGGATCACAGCGTTCATGGCATGTTCAGAACTGCTCACATGCCAATCATAAGCAGCAATTGCTCTATTGCCAATATCTTTTTCGCTCGAAGTTTGCATAGGATACTGAACCGTAACCAGTTAAGCAATGAAAGGTTAACAACTTTGACGGTTCCAAAATGTAAATAGGATGGCAAAAAATTACTATTAGATGACCCGAGACACAATGCGTTTCTAAAATGTTTTATGACCCAGCAGGACACGCTAGCAGTTCTACCAAGGTAGAGGGCTGTCAGTAAGCTCAAAGCCCAGATATCAGCGAGGACAGTGCAACGCGATGTGCTCTACACTGTCAGATGAAGCAGTTAAACTGATAGAGCACGGGTTCTCTGAGGACTTATGAGGCAAACTCATATAGATTCATCACAAGGCTGATACAAATGCAATGAATTAAGGCCTTTGTGCAGATGGGGAACTGACCCTTTATAAATATCAGAATCTGTGCCTCTATACATATCAGGCCGGGGTGTAACGCAGGCACCTGCAAATGGGCTGTGCAGCTTGATTTGCTGCCAACAGTGATAGAAGACAATGTCTGTATAACTTGTAAGTTATACAGGTAAGGTAATATATAAGATGTTGAACAATTTTATTTCAGAAAGATGTGGAGAATTTTTATGTGTTTCAGTATTTTAAGTCTACCCTTTCACAATTGCCTTATAAAACTTATTGCTTTCTCAAATTTGCTCACTCACTGCACTGACTCGCCGCAGGGCAGTCATCCTGAACTTTTACGCCCTACCACTTTCAAATGTCACCAGCCGCCACTGCAAGCAAGAGGTGCACCTCATACACATATGCTACTATGGGTCAAGGATGCACCTAAATTTGGAACTGATTCGGATGAAACAGTATTGTCTTTCATCGAACAGTATGTGACATGTGAGATTCCGAGAGAAGAAGGAGATAGAAGCTTGAGACAGCAAGTTTTACATTTCCAAAGTCACCGTTGTGGAAAGTACTGCAGAAGAAAATACAATTCTAAAGGAAAATTTTACACCAAATGTCGGTTTGGATTTCCACGTCCAGTCATTTGTAAAGGATGAGTAAATTCTTTTTTTTCTTCTGTAAGGCACACAATAACTCTGAAATCTCCAAAGAATACCTACAACTTAAAAAGAACAGAAGTGTCAAAGTATATCAATGACTATAATCCAGTCATTTTAAAAATGTGGAATGCGAACATGGACATCCAGTATGTTGCAGATAACTCAATTGATGTTGCCCGTTATATTACATCGTACATAACAAAATCAGAAAGAACAGAGATGAAACAAATGTGGGAAGAAATTGCGCAAGAGAAAAGCGTAAGCAAAAAATTGTACAGCTTTACTTTGAAAATACTTTCCCACCGAGAAATTGGATCCTATGAATGTTCAGACCGATTGTGCTCTTCAAGTTTATATTCAAAGTCTCGAGGAATCATTTGGATAAGTTTAGGTCTTGCCTGCTCACGGAATAGAGTGTTGAAATCATTAGAAGAAATTGAATACTTAGCAGCAAATGAACCAGACAATACAGACATTCTTAAAACTATGGACACATACTATCCGAAAAGGAGTCGACATCTGGAACAGCTATGTCTGTATGAAGTACTTCAACATTACAGCTTCAAAAGAAATGTTCAACAGAATTTAAAAGAAGGAAAATATGCAGTAGTTGGATGTTATGGTTGTTTAGTAAAACATGCAAAGGGTAATCTTATAAACCACAAGGAACTCAGTTGTGAAACTCCAGATAAACGAGAATTTTACTATTTAGCACTTCTCCAACTCTTTAAACCATGGTGTAGCGAAAGTGAATTACTTGGAGGCTTTGACTGCTACGAAGTTTCTTTTAATGCATGTAAAGATAGCATTGCATGTACAATTTTCCCTACATATTTAAAAATGTTGAATGATGAAGTTGAACAGGAAAACACTATTAAAGCTGAAATAGCCAATGAAAGTTCTCAAGATAGTCAAAGTAGTGGTCAATGTAGTCAAGATCCTCTTGGACAACCAATACTGAAAAATGAACCAGCGATTGCTATGCATGAAGTCGAAATTGCAATGCAACAAGCACACGAGGAGAATATTACATTGGAAAAGTTAGAAGAACTAAATGTTGAACAGAAAGAAATATATGTACAAGTGAGAGAACAGATAGAACATGGTTTGATGCATGAAAAAAAAGAATGTGTGTGTTCATCTTTTAAACCTCTTCTGATGTACATCAGTGGTCAAGCTGGGACAGGTAAAAGTTTGTTAATTAAAGTTTTCTTCAAAAAAAACTACTGGTTCACATTTATGTTCTGTGGTAACAGCTCCAACTGGATTAGCGGCAGACAATGTTAAAGGAGCTACTTTGCATAGATTACTGATGTTACCAGTTGAGCATGATAGCAAATTACAATATCAGAAGTTGTCTGGAGAAGCTTCTCATGAAGTGTCAAGAGTGCTGAAGAAAATGAAACTATTAATTATTGATGAGGTGAGCATGGTCTCAAACTTAATGCTTGCTTTTGTACACTTAAGATTGCAGCAGGTATTAAAAACAGATTATGACGTTCTCTTTGGAGGAAAACATTTAATTGTATTCGGAGATCTGCTACAACTAACACCTGTAAAAGGAGAACCAGTGTTTAAAACTCTTCTACATGAAGACACAAAGAAATCTCTGGGAAGTATTGGAAATGTGAATCTGTGGTTAAATTTTTAATATAAAGAACTCACTCAGAATATGCGACAAGCAAGAGATGAAGGTTATGGAAATATTCTAAAAGATGTAAGAATTGGTGTTCTAAGCAAACATGGCAAAGTCATCTACTAAAGAACTTGTTTACAAATGAAAGCACACCAGCAGAAGTAATGTACAAGTAAATGAAAGAAAAAAAGTCTATAACTTGCTTAATGCCAACAGTGGAAGAGTGATATACATTTAATAGGGAGCTTATGAAATTGGAAAATGAAGAAATAGTTCACATTGAAGCTATTGATAAAATCGAGCATCAAGGAATAACAATTCTTCTTTCAGAAAAACTACAGACTAAATTGGATTCTTTGGAAAAGTCTGCATCAAAAACCGCTGGCTTAGAAAAAAATGTAGATGAATGTCGGGTAATTTTGAGGCGTAATCTGGATGTAGAAGAAGGTTTCGTGAATGGAGCAATGGGGAAAGTTGTTGATTTTGTGAAATATCAAAATAGATATGGAATTGAGTTCTTGAAAGTTAAATTTGATCAGATTACAGAGGTAAGACAGATTGCGTGTTGTGCTGTACGTTTTTTGCTTGTAAAAGACTTGTATGTTCGTAGAAAACAGTTTCCCTTCTGTTTAGCATATGCAATAACTATTCATGAATCTCAAGGTTTAAGTATAGATAATGCTTTGATAAATGTAGGAAGAACTGTGTTTAAAGAGGGAATGGTATATATTGCATTATCTCGAGTTAGAACGTTGTCTGGTTTGTATTTAATTGATTTTGATGAGAACAAGGTTAGTGCTGATGTTAATTGTGTAAGAAAATATAATCGTTTAAGAAGGCTTTATGCTCCAAGTTTAGGTGAATATCCTATTTATGAGAAACGTGTTGTGTGTTCAAAACGCAAACATGGTGAAGAATCAACTATGGTTGGAAAGCAGAAACAAAATCAAGAGAAAAGATGTAAAGAAGCAGAAAATACAAACAAGTGACGATGTCGTCGGATTCCAATTAGAAAATGCTTCTGGTGTCAACTGCTATGGTAATGTTATTCTAAACGTTATATTTTATCTTGAAGATGTTTATGGTGAAATTATGGAAAGTCAGGAAAAAAGATTATGTTCGGCACTTTATACTTTATTTCAAGAATTGAAAACTGATAGACGTAAGATCCATTCTGCTTCTGGTATTCGCCAACTGTTGGATACATGTACTGGATCTTTAACGTTCAGTGCTAATATACAACAAGATACACAAGAATTTCTGATGGTTAAGCTTGGAGTACTGGAAGATGAAGGAATTCAGATTGAGAGTTTATTTGGACTCAGTTACAAATGGGAACATAAATGTGAACAGTGTTCGTTAACTTTAAGCACTATAGTTGACAGAGAATGATTTCTATATTTGACAATACCTGACTGCAAATCTGTACCATTTTCCAAATCACTAAAAGAAGCAGATCACGAGATGAACTGTTCTCGTTGTAAATCAACAATGCTATCTATATTATGCCTACAAAGATATGGAAAATATTTGATTATAATGCTACAACGCTGTAGACCAAATGGAAGAAAAGTGGAAACCAAAATTAACATTTTTGTTGCTAGTCAAGTATCTATTTCTGGAAGAACTTTTGCAACAGTTGCTATTGTTTTCCATGCTGGAAGTACTACCACAAGTGGACATTATACAGTTTAAATTGTAATAATGGTTGGAGTCACTGCAACGATATACACTTGGAAATGAAACCGAGATTGCCTTATGAATTACCCAACTCATACTTGATATTTCTGAAACAAAGATTTTAGATACACCATTCGGCTTTGTGGGGAGGTGTAAAGATACTTCAAGGAATTCATACTGGATGCTTTTTTTTTATACATTATTTGGTGTATTGAGAAAATGTTCACAGAAACTACGAAGTAAAGGTAAGATTTGAAGATTGGAAATAGTATTGGATGTGTTATGTGTGTTGATTTTGTATTATATTTGTGAGAATTAGGAATTTGTTTTTTTTTAACAATCTAGTTGATTGTTTTTCCCCTGCTGTTTATGATGAAACTACTCTGATATCACTGTGAATAGTGAAGTTAAGTAGTAGCTGATGACAGCAAAAAAAGGGAGAAAAATTATTTTCTGAATGTTAAATTATTTTGTATTATTTAAAAACTCACTGTAATTTGTGAAATATATTACATTACATAGTAGTTTTTTTTTGTTTGTTTTTTTTTAAAAGATTTTTTTTGTGCACAAAAAGGGTTACAAACACGGGCCTACAACCACCAGGGCCGGCCGCTAGTAGTCGAAGTGTTCCAGCATATCAGAAAACAATGACTGGCCCACAGGGGCTCCGCACTATCACAGTAGATCAGACTGCACATAAGGGAAATCAGAATACACACTTTTAGTATAAATAACAACAAAAAAGAAAAATACAAAAATACAACAAACAAGGCGAAACGACTTATGAAGGGCGGCGAACACCAGCCGGGGGAGTCAACACCCAACCACCCGAGGGCGGTCAATAAAAGAAGACCTGAGAGGGAGGGGGGGGGCCACGAGAGAACCAAATCTGTACTCCAAAGTACGAGATACACAAGGAACCCTCAAGGATCAGGGGGACGAGGCAACCCCGGACGCATCCACCAAAGGGGGAGCACAGATAGACCCACGATACGCGTTCCACTGCCCCCAAATTCTACCCCAAGCCCCCGGTTTACCACGAGCCACATACACCGTTTTCTCCCTGAACATGCACCAGTCCATGTTCTCCTTCCAGACGGATACGGTGGGAGGCCGCTGGGAACCCCAAAGCTGTGCAATATCTCTCTTTGCAATCATGTTCCCCAAGGCCGCCCACTGAGCCTGAGCCGCGTTGCAGTCATTGGGCTCCCATACATTCAGCACACAACGACGCACCTCCGGCAGCAGAGCGACCCCGGTGACTCGTCTCATAATATCATGCACCCGGCGCCAGTATTCCGCCACCTCGCGGCATTCCCATAGGATATGGAGAAAGGTAGCACTGAGCCCGCAGCCACGCTTACAGAGTCCGTCGTCTGAAAACCCCATCGAGACCAGGTGGGGGCCCGTCACATATACACGATGGAGAATCTTAAGCTGGACCAGGCGGAGACGGGCCGGGATGGCCACCTCCTTAGGGGATGACAGTGCAGTCTGCCAGTCCTCATCGTCCAGCTCCACCCCATCTCCCGTCCATGCCTCCCGAAGACGCACCAAGAGGTCAGCCCGATTGTTTATCAGTTTTTTGTAAATCAGGGAGATAGTACTGTCGGGGACGTGACCATCGAGTATGCGGTCCTCGAGAGGCGAAGAAGAAGGGACCGTGGTCCCCTCCCCAAAGACCGAAAGCAGGGCGTGCCGAACCTGTGCATAACGGAAGAACTCTCTGTCACTAAGCTCATACTCGCGCTGAAGCGCCGCGAAGGATTTAACAGCACCTTTAACCCACAGGTCCCCCACTCTGCTGATGCCGATCGTATCCCAGCGCTCGAAGCCTTTCGTTGTCCAGAGGCTTCCCAAGCGGTCTGAGTCGAATAGAGGAGTGGCGCACGTTAAACGCTCACTCCAGCCCATCGCTACGTTAGCCGCCTTCCATACACGGAACGCAATCCTGGTAGGGCCCGTAAGGGCCCCACCAGCAGACCGCGAGTAAAGCGCTCTGTTATAGTTACCGCCGGGGAGCAGGAACTTATCCATCTCATATGCCGGGTTCGAACCAGGAGCGTACGTAGCATGATTAATGGCAGACAGCTGGGAGGCCCAATAGTACCGTCTAATATCAGGAAGCGCGATGCCCCCGTCATACCAGGAAAGAGTCAGCTTGGCCAAAGCGATACGCGATCGCCCGTCCCAAACCAGTCTCCTCTGCAAACTCTCCACCTCCCTAAAGTAGGCCGCAGGAATGACATCAAAGGAGTTCTGGAGTGCATAAAGGAATCTGGGAAGGGACATCATTTTAAACAGCGCCGCGCGACCAAGCGGAGACAAGGGCAGCTTACACCACCGAGCCGTATCTGCCCTCAAACGCCGGAGTGGAGACAGGAGATTCTGCTCATAGCGGACCGCCGGATCCAACGAAACGTACACCCCCAGGTATTTAAAGCCGGACTGAGATATTTGGAGCGGAAGCCGAGGTGGCAAGAGAGGAAGACCACCAGAGATAGGATACACACAAGATTTGGACCAGTTAATTATCAGACCCGAGTTTTTCCCGAAGGAAGTAAGGACATCAAAGAGAACATTGAGCGACTTCCGCGGTGAGGTGAGATACAAGAGAATATCATCCGCGTACAATGAAACCCGATCCTCGAAGCCCGGGGCCCACCGGAGCCAGGCAGCGAGCGGTTCCAGGGCGAGAGCAAAGAGCAGCGTGGACAACGGGCACCCCTGCCTAGTTCCCCTCCCGAGAGCGAAAGGCCGAGAAACCCGCCCATTGACAACCACCTGAGCCATTGGTCCAGCATAAAGGAGCTTCACCCAGCTAAGGAACCCCTCCCCAAAACCAAACTTCGCCAAGACTGCCCAAAGAAATGGCCATTCAATGGTATCAAAGGCCATCGTGACGTCTAGGGAAACCAATATGGCCGGTTCAGCGAAGTACTCAGCCCTAGCGAGGACGCCGTGCAGACGCCGTAAATTGAGAGCGGTATTACGATGTGGGATGAAGCCACATTGATCCGGATGTATCAAGTCACATATAACGCTCAGCAGGCGATTGGCGAGGACCTTAGCAAGGATTTTGGGTTCGGCATTTAGCAGGGAAATAGGCCTATAGGAGGCACAGCGGTCACGTGGCTTACCCTCCTTGGGAATCACCACTATAGTAGCCAGACGCTGGTCGTCAGGAAGGGAACCCCTCTCGAGCGATTCCTGAAACATATGACGGAGGAAAGGCACGATTTTATCCGGGCGCAACTTATATAGTTCAATCGGCAGACCGTTGGGGCCCATAGCCTTGCCCGAGCGGAGGGAGCGAATCGCAGTAGCTATCTCTTCGACAGACAAAGGGGCATCCATCAGCTCGCGGTCCTCGACGGATAAGCCGGGCAGGGCAATATCCCGAAGCAGAAGACGAGAGTCGTCCTCATCTCTATCAGACACCGGGGAGTACACTGCACGGAGGTGGTCAGCAAAACACTCAACAATCTCACCAGGCTCAGTCACACACACTCCATCCGACACCCGAAGCTCCGGGACCACACGATTCACTCTCTCCTTCTTGTCCAACCAGGCAATCAGCTTACCCGCCTTGTCTCCGGCGTCATACAACCTACCCTGCTGCTCCCTATACATAGTCTTGGCAGCATCAGTGACGAGAGACTTATATTCAAACTGCTTCAGGCTGAGGGCATGCAGCCCATCCGGGGTGACGCCCGCCTCCAAGGCTGCCTCCAGCCCCGATATTTCAGTCTCCAGCGTCACAACCGCCTCTCTCTTAACCCTCTTGGCCTCCACTATCTGGGACAGGGCATGCCCGCGGAGCACTGCTTTGAAAGCTTCCCACAGGGACACCGAGGACAACACCGACCCCTCATTCTCAGAAAAATATTGATCAATCGACTTAATCAGGCTATCACGGATCTTGGGGTCTCGCAGGTACCAAGGGTTAATAGGAGCGATCCGCCCAGCGGACCGCGACCCGGTGTCAAAAAGCAACCACAGTGGGGAATGATCAGAAATACCCCTGGCCAGGTGTTTGACCTCTCGAATCCGAGTAGCCTGGGCCGCGGGCATAAGGAAATAATCCAGTCTGGAGAGACTCCCATGGGCCCCAGAGTGAAAGGTGTACTGACACCGTGCCGGATGCATTAACCTCCAACAGTCCACTAGACCGAAGGTCTCCAGGAGCCCGCCCAGCCACGCCTGGGCAGCAGGGAGGGCCCTGGGCGGATGACGGTCCAGGTCACCCGAGACAACCGAATTAAAGTCCCCACCCATAAGCAAAAGACTGTCAGGAAGCCCAAGCAACATACGACCCAAGTCTGAGAAGGTGGAGTTCTGGAGGCCCGGGGGAACATAGACCGAGATCAAGGAAAGGGACTGCCCCTCCCACCTCCCAGTCAGAGCCACATAGCGCCCTCTATCGTCTGGGACCACCCTGGTGATCTCAAACGGAAGTGAAACTCGCAAGAGAATGCCCACCCCTCTCGAACCAGTGGTGAAACCAGAGTGGGCCACAAGTCGATATCCCCCCCTGTTCATAGCCCGACAAACATTGCCAACCAGATGCGTCTCCTGTAAGAACACCACATCAGGAGTCAGACGACGCAGATATTGCAGCACAACACCCCGTTTGATACGGTCCCCCAATCCATTGACGTTCCAAGACATCAATCTCAACCCGTCCCCCCCATCCCCTCCAGTAGATCAAGGGCCCCCTAGCAAAGAGCTCAACACCCAAGGATGAACCATAGCCAATACTTCGCCTTGAAAACAAAAAACACAAATCCAAACAACCCCACCCACCCACCAACCCCCCCCCAACTCCAACACCCCCCACCCTGCACCCCTGCGGTCCAAAAAACCACCCCAACTTGCAGTGTGCCTGTCGCCCTACAAACCCCATTCTAACAAAAGACCCCGGAGGAGGGAAGGGACCCGTCCCCGCCCGCTCCCCACACACAACATATTGAAACAAAATGCACAAAAGAAGTAGAACCCAGCCGAACAGTACAACATGGCAGAGTCCGGGACCATAAGTCACTCCAAAGGAGACCCGCCACCCTCGGTACCGGCAGAGGGCCCAGTCCGGTCACCCCGGTCCGGCAGCGAATCCAGCCAGTCACTCACATTCGCAGGAGAGTCAAAAAAAGTAGTCCGATCTTCATGTTCCACTCGGAGCCTTGCAGGATAAAGCATAGAGTACTTGAGACCGAGGTCCCGGAGACGCCGCTTCACCCCCTGGAAGCCCATCCGCTGTTTCTGGACAAGTTGGGTGAAGTCCGGGAAAAAGTTAATGGACGAGTTCTCATGTCGGACCGGGCCATGGACCCGTGAGGCCTGCAGAATCGCGTCTCGGTCTCTGTAATGGAAAAGTCTCGCAACGATAGGCCTCGGGGGGGCACCCGGTCGCGGCCGGCCACCTGGCACTCGATGGGCCCGCTCCACAGCGAAAAACTTACTCAGGCCAGCGGGAGCAAGATGTTCGAGGATGAGCTCCTCGACCAGGAGATCAACCGGGCGGTTATCGGAGGTCTCCGGAACGCCTATGACGCGGATGTTATTGCGGCGGGCCCGTCCCTCGAAGTCTTCCAGCCGCCGGGCCATCAGATCATTGGCCGACTTGAGATCGCTGAGAGTGGCCTGCAGGTCCGACACGTCCGTACCAAGGGAGGACGTCCGCACATCCAGCGATTGAACCCTCTCGTTAGTCTTAGAGAGATCCGCCCGGATTCGCGTAATGTCAATGGCCACCGTGTCGATTTTACGGGCCAAGGCCTCGTACTGCATAGCGATGGTCTCTCTGATGCCCTTAATGGCGCCCATGATGTCCTGCAGGGACAGATCCGGAGAAACGGACGGGCCACCACTGGTGTCCTCCGGGGGGACAGTGGCCGTCCCGGGGGATCCTTTACCCTGAGTGTAGCGGTCCATGTTGTTCGTCTGGACCGGTCCCCCACGTAGGGATGTTTTGGTCTTACGCCTCTCGGGGTCCCCCTTGCCTCCCATGAGAACCTCGATCGCCGAAGGGGACCACCGAGGAAGCGTCGAGGTGGCACAGGCCAGGCAGACGCGTGTCGCACCACAGGCCGCAATATGGCGGAGCGAAGGGACCCCCGTCAATGAGCACACTGGCAGCAGACGAAGCCACCGGCATCAAGCGCAGGCAAAATGAGAGGCCAGTCGCACCAAGCAAGTCCACTGTCCAGCCCCTAAAAGACCAAAAGTGAAACCGAAAGTGATGTAACGGCCACTGGCACAGCCCCGCTGCCGTTGTTGTTCAACTACGCCCCGGCTCCACAGATCACCCTCGCATCGGGCACAGCCGTCGGGTGGGCCACAAAAGTTCAAACCACCATAACTCCGGATTGCCAGGTCCGATTTGATTTCCGAAAGGAGTTTAGTGTTCAGCCAGCATTCGTCTCCCAGATTCCATCAACCAAGTCAGGATAGAGTCAGGATAAATTCCGAGGAGCAGCGAGGGTCCGGGGAGCCCTGTGCTCACGCGACCATCTTGGATGCGCGCTAGGCTCCTCCCCTACATAGTAGTTTTGCAGTTTATTTTATGTAGTTGAAAAGTTAGAAAAAACAGTAGTAATGACAAATAGCACAATAGTAGTTCGATATTTAAAAAACCTTTGAAATTCACTGAAAAAACCATAGGTTTCCGGGACGTTATAGTTAGAAATTAGCATTTAAAAAACCTTAGAAATTCAGTGAAAAAACCATAGGTTTCAGCGACGTTATAGTTATAAATTAGCATTTAAAAAACCTTAGAAATTCACTGAAAAAACTATAGGTTTCAGAGACGATATAGTTAGTTGGACATTTGACTCATATAAAACCAGAGAAATTCGGCTGTTATAGTTAGATGAGCTAAATATATCTCACGCACTCGCAATGCACTGCTGATGATGTCACATATTACATCAATATCACACAAAAGGGGGGTCTAAGGGAATTTAGAGACCATGCCGGATTAATTCCCCTATCCAATGAATCAAAAACACAAAAATAATCCGAGGTCTTATCGAGAACACAACGTCCACCTCCCGGTAGACCTATAATATCGAGAATAGGATCATTGTTGGAACCTTTATCGACATTTGTCGATTATTTTTTAAGACCACTTGTCAAAAAAATGCCAACCTTCCTACAAGACACTAAAGACGTGCTTCGGCTCCTACCAGACATCGACTTTGATCCCAAGCTGGATTATTTAGTATCTTTTGATGTTGAATCTCTATATACATCCATTCCACAAGATGAAACTCTGGATACTATATCTCAGATTCTCTCAGAAACCACTCTGGATTCCATAACACCAGTCCACTTTATAATGGCATGCGCCCAAGTGGCAATGAAAGAAAATTTCTTTCGATTTGAAGAAAACATCTTTCTACAAGTCTCCGGTACCAGCATGGGCAGTATTTTTGCGCCGAGTCTGGCCAATCTATATGTTCACTCCTTTGAACAAGATCAGGTTCTCAACATCAACAATCCCTACTTGAAGTCTATCCGCTTGTGGAAGCGTTATATTGACGACGTGTTGGTAGTATGGAGAGGTGATACTGCCTCCATCATAGCATTCCAAACATGGCTCAACACAAGAAATAAATTTCTTAAATTCACAGTGGAATTCAATAAGGCAAGAATCTCCTTTCTAGATCCCTCCATCTTTGTTACACCTACAGGTCTAGAGAGTGAACTGTTTCGAAAACCCATGGCTCGTAACTCTCTGTTACGCTATGATAGCCAGCATCCAAAAGCATTAAGAGATAATTTACCATATGGACAATTCCTCCGGGTCCGGAGGAATTGTTCTACTAAGGACAAATACATAGAACATTCTAACAACCTTATTGCACAACTGAGAGAAAAAAACTACCCGAAGAAATTGATTAAGCGCTCATACAAACATGCTACTAACAATAATCTGGAATCTCTCCTAGAACCACCCACAGTCAAACCACCTCTAGACCGCCTTACGTTTGTCAGCACGTTTTGCTCACTTACGAATGACATACAAAAATGCGTTAGAAAACACTGGCGCATCTTGAATAGCTGTACAGATAAGATACCTGTCCCCCTCTTTGCGTTTAAAAGAGGTACTAATCTAAGAGACAGGCTTGTACACACTCGACCTAACACTCCCACCACACTCACTGTAGGCACTCTGGAACCTTCCCGCAGTTACAGGCCATTTCCCCTGTGGCTCCTGTGCGGTATGTCCACAAACCAGACAGTCTAAGACCATAGACATAGGTACTGACAAAACTTGGATTCAAAAAAGGTTTACCAATTGTAACAGTGACAATCTTATCTACCTTATCACTTGTCCCTGTGGTACCCAGTACGTTGGTATGACGACTCGTAAAGTCAAGCTACGTATGTTAGAACACAAAAGCACTTTCAGGTGCAAAAAAACCATCACCAAATTGACAAGACATTTTGTAGACTTGGCACATAACGCAGATGAGTTCTCTTGGACAGTTTTGGAAAAACCTGTCATTCCCTCACACATCACCGATGTTTCCCATTTGCTATTTTTACGTGAACAGAAATGGGTGTTCAGACTTTCAAGTGATACAAAGGGCCTTAATGATACGATCCCTTGGGTGTCACTACACAAGTAACACCTTTTGGGTTACCTCCTGAGCGTATTGCCTGTTCAGGTTTCCTACTCTATTGATCCTGTGTATCATGTTTATTATTATATCTTGACACTTTTTGCATTCATTTCCACTTAAATTTACATGATGTGATTTGATCTGGTGTCTCAATCAACGCACTGTTTACAAGAGTCCTTAGGTATCTTTGCATTGTATATCATCTAGGTGCCCTCATGATTCCAGTAGGTAAACGACAAGGATGATGACACACTAAGAACTGCTTCTAGGCAGTCCTATATTCATTTATTGTTCTCTGCTAGAAATAGCAACGCATTGATACGTATGACATTTATAAACATTACTATATCCCCCTACCATTCGGAATACGAAAAAACGTATTTAGGAACAATATCTACAACACTTTTGGTTCTTCGCATTTAAGAGCCCCTCTTCTACTCTATTTTTTTAGATAAACACACCCTGCTAAGTTCACATTAAGGATTATTGGCCATTTGTCAACAACGACGTAAAAGACTACACTTCCCATGAATACGTTACGTTTTTTGTAGTCCTTCATGACGACGTTCACACCGACACGCACGTTGCAGTGCTGACGGCGCTCGGTAGTTCACTGTGATATTATCCTTCCTCCAGTGATCTCATCAAAAGGGTGACTTAATATTTTGAATCACAAACAGGTGGTTTGGTTTTTCCGCATATAAGCTCACCTCGGTTCCTGTTCCGCTACCTCCATTTCCAGCTCAGTCGTGGCGTGAGGTAACGACGGACAGGTAGGAACATTTTAGGAACTGTCACTGACTCCTGACAACATTAATCTTTGAGACTTTTTGCTACAACAGATTCTTAATTGTTTGAAGTACACCCGTTTAACTTGTTAGCAAACATGCACGCTATATGTGTTGGGCATACTCATTCTTACATAGCCTTCAAGGCTTCATATGTCGCGCATTTTTTGAGGATAGAAAACATCGTCTCCGTATGATTTGTCCTCCTTTCCCCCCCCCCCCTGTTTCAGAGCACCATTTGCGACATGCCACTATAGGAATAACATATATGTGACTCAAAAACTAAATATTCAATCTTTATGTATAATACATGTGAGTCTTCTAAAAACAAGAACATTAAATCATAAGAGATGTGTGTGACTGATGGGATTGTATCCTTTGCTTTTTATAACACTGACTGAGCTGTCAGACTTGCTGATGACGTTCTATGTAGATATAGGTTTTTCAAGTCCTGTTCATTAATTTTCTATATGTTACATTCTCTCACTTAGTGAATACACATGAGAGAGCGTGATTAGCCTCCAATCTTAGATATGTGGAGTATGTATAAACTGATTTATATTTGTTTTGATTTGCTATTTTTGCTAGAGCTGGACCTCATTGACAGGAGCTGGTGCCCGGTGAGGTGAGGTGTAACCCCTGTATTTTACGGGTGAGCATTTCTATTTAGCAGTAATACGAATGAGTATTACTTGCGAATAACTACATACGAGTTATTAGTCACATATATTTAGATATTCTTTGTACTGACAGGTGTCACTGCTTGTGTTTTGCAGATGAACTTCCCGATAATACAGCGGAGTTTGTATAAATCCTAACTGTATGTTAAGCCATTTCATATTATTTTGCAACCCTTATTGGTGCGATTGCAGTAGCTGAATACAGTTTTTTTCACAATAGATTTGGTCCTGAAGAAAGCCGAGGACAGTTTGTCCAGCCGGCTGAAACATGTCGACCAGTAGCAGCAGTCGCTTTTTGACACTGCTGATTTTTCGTTTTTAAAAAAGGATCGCACGTGATTCCACACACTTGATGTAAAGTGCTTCTCTCTTGCGAATCCTGTTTTAATCACTCATTTTGTTTGCACTGCACTTCTTTATCCTAGATATTTACTCTAGATGTTGACTTCACAAAAGAGCAGATTACGTTCTCCACTTCTGTTCTTCTTTCTTTCCTCCCTGGTCTCTCTATGAATGATCCAAAAAGAGGTCATAATTAACCTGGCATTCCTCTATGATCAAGAGGACAACTGGAGGTTGTTTGGATAACCCAAATGATGATAATGATCACATTGACGATTGATGGGTATCCAGAGACGATGAAGGTTAACTTCTCCTTCTAGAATACCTTTTCCTTTTAATTTCTAACATATTACGTCACTCATGACATGGTCAGTGACATCACTCATGACATCTCAAATGACATCACTGATGACATCATCCACGTGATAGTCTGACACACCTCTTCACACTCTAATATAACCTTTAATACACCTACTCTAAAATACAGACTATCAATTTCAAAACCATAGACACACCAATACCAGATATTAGATACCCATCCACTGATTCCTATCTATATATTGTGAGCCGGACATACACTGATACAGTCACTCATACATGCTGTCACTCATCATTACATCAGTATAATATCCACTCATACACCTATACATACATTCACACAGTGCTACTGATCCATAGAGTTACTCACACATCTACCCAGTCATGCCAAAAATCAATCACACACCAATGTACTCACCTATGCAGATATATACACACCACCCGACTTATTTATACACACACCACTTCCTTTATTTATATAGATACTATCACATACTTACTATCTTATACAATCACTAATACAAGTACACATCCGTGTATGTAGACACTCTTGCAATCACTCATTCTCACATATAGTCAATTATACACCCCTACACTCAAATATACTGTCTAAAAACATATATAGTTACTCACATATATACAACTGAGACATCAATTCACTAATCAACACACCTGTACACAGTTAGCTACCCATACAGCCCTTCCGAGATGTAGTTTGAATGTATAGAACCAGTGAAACAGCTATTCAGACATGTATGCACAGAGTCAGACACTACTCACCCACTCAGATAGACACTCAGACACCCATACAGATACTCATAAAAACAATCAATAACCCATATAGACACTGATGTAGCTACTCACCAACCCATGCACCTGCTTACACACCAACTGAGAGACTAATAGAGACATTCACACAGTTTAGTCACTAATCCATGCATTCAGTAACATATGTTCAATCAGTGACTTATAGAGTCAGTCATGCATCTACTAAATAATCCATTCAGGCTCATTCTTCAATAGACCTTGGCATAGATATATAAGAAAAATATTTACAGTTTACAGAAAAACACATTCACTGGATGATGTCATCAGTGATGTCATTTGAGATGTCATCAGTGATGTCATCAGTGATGTCACTGACCATGTCATGAGCGATGTACTATGTGACGTCATCAGCAGTGCATTGCGAGCGCGCGAGTTATAGTTAGCTCAACTAACTATAACAGGTGAATTTCTCTGGTTTTATATGAGTCAAATGTCCAACTAACTATAACATCTCTGAAACCTATGGTTTTTTCAGTGACTTTCTAAGGTTTTTTAAATGCTAATTTCTAACTATAACGTCCCTGAAACCTATGGTTTTTTCAGTGATCACCAGTAGGTAGTTATAGTTATAGTAAGGACCAAGTTTCCATAGGAAGAATATTTTTTGTTTTGCTTATAACTTTGGCGTCGTTTGATGAATCTTCATGAAATTCTCCAAACTAATTCTTTGTTCATATCAGCTCCTATGTTGAGAGTTTGGGGGTGATTCGTCAAGGGCGGGGCAAGAAAAAGGGGGTCCCAAAACGTGTTTTCTCCATGTTAATTTCCATAGGAAACTTTAGACAAGGCTACAGGTCGAACGGGTGAACGGAATTACCCCAAATTTGGCAGGGAAAGCACGTTTTTTTTATTTGGTGTAAATCCATTCAGTAGTTTTGGAGAAATATCGAAATTTACAGATATCGATATTTGGGCATTCTGCCATCTGATTGGCTGAGGCGTTACGGGCGCAAGCTTGCTGCTTATTGGCTGCAAACGGTTGCAACTAGGAAGTGTTGGCAGCCATTTTGGGATTCCGTTGAAACGAGTAAGGGGGAAAGAGTAGGAAACAGGAGGATAGGAGCACTGTAACCTCTGTGGGGGAGTGCGAAGCGAAGTAGTCACTCCTACCGGACTGAAAGTGCGGTGTTGCTTAAAGTGACATGGTGCTGAGATGAGATGCTGCTACACTCGGATATGAAACCGAGAGCCTAAACCGTGAGGTCATTGCTGTAAAGTGATGTGCTCTGGTGTTTGTAGCATACCTGTGGAAGTAGTGTTAGTAGGCGTTTATACCATACAGGAAGTGGGAAGCGAACTACTGACCTCTACCGTGCGTTTATACTATACCGGAAGTGGGAAGCGAAGTACTCACGCCTACCGGTGTGAAGACTCGGGGCTCAAACCGAGCTGATTGTTGTAAAGTGATGGGCTCTGGGCGCTGTAGCATACCTGTGGAAGTAGTGTTAGTTTGCGTTTATACAATACAGGGAGTGGGAAGCAAACTACTCACCCCTACCGGTCTCAAGACTCGTGGATGAAACCATGAGCTCATTGCTGTAAAGTCATGTGCTCTGTGTAGTATTCCAATGTAAGTCATAGTAGAATGTTAGTATGTAATGCTACTATAATGTAAGTATGTAATGTTAGAATGTAGGGCGGTCATGAGGGGAATCTTGGGGAGTTTGTACACGGTGCTGGAGAAGACCGTTGCCTTGCTGTGTGCTCCTGTTGGTGGCTGTTTAAGCTGTCTTCTTTTCCTGCATTAAATCTACTTATCGAATCCACTGCTGTCTTCCTCTTCACTACATAAATTTGGCAACGAGCGGGAGAAGGTAAAAAGAAGGCAGCACTCACCAAGATTTTGAGCTTGCTTGCGTTCTGCTGAAGACATGTTTTCTTGGTGAAGCTGTTTCGACTCATCCAAGGGTCGTTGGCTGATCGAACTATGTGATCCTACCTCTGGTAGGATTTATATTTTTTGATTTTGGGCTTCCTCTGCCTCACTACACTCTGGTTGCTGTACTACACGTGTGCAAGTAGTGTTAGTATGCGTTTATGCTAATTCTGTAGTTATGCATTAACCAATGCATCATGGCCCTATGGAGCGCCACCTCCCAGGCGCAGGTCATACAATGTCCCGGGGTGTGCATCCGCGGGACATTTATGTTTGCTATTACAGGGCGGGAGCATTGCTTCCACCCTGTGATAGTAAATTCTTGTTTGCCTCGTTGAAGCGAGAGGAGGAAAACCTCGTATCGCTTCAATAAAGCGGATCTGTATGGTAAAAATGGAGGGGAAAAAATGGAGCAGGGTCTCACCCGTTCATTTAAATGAGCCCACTGGTGGGTAATGTTCCGGGGACAATCCTATTATTACATTGCGAGGTCTCTGCAGCACTGGGGACCTTAATCTCATATGTAAATTAGGTGCGGGAGGGCACAGAGACGTTACGCAGACTAAGGGATCGACACCTCCCCGGGTATTGTTTACGAATTGTTCGGGGGGCTTCAAGGCCAACTCAACTATTTACTTAAATATGCAGGGTGGGCCTCGCCAGTCCTTGAAGCCTCGGTGGCCCTAGGCAGTGCCTTATTGGTTCTTAAATCACACGGGCAGTACTCATGGTGTTATAAAGTGATACACTCATAGAACCCTTGCCGTTGTAGAATTATCCAGGCTTCATTTATGTAATAGTCTGTTGGTTTATATTTGGTAGGTGCACCACAAAATTAAAAATGTTTTCCCTCATAACCTACTATCAACCGCCGATTTTCACAATAAACTACAGACTTTAACTTTATTCGAACAACAGTAAAACATGAAAGAAGTGGGTGGGACTCCTCCGGAAGCAGCGTGCAAAACCTGCAAGAGAAAAAAGAAACATAAGTATGTGTGCCATGTCCAAGAGAACAAGCATTTGCAATGCAATAGGTCTCGCATTAACGCGAGTTTAAGCTATTGGCATTGTAAATGACAATGCCTTTTATTGATGTTTTAAAAACGAAAAAAATAGGCATTGTTATTTGCATTGTCAATAGCTCAAACTCGCGTAAATGCGAGACCTATTGCATTGCAAATGCGTGTTAATTGCTGGCAGGTCTATGAACAGGAGGGACCCGGCCCACTTAAAGCCCTGCGCACTGTACGTTTCAAGCAAGCGCCCTCTGCACGAGACTAAAGGATCCTTGCATTTTGACCCAAGGCACCCTGCCCAGTGACACTGGCTCCTCCTCACAGTATGAGGTTCCTATCCCTAAAAACTCACCACCATTGGCTCACCGCATGAGACCAGAGGCAGCCCTAAGCCGCGCTCATGAGCTGGCATCAGAAAAGAGGCAATACCAGCACGCGCCCTAAAGTTCTCGTAAGGCGCCACTTAGGCGCTCTAAAAACGTCAAAATAAATACAATGAAATAACAAGCCTGGGAGTTGTGTGCGCACGCGCTAAAAGAACATTTAAAAAAGCACACGAGTGGTACTCAGAGACGCTTGAGTGAGTGCGCTGGCAATGAGCGGGTACGTGATCGCGCATCCTGCTCTTTTTCAAAGCACATACTCGTGCTTGTGGCTGCACACTCCCACAAGCCGTATGCCGCCACAAGCACGAGTATGTGCTTTGTACAAAGAGCTGCACGACGACTAAAGGTCTCCTATGCAGTGCATGCGCACTGCGTAGGCGAGACCTAAAAAGAAAGGTAATCAGAATGAAAGGAAGAAAGTGAGAATGGGACAGAGAGCGAGTGGGTGGAAGGGAGAAGGGGAGGGAGAGACAAAAGAACAGAGGGAGGAGGAGACAGAGCGTCGGCCTACTGCACCCAGCCCTCACTGTTCACCTCCCGTCACCCGTGTGTCTGGGATGCTGGGGTCCACGAGAAACAGTGCGGTCCAGCAAGTTTTTCGAATGAAACAGAGATATGAATGAGGCCAGAGATTATATTATTATCTACGGCAACATCGCTTGTCTGCACTTGTGCACCCAGGCTGCTGCACCCCAGCCCCTTTCCCCGCACTGTGCTCAATAGCAGCTTCTGCGCACCGAGCCTTCACTGCTTACCTGCCACAACCGGTGGGTCCAACGACGTGCCGGTGCAAGCTCCCACTCCGGGGTGCCCCTCTCCGGTCGGGGACGGTGTCTTGATACCACGATGGAAGGCGTCAGAAAGGCCAGAGCATCAGCACCGGATGAGCACCTGCTGCGTGCTTTTTCGTGCAACTAACTCAGTGTCTGAAAAGGGAGAAATATTATAATGGTGGAAGCGTCTTAAGGTAAATGAAGGTTTATGTCAACCTTAAGAGAGAACACCAGTTCCTTCTTGAAGTACGATCTACCAACTGTTAGTGGTAATCGTGGTTCAAAGAGTTGGAGTGCACGAGAATACACAAGGGTAAATAATAATATGCCAACGTTCACATACAAAGGAACAGAGCGCATGCTAGAAGGATAATGTGCGCGTGCAATGCAGTTGGGCACGCCTGTGTGCATGTACACTTAGTAATCAGCTCACTACAGTGCCCCAAAAGCCAATGCCACGTCTCTGTAAGGCAGCGCTGCCCGCTGGCTCAGGCCTACAGTACGGTCCAGCAGGTCCTTACAATGAGACAGAGATGTGACTGAATGAGGTCAGAGATCACATCATTACGCACGGCAACATCGCTTGTTTGCACCTGGGCACCCAGGCTGATGCACCCCATCCCTTCCGCTGCACCGTGCTCAATTGCAGCCCCTGTGCACCCAGGCCCACTGCTCACCTGCTGTCATTGGTTTGTGTCCAAACACAACGGCCAGAAGGGTTCACAATTCAGATGTAGTTTTGATTGCCAGGATGATGTACACCTCATGGATCCCTTTTTTTATTGCGCATTGTTGTTGGAAAACGAGGCAGCATCTGTGAGGCCTGCACAAATAACATGACTACAATTGTCCTTCACTGGGAACCAAACACCCAATTGTAGCGCCTGACTCTCAGAGGGTAGCGTTGCAGAGCAGTCTGAGGCTTACTCAAGGGAGGTGGTGTGGGCTAGTAATCGCCATTTGCAGGTGCACAAAAATAACACTCAATAATTGATTGTCCAGTCTGTACTTTGCTTTATAAAAGTAAGAGTACATTTATTAAACACACACACACCACTCAATACTATGCACCAATTTACAAATATACATAAGCTGTTGGAATTACTTTGTGACATTGCATAACATCTCCACCCCTCCCGCAGGGGGGGTGGGGTCTAGTACCACCACTCCCATGTATGCACATCTACTTGCCCCCAATGCAGTTAGTTGAACATAACCTGGAGCGAGGGCCCTGCGCACTGGCACCATCCCAGTGGCGACCCACCCCATTACCTCAACAAGCATTAAACAGGGGTAAACCTGCCTTGGTGACACATGACCCTGACTGAGCATCTCCTACTGACCATAAAGTATGCACCTCTATATCTTAAGGGCTAGCAGTCTGGGGTCTTCACCTAAGCACAGCAGCAAGAATCCATGTTTACGCACACTTTAGAATGACAGTACTCACCACCTTGGTTGATCATTTGAATGCATTTCAATTACCGCCCCTAAGGGTATCACAGATGAAATCACAAGATTGCGCATATAAAGCCAGACACCTTAGCAGGACTGTCTGGCAACATAGCCCCACTTGGCTTATGACATCTCCTTACACATGTGACTTACAGTCCCTTCAAAAGAAGTACTCCTGGCAACTACACTTCTCCTGCAGTGCGCCTCTTCACTTTAAAAGGAATCACAGGTAAAAGCATGGGATTTCGTAAATACAGCCAGACCCCCCTAGCAGGAAGGTCCAGCAACATAACTCCATTTAGCTTAAAATCACCTTACACATGTGACTTACAGTCCCTTCAAAAGAAGTACTCCTGGCAACTACACTTCTCCTGCAGTGCACCTCTTCACTTTAAAAGGAATCACAGGTAAAAGCATGGGATTACGTAAATACAGCCAGACCCCCTAGCAGGAAGGTCCAGCAACATAACTCCATTTAGCTTAACATCACCTTACACAGGTACTTCACGTTACACATGTGACTTTCAGTCCACCTAAAAAGAAATAACCAATAGTAAATGCATTTCGGTGCAATTACACCACTTCACCTCCAGGGGATGCCCTTCTCCAGACATCCCCAACTCAGCCCTTCACTCCATGATGCACTTTATAGTACACCCTCATCTGTAGAACATAAGTTCCAGCCTAAAAGGTGTTAAAGGCTGGCTGAGCCCTTGAGGGGTTATTCTTTCAGATGCCCCGTGAAACTTAGGGGTGGACTGTTCTTCTTTATGCTGGGGGAGACTGCGGTGCTCCTGCAGCCCCCCTGCCCCCCTTTTCACACAAGGGGGTGACCCCATCTTCTGGGGGCCACCAGGCATCAAAATGGCAGATTTCTTCGTGCTGGGAGGGGGGAAAGACTGCGCTCCTCCAGCAGCTCCCCCAGCACCTTTTCACAAGTGAGGGTTACCCCCCTCCTCTGAGGGCCACAAAGCACCAAAACAGCAGATTTCCAAATGCCTGGTTAGGCATTATGGGGCGCTTCATGCTCCTCTTTACCAGCCCCAGCCACTGGGAACACTCTCCTCCGCCCTCAGGGTCTCTGATACAGCAGGGTGCTGTCTTCGCTGGCTCCCTGCACCAGCCTTTCGCCAGGCTCTCCTTCTGGGCCTCTCTTCTCCCTGCGCAGAGGCCCCTGCTTCTGTGCACCAGTCCTGGGCTCTTCTTCTGGAGCTGATAGGGTCCTGGGGCAGTCAGAGGGTCTCTCCTTCCAACTACCCATTGCGCCAGGCTCCAGCACCTTCACCCTCAGCACACCACACCCCAGAGAGCTTCTCTTCCTGTGCAAGCACTTTTTAAAAGTTGAGTAGGGGGCTGGCAGGAAGTCCCTGTTGGTCCTATCAAACAGCGTCACATCACTTTCCTGCCCCTGCTCCCTCCTTCTTGTCCTGCCTCTGGGTTTGTTAAAAATGGCGTCGTCCAGTGTTTCTGCCACATGTCTCGGAAGCACCTTCCCCCCACGCTGCCTTCCCTCCTTGGTGCAGCCTGGTGCCTGGCACCTAGTGATGGATGAGTCTGTAGCCCCTCCCATCTTCTCTTCGTGGAGAGGCGGCCCTCGCTTGTGGAAGAAAGGTTATCAATCCATCCAGCTGAGGTCAGCCCTCAGCCTGGGTCTGGTCATGGCTAGCTCAGAGAAATATGACCGTTCTGGATGACCCAAAAGCAGTACAAATATGACTTTGGACTCGGCAGAATACTTATTTTCACATTCGCTACATTGGACTTAAGTGCGTGTCTGGAATCTGTAGGCCTAACGGAAGTTAATTTAGCCATGGGCCCCACATTCCCATAGGGGAATAATGAAGTGAAAACACAGTAAAACACACTGACTTTCCCTGGCATGTTTCTTTCCAGGGTATAAAGCCTATTCCACGTCACCACCCAATACTGCATAAGTCCTGCCACACCATTCACTTTGTAGCTGCTCCTGGACTGCGCACGCTAGGAATCTCCCCTGCGCAGCCCGTACACGTGTGCACACGCGTGTACACATGTGTCTGCATGTAACCAGCCCGGTGTCCCTTACTCCAGCTGCTGAACAGTGGCTTGGTCAAGCCAGGGGAACACCAGTAAAATCCCCATGCAGTCTCTTACATCCTGAGTTCACTGTGGGTGAGTCCCAACTTATGAGTCTCCCCCACCGTAAAAGCTCAACAATTAGGTGCTCAGAAAGCGAACAATCCGGGCGGCCCATTGTGTCAGAACCACCTTCTAACAATTGTGATATGCGAGGTGGATACAGCCATATCACCTGAAGCAGTGTGGAAGAACTGGGACATGTGGCATCATCGTTATCCTATTTATACGTACGCAACGTGGGCTGGGCTTGCGTACGCCAGGCCAGCGTAGGGGTGTGAATAATTATTCGAGGGGACCTGGGCGTTGTTCAGTTCCTGCCTGGGAAGGAAATGTACTTATGTGTGTGTCCCTGTTGCAGTTTTGACGTCGCACAATCCACAATTTACATTAATGTAGCATGTACCGGGAGGGTGGCAACTATCGCTAATGAGATGCTGTCCGAAAACATTGAATGGACAACATCACATGTCGTTGTCAAGCTTGTGGATATGCGCAGACACGCATGTCAATGGCATGCGGTATTATTGAAAGTGTTGCTATCGCGAAGCGCACACATGTGAATGTGCTCGGATGGAGGGAGGCTCAGCAGTGAGGCTACGTCATACACAGTGATAACGCTCATTACAGTCAAGCAATGCATGTCAAACGTGAATCTGAATGTCTCACATATGACACACTACTATACTAGTAAAGCCTGACAACAGAGCATACTGCAACACAAATCTGCACATTACTCTTTACTGTTTGCCACATGTGATCTAGGATGTGCACTCTGCCCGTGGCTGATGATACCCCTTCGAGCCACCAATACCCAGGCCGAAAGGCAGCACAATAATGCGCGAGCACACACACCAGGGGCATCGTGTAACACACATTTGTTTTTTGATGTAATGTTTCAGATGCATGGCTATCACATGTGGAAGGCTACTGTACATAGCATGATTATTGATCAAGATGATCGTTGCATGTTGTGTGTACTATAAGATATGTGTACACAGGAAAAAAGTTTTCAAAAAAACTCTGTAAGCAGAAGAGGTGTCTCTCATCAAACGGTGTAGAGAGAATGACTAAACTGGGTGGGGTCCTCCAACTGTTACAATGGGAAATGTTATGAACCAATCAAAAGCTTTTTATTAAGGTCACATGGCAAGCGCGCACCGAGCGCGCAAGGAGGCCGCACCCGACGCAATATTGAGAAAATATATTTACCATAATATAAGTTTATTACAGTTAGAAAAATATAAATGTGGAAAATATTTTAGATTATCGCTTGCTCTCATATACACTTTAAACTTATTTAGATATAGTTTTGAGACATAAAAAAATAAATGAGAGAATGGCGTACCCGGTGCAATACCATACTTCTATGACGTAGCACAGGGCCTGGCAGCATGCACTCTTCACATACGGAACGCGCAGCCCGCGACCCTATTTGTAGATGACGTAACGCGCGTATTGGTACCGCGCAGCCGTTGCATACCAAACTAGGAGCTGGCGCGACCTTATACGTATATGATGTTAGGCGGGACACGGTGCTATGAAGCCGTCGGATACCAAATGCGCATCCTTAACGAGTTTCGCAATATCGCGGATAGGATTCACGTGGTGAGGGAGCTTGGTACAGTACCGGTATGGGAGTCTAGTTTTCTAAAAAAAAAAATATATATATATATATATACATACTTTTTTGGGAAGATATAAAAAATTACATAATTTTTCAAATTTTAAAAAAAAGGATAAGAGTTGCAAAATAATACAAAAATAATAGAAAAAATATAGGTTTTATAAATATTAAAATATGAAATTAACATTTAAAAAACCTTTGAAATTCACTGAAAAAACCATAGGTTTTACAGACGTTATAGTTAGGAATTAGCATTTAAGAAACCTTAGAAATTCACTGAAAAAAACATAGGTTTCAGGGACGTTATAGTTAGTTGGACATTTGACTCATATAAAACCAGAGAAATTCGCCTGTTATAGTTAGTTGGGCTAACTATAACTCGCGCGCCCGCAATGCACTAGTGATGACGTCACATATTACATCACTCATGACATGGTCAGTGACATCACTGATGACATCACTGATGACATCTCAAATGACATCACTGATGCCAAAGCTCCATACTGACGGGAGAACGCATATTTGACTCCATACTGACGGGAGAATGCATATTTAACGCCAACGTAGAACACTGCTGAGGACTTTAAACCACATCGGATAAAGTATACCTACATCAGTATGGAGCTAAAGCTCCATACTGACGGGAGAACGCATATTTGGCTCCATACTGATGGAAGAATGCATATTTAATGCCAACGTAGAACACTGCCGAGGACTCTAAACCACATCGGATAAAGTCTCTGTGGCTCTCAGATCCATACCGACGGGAGAACGTACAGTGTATGCCAACGTAGGACACTGCTTAGGAGCCCAAACCACGTCGGATTAATTCACAGTGAAGGGTATCTGCTGCTTGCACGGTTCAACTAACTACGTGCATTCGAATAGGTTGCAGTTAAACACTTAAACAGGACTGTGCACGCGTTTAAGTCACCTGAAGCTACTGGGTCCATTTCCTCTAAAAGAAATTAAATAAGGATATCTTTCGGTTTTACAATCAACCCCACGTCCTGAAGATGGTCTGACAGTCTTATTGCCAACACAGACCGAAATGTCGACAGCAACGTCTATTTCTTCACACATTTGTTGATCTTAAGGAACCGTTTTCTGTTTTGTCAGATCGTTTTTCTTAGTTGATTCATGGAATAGATGTACACTTAGTTGCTTTGTAGGTTAATTTGTGATACCGCCAGCACTATGTTTGGTTGATTCCAATTGTACTTCCCTTGTTTATATTTGTGTGTATATATTAAATATATGTTTTTGAAGAAAAGTCCGCCCCGTGTTACCAAATTCATGATTTTGAGACAATTGTCCGCCCAAAAATTACTACCCCTTTTTTTTTTTAAACAAATTTTATTGTGTCAATTTAGCCATCACCATGCAGAGCTCCGTAATCCAGAGACGTCTGCCATATCCTTCATACATTTACATACAGGCAACAGACATTTGTATATTCAAAAACCCTCAACTACCCTTCCCGAATCCCCCCCAACACCCTGTGATCGCACTTCCTCCACCTAGTCCTACTCTCCCACTTCCATCCATCACGCTCCCCCCTTGCATTGTTCGCACCCCCGCGGTGCCCCCCCCATGGCCACTGACTACCATGTACAGCTACCCTATGGGTTGATCTCCCCCTCTACCGGGGGCTCCAGCCAAATTCCCCGATAATCTGCCCACCGTTTCCAGATCTTATAATGTTTGTGTGGGCACCCCCTGGCCACAAAGACGGGCTGCTCTAGCCCCATACAAAAATCCAAACTGTACTTCCATCTCGTCATGGAAGGGGCTCGTGACGCCTTCCACTCCCTCGCAATATCCCGCTTGGCCAGGGTGAACCCCAACAACATAAGATGTCGTTTGTATATGTTACCCCCTATGTCCTCCATGATGTGAAGTATAGCCAGCCGCGGCGATCGGGGGAGCTCCCACCCCAGCACTTCCGAGAGGCAAGCCAACACTCCCTTCCAAAACTTATCTAAAGATACGCACTGCCATATAGTGTGGAGGAATATGCCTTCCTCCCTGCCACACCTCAAACACTTCGGGGATGCAATCAGTCCCGCCCGCCACAACCGCATTCTTGTGAAATACACCCTGTGGAGGTACTTAAATTGAACCAACCGGAGCCTCATGGCTATTGCTGCACCTCGCGGCACAGCCAGCGCCTCCCTCCAGTCCTCCTTCTCTAGTGCGCTGTTCTGCTTGGGTTTTCGGATCAGATAGAACCCGCTCATCGGAGCCTCACTAACCCAGCCAGAACGTTACCCCCTCCCTAGAACCTATTTACAATCCTGCAACCACATATATCTATCACCTAAGGACAGGGGATTCCTACTATGCATACCAAGACCTCACAATCAGCGGCCTTGCGATCCCATACGGATCCAGACCTTTCTGCCCATACGACAGTATCACAAGTGGCGGCCTCGCGGTCCCATACGAACCCAGACCTCTCTACCCAGACGGCAGTCTCAGCACAATCGGCAGCCTCGCGATCCCCTACGAATCCAGACCTCTCTGCCCGTACGACAGTATCACAAGTGGCGGCCTCGCGGTCCCATACAAACCCAGACCTCTCTACCCAGACGGCAGTCTCAGCACAATCGGCGGCCTCGCGATCCCCTACGAATCCAGACCTCTCTGCCCATACGACAGTATCACAAGTGGCGGCCTCGCGGTCCCATACGAACCCAGACCTCTCTACCCAGACGGCAGTCTCAGCACAATCGGCGGCCTCGCGATCCCCTACGAATCCAGACCTCTCTGCCCATACGACAGTATCACAAGTGGCGGCCTCGCGGTCCCATACGAACCCAGACCTCTCTGCCCATACGACAGTATCAGCACAATCGGCGGCCTCGCGATCCCCTACGAATCCAGACCTCTCTGCCTGTACGACAGTATCACAAGTGGCGGCCTCGCGGTCCCATACGAACCCAGACCTCTCTGCCCATACGACAGTATCAGCACAATCGGCGGCCTCGCGATCCCCTACGAATCCAGACCTCTCTACCTAGACGGCAGTCTCATACGACAGTTCATCCTATGATCACCATAACATACAAAAAGGGAATCAGTCTCACTATTCATCAGATCACACAAGGATTGCCAGTTCGGGCATAGCCTGTTCTCAGGTTCGAGGGGCTCCTCTTTCCCTTATTCAGTTACCACTTACCTGATCAGGGTTAACATCTGTTCATGTAGCCGCAGCTGACTAGAAGAATAGGCTACCCTCTTATACAAGAACACGCAGCACATGTTGGTTCACTACAAACTGGATACTTTATTACTCATTACATACACAATCACATAACATTACGATATAACACATAACCTGCAAAGAAAAGTGAAAGATTAAGTTGTACACTCTAATAAGAAGGGGTCGACATCACCTTAGTAGTATGTAGCCTGCACTCAGTGGTCATCTAGGCTCCCTTCTCGTCTGTGCCTCGGCTCGCCTGGAATCACCCTTCTCCGAGTCACTGGGACCTCTTCCTTATCGGCTACTCTCTCCTCTCTGGCTATTCTGTTAGGAAAGCATCTGTCTCTCGGTTCTTCTCCGCCTTCAAGATGGCGTCTGTCTTCCCTGGAATAAGTAGTAGCTTTACTGCTAACGGCTAGATGCCGCCTACGGACTGAACATGTAACTGCCTCAGACTTTCACTAATATAGAGGTGCATTTCCTCATGGAAAATTCCGGCCCGTAACCTGCCACCCACCAAATTCTTGTACCTCCCCGTACCAAGGACACGTTCCCAGCCGGCCGGCCTGATGTAGTGTCTTCGGCATGAAGAAAAATACAATCCTTCGATAAGGGCCGGCCTGAACCGGTTCTCTCCAAGCGAATAACACCTCATAACTAAAACATTACTTTTGACCTAGAAGCATCCCAAGCTGCCGGAGCAGAAAGAAAGATGGAGTCTCTCCCGTTTGAGGCCTACCAGGCCTGAATTCAGCACAGCTCCATGAAATACCCTCACTACAGGACAGGTTATCCCTAATACTAACGAATCTATCCCCTAGGCTATGTGTGCAAGCCCTGATCTATGGGGGAGAGCACAGAATCATGTCGAAGTGCCTAGTAAATAGGCTCCATTCACTACTCTAACCCTTAGGCTTGAATGGTAAGAGACTGAAGTCACAGTCAATCATTGTGCCTCACAAGAAGGCCGGGAAAATCGAGCAGAACATTTCACCCTTGACTTCAGTCTATTATACATTCATTAAACAGAACTAATATCTGTGGAAGAATAATATGAAACAAGACTAACTGATCTATGTCTAGTACCAGGTGTGCAGAATTGAAGTAGTGAAGGAATACACTGAATAAAGCAACAGATAGAAATCAAAATGCCGATAGCAATCAGAATACCTCCTAATATTTGACGTAACAAATGCAAATCAGGTAACCAATTAAAGAGCCAGTCAAACCAGCCCTGGTCAATGTGTTTTCTAACTTCTTCTGTCAAGTCATGTAATTTATCAATGTGAACCTGAATGGATTTTGTATGATCCGACAAGTTAAAACAACAAAGACCCTCAAAATCAGAACAATCGTGTCCATGTTTAAGCAAAAGATAATCAATGGCCGCTCGATTTTGCAAGATAGCCCTTCGTTCACCCTGGGCGTCTAATAGCATGTCAGACAGGATTGTAGAAGTATGATTGATGGATTTTACCATCCAGCAGGCCATTTTCCCAATAGATTTGGCATTATAAACTGCCAAAGCAGGAACACCAACAATTGAAACAGCCAGGCTAAGGTATTCAGACTTGGAATATAAATGCAAAGATGAGTCACAATCCTCCTGTAACCTCACTGTATCTCGAATCACACGAGAGTTGGCATTCGGATGTGAGGAAAACATTAATAAGCTCAGTCTAGTAATGGCACAAGGGCCTCCAGAAATATTTGCGGGGATATATGGCCAGGAAGTATTACCACATGAGAAAAGCCATCCGGCAGGTAGTAACATCGTGCGATAGTGACTGGGGGTAACTACCATACTCTTGCAAGTCATGTTATTCTGAACAGAAGTACATGTTTTCGGTGTCCTTTGAAGGCACAAAGTTCGTTCATGAGCGGTGAATGAAGTGGCACCTTTCAATTTTAAACGCATACATTCAGAAATCGCACTAGGATCACAAGTAAGGAAAAAACATAAATCACCTTGTGTGATATTATAGGTAACTATTTGGGACTGGACGGGCGGTATCGGGTCTGACAGTACAGTACACAAGGGGCAATACTCATGGGCAGCGAAATCGCCCAGAAGAACATTGGGGCGAGCATTTGATATATTGAAAATATGAGTCAAAGTCTCCAGTGAAGCAGGGACAGCAACCAAACAAGTTGCCAGTATATCCGTCACCGATCTCATCGGTGTCAAGCAGAAATGAGGGGTCTTAGTCACTTGCTTGGCCAATGTAACCCAAAAGTTCGGCGACGAATCCCACGCAGCGAAGGAACGCGACACTCGGGTTCTCAACTCAGCCCGGGTTGATGGGATCCCTCCTCTCTCGTCGTACCAGCCCAAAAGGAGTCCAATGCCGACACATCCTGCAGCAACAGTCCAAAGAATGATCTGAAAAAGAATCAAATACAGGCATTATTCATTCTCGTAAGTAACATTTGTCAGCCGGGACTGCTTCCCAGCTATCTTTCCCTGGTCTCATAACTAAAATGGTGTTGTCTTGACCGGTTGCAATCACTTCTGCTTGTTCAGGGGGATTCTTAGGCGACTGCACCCAAACTCTGGCCCCAGGATTATCTGTGGAGCCAAAACCTTTCTGGCCACGTACAGTTAGCAACGTTGGGGCAGTGCCTTTTGTCATCTCACCACTGAAGACAGGCATTATTAGCAATTGAGCCACTCGGTCAGTTTTATGTATCAGTAAGTCAACCTCACTGCTATTCAGCAGGAGCACCTTAATCTCTCCCTGATAATCACTATCAATGATTCCTCCAAGCACCTGAATGCCTTTTACAGCCAGCCCCGATCTAGGGGCAATTAATCCGAAATTTCCAGGTGGTATCTGAACACCAACACCTGTTTCAATGATGACTCGATCTTTACTTTTTATAATGGTGTCATCCATGGCATGCAAGTCTAAACCTGCCGACCCTGGGGTCGCTCTACATGGAGCCAAAGCTCCGGGAGTAATCTCCCAGTACATCACAGTCTCTCTGATCTCATTGGGCTTAGCATCAACATTCGGAGGAAACAAACGCATAAGTGGGGATTCAGCATTTAGAAAAGGACGGTTATTCAAAATCAATAGCGCTTGAGGCAAAAAATCTCGCCAATTCTTATACTTGTCATCTGTTAATTTGCGCAATTGGTCTTTCAGCAGGCCATTCAACCTCTCCACAAGACCCGAGGCCTGTGGATAATATGGTATATGAAACACCCATTCAATATTGTTTTCCACACAGAATTCCTGTACCAATCTTCCACGAAAATGGGATGCATTATCAGATTGAATTTGGAATGGCACACCATAATACATCATAATCAATTCCAATGTTTTAATAGTATTCAATTGGGTAGCTTGCTTACAGGGAAGGGCCACCAACAGGCCACTGTATGTATCAACAATGGTGCAAACATATTGACAATTCCTACTCATAGGAAGTGGACCAATGTAATCAATCTGCCAAATTTGAGCGGGCAATTTCCCGCGATGTAAATGACCTTTAACAATTTGGGGCACTTTGCGCTGCCTGATATGCTGACAAATGGGACAATGTAGAATAACATTTTTAATTAAATCTAGGGGAATATAAATTCCTCGATCAGCAGCCCACCTGCTAGTGGCTTTCTCTCCAAAGTGTCCTGCTTTCTGGTGGGCCCATTTCGCCAATCCCGCAATATCAGAATCTTGCGTGTCCACCACTGCCTCAGCAATTTTAGATTTCTCATCTGCAATGTTATGAAAGAATTTGTCAAGAGAGTCTATCGGGGTATGAGCATCCACATGGAAGATTGTAACAGTACTCTGTGGGAGCATTTCCCAAATCTCCTGCCATAATTCTTTTCCCCACAGTTCTTTTGAATGGATTTTCCAACTATGGGAATGCCAAGTCGGTAACCAAACTGCCAGTCCATTGGCAGTAGACCAAGAATCGGTAAAAATATGACATGTGCCAGGTAACTCTTGTTTCAGAACTTGATAAACAGCATAGAGTTCAGCAAATTGACTGCTCTTACCCTCACCAGTTGTACTCAGCAATTTTTGTGTGATCGGATTATAGGACACTGCCTTCCAATGCCGTTTCGTCCCTATGAACCTTGCTGAACCATCCGTAAACCAGACATGGTTTCTGTCCTCTGCGGACAAATCATCAAAAGATTTACCCCACTTAACAGGAGACTCCTGTACTAAAGGTACGGAACATTCACTCTCAGTTTCAGTTGATGGCGCCCGTGCCACCTGCTCATGCAAAGATGCAACTCCTTTTTGTCCCACACGTGCCCTGTCTTGTATATACCATTTCCATTTAATAACACTCGCCTCTTGAGCGTGTCCAATTCGGTGAGTTTTCGGCGAACTCATAACCCACTGCATGATAGGAATTTCAGGTCGCAAAACTATATCATGTCCCAAAGTCAATTGCTCGGTATCCACCAGAGCCCAATAACATGCAAGTAACTGTTTCTCAAAAGGTGTATAACGCTCACCAGCATCAGGTAACTTTTTGGTCCAGAAACCTAACGGTACTCTACTCTTGCCTTGTTTCTGCCACAAACTCCAATTCGCATTAAAAAAGGCCTTGTACAGACACATTCAAATCCACATCACCATCACATACAGGCCATAAATCCAGAGCATGCTGAATTGCTTCTTTTGCCAGACTGAACGCATCTTGCTGTGGTTTACCCCATTCAAATGCATTCTTTTTACGAGTGACCTGGTACAAAGGGGCCAATATTTGACTCAAATGAGGAATATGCTGGCGCCAAAATCCAAACAAACCAATGAAGCTTTGGGCTTCTTTCCTATTTCTCGGAACTGCAAAATCAAGAATTTTCTGTTTAACCTGAGGGATCACTTCTCGGTGCCCTTCATGCCAATTAATACCCAAAAATTTCACAGCCTGGGACGGACCTTGTAATTTATCCGGATTGATTTCCCAACCTTTCTCACGCAAGCACTCAATGACTCTATCCAATTGGGTCTGAACTTCCTCTTGTGATTCGCCTTGGATCAAAATATCATCAATATAGTGACATATCTGAATTTGCGGATGAACCGGTACCTCAGCCAGATGCTCTGCCACCAGCCGGTGACATATCGTAGGACTATGCACATAGCCCTGGGGAAGACTTCTAAACGTCATCTGACGCCCGTTCCACGTAAAACTGAATTGTTCCTGACACTCAGGGGCAATCGGAATCGAAAAGAAAGCATTAGCAATATCGATGGACGCATACCATGTACCTGGATGTTTTTGGATTCTTTCAATTAGGGTAATAACATCCGGTACTGCAACAGTCAAAGAGGGTGTGTGTCTATTCAATTCTCGATAATCAACAGTCATGCGCCAAGAATTATCACTCTTACGTACAGGCCAAACAGGATTATTCCAAGCAGAAGTAACTGGGGTTATAACTCCTGCATCCACCAACTCCTGAATAGTGGTACTAATCTCTTCATGACCACCTGGAATACGATACTGCTTCTGACGAACCACTTTTGTCGCCTGGGGAACTTTTATGGGGGGCATTCTTAAACGACCAACCCGTACAGGCCTGGACGATATATAATGTTTAGTTCCAAATTGGTAACATCCATCATCTAAGTGCAAAGTCATTCCTTTCAAAATATCAATTCCAATTATGAATTCTAAGAGTGGCACCACTAATACAGAGTATTCTTTTCTAGGAATTCTACCTATTCTCATTTCAAGTAAGGTTTGAACTGCGGGAGTTTCCTTTCCACCTAATCCGGTAATTGTAAAAGGCTGACCTTTAAACTTCTTTGATTTTCCATGAATAAGAGTGGCCTCCGCTCCTGTATCTACCAATGCTCGGGCCCTTTGGATATTACGATGTCTCCAATAAATATCAATATCTACATAGGGTCTATTATCTCTGTGAGCCCATCTGTGTACTGGAGCTTGACCTATTTCCTAGTCCTTTTTATTGTGTTCTGTGTACCAGGATAAATCAGGATAAAGACTCTCACGGTTCCTAGGTATCGATACCTCCTGTTCATATCCATCTCCATTACGAAATGGATTACTGTTCCCTGCATTGTACTGCGGGTTTCGATCGGCCAATATGTGTCGATCCTCTCTCCTTCTCAACTCAGGGGATTGATCCCTATCATCTCTACGTCTGCTGTTAACATAATCATCTCTCCCCCTCTCTCTTTCCCCCTCTCTCTCCCTGTCTCTCTCACGACGGGGGGACAAATCACGCGCATAACGTCGATCATCACGACGATCAGAGCGCCCACGGCGGTCGTCATCACCGCTACCGTCAGAAAAACCACGATCACACTCAGTTGTCCGAACACGCCGGGCACCCTCCTTTCGATCCAAGCCACGTTTGCGAAACATTTCCCACAAACGAGAAGTAGTCTCACCATCAATGTCCTCCTTCCGCACACCATCGGCCATAAGACCAAAAAACATATCACGTCTAGTAAGTTTATTGTCACCAGGAGTACGAGTGTCAGGCCGGGACTGCCGTTCAGGTTTAAACCACTCACCCAACTCACCGAGTTGGCGTACCGATTCCAGCACCACAGATAACATGTTACCAGTCTGATTAATCAATAAAGTCATCATGACCTGCTTATAAGCAACAGGGGAAGAACGAATAATACGATTCCGCACAGAAGATGTCAAGAAACCATCAAGCAACCTGTCAGCAGTATTCAGAAAAATTGCCGTTTTCATCACCTCCTCTTTGAGACGTTGCGCAGCATCGCGCAAAGTATACCACGGTTTGTCATTCAGAGGCCAGTCAGACTCAGTAGGATATTTTTGATTACAACCCTCAGTCGCCAATTGAAGCAAAGAAATTTGACCACCACCATTAAAGTTACGAAAATGATCCTGTACAGTAGAATCCGAACTCAAGGAACAAAACTTCAAACAATCGCCAGCATCCAACATAATGCCAGCAGCGCCCAGTTCATAAAGGCGCACCATCCATGCGAGCAAGGGCTCACCAACTCGCTGCCGAAATCGCTGCAAAATATCACTAATTTCTTGTTGAGTAAAATCCTCCAAAGAGTCTAAAGCAATACCATTCGGAGCACCGGGAGCCTGCTGCACCTTCCGTCGAAAAACTGGATGCGCCGAGACCGCGGGATGAGCATCACAAGGAGCTCGACCAGTACACGTAGAGGAACAATCAGTGGAAGAAGCATCGACCCCACTCGAAGGACGAGCGCAATCACGGGGTGCACCATCAGAGGCGCAAGAAGCAGATTTACAAGCACGACCGGAGCGAGAGGACTCGCGCTTGGCAGACTCCTCACCCGAGGAAAGAGAATCACTCGAGTTCCAGATATTACCATCCCATTCATCAGGATTCCAATCCAGTCCGGCTTTCGCCACGACCAGACGCACCTTTCGCGTCGAGACCCGACCACGCCGATTCTTGTATTTATAACGAGCAATTCGCACAGCCGCCCTCTCGGCAATAGTTTGGTACGTCTCAAGTTTATCAGCAAGCAACTTATTTTGACACCGCAACAAAGTATGAGCATTCTGAATCTCAACAAAGTTCGCTTCCAAATCCTTATGCAAGTTCTGCAACTTCAACAACCTCTCATGCAGAATCCTGTACGCAGACAGAACAATCCAACCTCTGCGCCCCAAAACGGGAAGCTCATCACCCTTAGATACCGGCGCCTTCTGTAAACAAGTAATCACATTAGCCGGCTCCGCCAGCTCCAAAAAAGAATTCCAATTCTCACTCAAACCAGTAGAATCAGCCCACTCACGGGCTAGGGCTTCATAAGGCGTTGAATCCCAGCCGGGAATATCAACGGGCAACTTAAAAGTAGATTTCGACTTTCTAGAAAACATCTTTGAAAAGAAAGAAAAAGAGAAAAAGAGAAAGAAGAAAGAAGAAAAAGAAAAAAAAACTACACTCACAATTATATAGAAATAATATACAAACGAAACCACGCACGCACCGAAATCAAACACGATACAACCACAACGCACACAGGTTTCGTAAACGGTTCGTGACGCCAAATGTTCTGCTTGGGTTTTCGGATCAGATAGAACCCGCTCATCAGAGCCTCACTAACCCAGCCAGAACGTTACCCCCTCCCTAGAACCTATTTACAATCCTGCAACCACATATATCTATCACCTAAGGACAGGGGATTCCTACTATGCATACCAAGACCTCACAATCGGCGGCCTCGCGATCCCATACGGATCCAGACCTTTCTGCCCATACGACAGTATCACAAGTGGCGGCCTCGCGGTCCCATACGAACCCAGACCTCTCTACCCAGACGGCAGTCTCAGCACAATCGGCGGCCTCGCGATCCCCTACGAATCCAGACCTCTCTGCCCGTACGACAGTATCACAAGTGGCGGCCTCGCGGTCCCATACGAACCCAGACCTCTCTACCCAGACGGCAGTCTCAGCACAATCGGCGGCCTCGCGATCCCCTACGAATCCAGACCTCTCTGCCCATACGACAGTATCACAAGTGGCGGCCTCGCGGTCCCATACGAACCCAGACCTCTCTACCCAGACGGCAGTCTCAGCACAATCGGCGGCCTCGCGATCCCTTACGAATCCAGACCTCTCTGCCCATACGACAGTATCACAAGTGGCGGCCTCGCGGTCCCATACGAACCCAGACCTCTCTGCCCATACGACAGTATCAGCACAATCGTCGGCCTCGCGATCCCCTACGAATCCAGACCTCTCTGCCTGTACGACAGTATCACAAGTGGCGGCCTTGCGGTCCCATACGAACCCAGACCTCTCTGCCCATACGACAGTATCAGCACAATCGGCGGCCTCGCGATCCCCTACGAATCCAGACCTCTCTACCTAGACGGCAGTCTCATACGACAGTTCATCCTATGATCACCATAACATACAAAAAGGGAATCAGTCTCACTATTCATCAGATCACACAAGGATTGCCAGTTCGGGCATAGCCTGTTCTCAGGTTCGAGGGGCTCCTCTTTCCCTTATTCAGTTACCACTTACCTGATCAGGGTTAACATCTGTTCATGTAGCCGCAGCTGACTAGAAGAATAGGCTACCCTCTTATACAAGAACACGCAGCACATGTTGGTTCACTACAAACTGGATACTTTATTACTCATTACATACACAATCACATAACATTACGATATAACACATAACCTGCAAAGAAAAGTGAAAGATTAAGTTGTACACTCTAATAAGAAAGGGTCGACATCACCTTAGTAGTATGTAGCCTGCACTCAGTGGTCATCTAGGCTCCCTTCTCGTCTGTGCCTCGGCTCGCCTGGAATCACCCTTCTCCGAGTCACTGGGACCTCTTCCTTATCGGCTAGTCTCTCCTCTCTGGCTATTCTGTTAGGAAAGCATCTGTCTCTCGGTTCTTCTCCGCCTTCAAGATGGCGTCTGTCTTCCCTGGAATAAGTAGTAGCTTTACTGCTAACGGCTAGATGCCGCCTACGGACTGAACATGTAACTGCCTCAGACTTTCACTAATATAGAGGTGCATTTCCTCATGGAAAATTCCGGCCCGTAACCTGCCGCCCACCAAATTCTTGTACCTCCCCGTACCAAGGACACGTTCCCAGCCGGCCGGCCTGATGTAGTGTCTTCGGCATGAAGAAAAATACAATCCTTCGATAAGGGCCGGCCTGAACCGGTTCTCTCCAAGCGAATAACACCTCATAACTAAAACATTACTTTTGACCTAGAAGCATCCCAAGCTGCCGGAGCAGAAAGAAAGATGGAGTCCCTCCCGTTTGAGGCCTACCAGGCCTGAATTCAGCACAGCTCCATGAAATACCCTCACTACAGGACAGGTTATCCCTAATACTAACAAATCTATCCCCTAGGCTATGTGTGCAAGCCCTGATCTATGGGGGAGAGCACAGAATCATGTCGAAGTGCCTAGTAAATAGGCTCCATTCACTACTCTAACCCTTAGGCTTGAATGGTAAGAGACTGAAGTCACAGTCAATCATTGTGCCTCACAAGAAGGCCGGGAAAATCGAGCAGAACATGCGCCCACGTCTGCCTCCCAATCCCCCCGAAGTTTGCTCAGCGTGGGGGAACTGTGTATAACCAGGGATTGATATATCCTGGAGATCTTTTTATCCGGTAGATCCCCCATGAAGACTCGCCTCCAGTGGGCTAAAATCGGGAAGCGACTCCAGTCCCACCAAGTCGGGCGAGAGGGCGTGCCGGAGCTGAAGATATCTAAAAAATTGCTCTCGCGGCATATGGAACTCCCTCTGTAAATCATGAAAAGATGTAAGTGTCGTCCCACTTGTTACATCACCCAGTGTTGAGATACCAATATCGTCCCATCCCTTGAAGCCCTGTAGTGCCGCCAACTGGGGTAGGCGCCCATTATGCCACAGGGGGGTCTCCCGTGTCAGGGTTTGCCACCATCCCATACGGCGCAAAGCCTGCCTCCAGATTTGAAACACTACCTGTGTGACCGGCGGCAGCGCACCTCTCAACGACGCCGAGTATAGGAGCGTATGCAGCGTGTGGCGCCCCATAAGCTGCCGTTCCAGTGCATACGCCGGATCGCCCCTGTCCCCATACTACCATTCATTAAGAACTAGCAGATGCGAAGCTTGGTAATATGATAGGATGTCCGAGATCTCCAGCCCTCCACAATATGTGGACAGGAAGCACGTTCGTAGAGCCACGCGCACTCTACCCCCTTCCCACAAGAATTGCCCTAGCACCGAGTTCACCTGTCTAAACCAACCGGGCTGGATCTTGTATGGGTGGTTCTGTAGCTGGTATAGGAGCCGAGGGAGCGCCACCATCTTAAATATTGCCGATCTCCCATACAGAGTCAGGGGCATACGAGACCAGGTTTTAATGTCTGAGCGGACGCGCTCCCACACCGGAGCCACATTCCGCTCCCAAGAGACCGCCGGCACATCCGTCAAGAACACCTCCAGGTACTTCAGACCCCCCAGCGCCGACTGAACGGAGGATGCCCACGCACCCACTCTTGTGCGCTCTCCCAGCGCCCACAAGGTGGACTTGCGAGGGTTCATATACAAGCCTGACGTTTCCCACAAAACTTGCATGATGCGCAGAAGCCGCGGCCCCGTCCTGTCCACATCCGTAAGAAAAAGGAGAACATCGTCTGCATATAGCGCAATCCGATCGGACAGATCCGTGGTCCACTCAAATCCCCGGACCTGCGCATCCATGCGTATCCATCTAGCCAACGGCTCCATAGCCAGAGCGAAGAGATACGGAGACAAGGGGCACCCCTGCCTTGTACCGCGCCCCAAGGAGAAGGCACGAGAGGACGCCCCAGCCACCCGCACCGCCGCCGTGAGCTCCGTGTAAAGGAGCGTTATGTATGAGAGAAAGCGGGGACCCAGATTAATTCTACGTAGCAATGCGAATAGGTAAACCCAGCTGAGGGAGTCAAATGCCCTATCGATATCTGCTAGGAGCAAGGCCGCCGGCTGTCCCGTCCTCTGTATGGCTGCCACCGCCACCTGCGCCCTCCGTATGTTGTGTCTGGTTGCCCGCTGGGGCATGAATCCCGCCTGGTCGGGGTGCACTAAGGCGGTGATATGTGGCAAACGACGATTTGCCAACGCTTTCGCCAATATTTTAGCCTCCACATTTAATAGGGATATGGGGCGATAGGAGGCATGTTGATCCGGGGGTCGACCTGGCTTATAAAAAAACACCACTTCCGCGTGCCCCGCCGGAAGCACCCCCCTTTCCCTGGCCTCCTCCACGACTGCTCGATAATACGGGGCCACTTGCGTACTGTACCGGCGGAAGAATTCGCTAGGAAACCCATTGGGTCCCGGTGCCTTGCTCGAATTGAGCTCCCCCAACGCCACACCCAGCTCCTCGTCTGTCAAGGGGGCCTCCAACTGGTCCCTCACCTCATCTGACACCCCGACGGGAGGCAAGTCTGCAAGAAACTTATCTACGATGGCTCCCGGTAAACATTCCCGCGGGGCGTACAAGTCTGCAAAGTAGGCAGCGAAGCTCTCAGCTAAAGCCGGGGGATCCGTAATCGGCCTCCCTGCCGAGTCCCGTATGCCCGGTAGTTCTTGGGCATGGAAGGTACCCTGACAGAGACGGTGCAGCATTTTACTGGACTTGTCCCCCCATTGATATACTCGGCTACGCGTCGCCAACCAGATCTGCCGTGCCTCATCCAACAGCAGGGCAGCCGATGCCTGCTGCGCATATAACAATTGCCGCACGTTTCGCTCCCTCCCAGCCCCATGACACTGACGTTCAAGTGCCTCCACTGTCGCCTCTGCTTGAACCAGTTCCTCCCTACTCTTTCTACGGGCCGCCACACACCAAGATATATCAACTCTCCGCATGGTGGGCTTCATAGCTTCCCACAAGCTCGCAGCACTAGTGACCGAACCCTCGTTGTCTGACAGATACCGAGCAATCGCCTCGCTCATGTGGGCCCCGTACTCTGCGTTTTGCAGGTTCCATGTGGATAATCTCCAGCAAAACTGTTGCTTCCCCCTACCCATACATATCTCAATGGATATCGGAGAGTGATCCGACAGGCCACGAGGCATAATTTTTGCTGCCCCCACCCGATCCACGTCCGCCCGAGGAACAAAAATTTAGTCAATCCGAGATAGCGAGTGATGAACCACCGAGAGGTATGTCTATCCCCGCTGATCACCATGTTTTCGCCTCCATACGTCTATCCAATCCATTCCCATAACTAGCGAGTGTAGTTTCGTGGGAGTACTACTCCCGGGGTTACCCCCAGTTCTAGCCCTGTCTTTGGTCATATCCATCACATCGTTCCAGTCCCCACCCACTACGGATACTCCATCCGGCATATCCGCGCACAGGGTGAGCAGTTTCTCAACCAGATTCCACTGTAACGGAGGGGGAGCATAGACACTACCCAGGGTTAGAATATCCTCCCCAATTCTGCCCCTGATAAATAGATACCGCCCCTGTGGATCGACCCACTGTCGTATATGTGCATATGGAACCCTGCGATGTATCTGGATCGCCACCCCTCTCGAGCCCCTTGTGAAGCCAGCATGGAATACCTGCCGACAGCCATACCTCTGCAAGCATAAGGCCTTTGTTCCCATGAGGTGCGTTTCCTGTAGCATTAAAACATCCGCCCCTGCCCTTTTCGCCTGATGAAGTATCGCCCCACGCTTGATTTTATCCAGGGCCCCCCGTACATTCCAACTAATAATCCAGAGACAGCCCGGTTTTAGGTGGCTATCCTGTGGCGTTCCTGTCATGATAATATATAGAACTCTGCCCAGCAAGCGGAAGATCATGACGGTGCAATGGTAAGGTACAAGTGTCCATCGAAAGTGCAATCAGACAACTAAAACAACCCTTCCCCAACAAACCCCCCACCCCATACCTCAAAGAACAATGAAGGATCTGTCGCGGCGGGATCGGGCCCCATCTCCAACAGGGGAATGCAGCCCGCCCCGACCAATGAATCCCCAACTCCCAGCCCATATCTGCCATGTAAGTCCCCCACCCCCATTGTCATGGCTGAGAGACCCACTCATATCGTATCTCCCCATATGTAAACAGCCACCACGTCCCCACAATGCCCCATCAACAACCTATATTAGGGTTCAAGAGTCTGGCGCCCTGATACAGAGCCCCCCCGAGAGGCGACACCGCGGGACCGGGAGCGCCTCCGGGATCTGGATCGTCTGTTGCGTTCCTGGCGTAGCCCCTGAGGGCCCTTCCTACCCTTCCCGCTCGATGACGAGTCGGACTCCCCTCCCGGGGGGGAATGCGGTCTCACTCGCACCGTCTCGTCTGTACATCGAAACACCTCCTCCGGGGTGTCGAAGAAGTGAGTGCGGGAGCGGAATACCACCCTGAGGCGCGCCGGATAAAGCAGAGCATATGGGAGCTTAAGGTCTCGCAGGCGGGCCTTCGCCGCAGTGAAAGATTAGCGCTGCTGCTGAACCAGCCTCGTGTAGTCCGGGAATATCAGAATGCGGGCATTGTTATAGTGCAAGGATTTCTGCGCCCTAGCTTGCTTCAGGATAGCGTCCCGGTCTAGGTAGTTTAATAACTTGGCTATGATAGGCCGCGGACGAGCCCCCACTGGCGGCTTCTGCACTAGCGCTCTATGAGCCCGCTCCACTACAAAACACCGGGACAAGGCCTCGGGGGGAAGCCAGCTCTCCAGCCATTGCGACAAAAATCGTTCTGTGTTGCCCTCTTTGCTGCCCTCCGGAAAGCCAACAAACCGGAGGTTGTTGCGTCGTGCCCTTCCTTCTGCATCCTCCACCGAAGCGCAAGACCCTTCTGGACTGTCTCTAGTTTAGCGACCCTCTGCTTCAATGTAGTAACGTCGTCCTCCACCCCGGAGATCCGGGATTCAGCCTCCGTGATGCGAGTCACCGCCGAACGCAGGTCCTGCCTTAGCAACATAACGTCCGCACCTACCGCCCCAATCTTCGCGTCCAGCATATCCCTTGACTGGGTGATGGCCGCCAGAAGGGCTGCATTATCCGGTACGGCCCCGGTTGAGCCCCCGGAGGCCCCTGCCACCGCCCCGCGGGTCGACTGCTCCGCCGGTCCCCCACACATGTGAAGCGATGCCTACTAAGGGGGGGGGGGAAGGGAGCACACCTCCAGGCCCGGGCCCACAAGCCAGAGCGACAAGCACCAACACAGCATGCCACCCACACCTTCACAGGGCCCAGTCGCAGCTCCCCGCTCGCTCCTTACCAGCGCGGCCCGATCTGACCGCCGAAGCTCTGCTGCCGTCTGTGTCCCGGGCCGCCACCGATTCACAGGGCCACCCTTAGCTCGCGCACCGGCCCACCCGGGCCTCCGCTACTGTCCAAGCTACTCCGCGTTGTCATGCGGCAGTGGGCGGGCCCCGCCGGCCGCGCACCTCTCGGCCGGCTCCGAATGAGCCAGCTACAGCGCCCCGGCTCCACGTCTCCCAACTAGGCCGCTCCCGGGCGCCACGCCCTCGGTACCTTCCGGATATCGCAGGCTCCCCAAAAGTTCTCGGGACGATCGTAGGGACGATGCGGCTGTAAATTATCCGCTTCTCACCAACGCCATGTACGGGGAAAGAAGGATAGTTGTCGGATTATCGGTGGGCTGGACGGAGCTCACTCAGCACACGTCCGCCATATCTGGCTGCCAAGCCACGCCCCAAAAATTACTACCCTTTTAATTTTTGATTAATCACTAGTTCACCACTAATCAGGGTTGAACAAAACATAATCTTTCTAGATAGAACTGTTGAACTAAGTTTAGAAACAAAATCCCTTGCAGGCACCCTTCAACTTATTTCTAGCTTTATCGCCCAAGCCTCCAAGGGTATATTGGGTTTTTCCCATTCCTTTTGATCCATTAGGTAAAGCAGCATGAGTCTGGTGCGCTGCCGGCAGCGTGCAGTGTACTATCTGACCACAGCGTGCTGCACACATACTGGGAAGCACTGCAAACAAATTTATCATTTATTAGAGTAGGCACTCAACTCACTGCGCTGCAGTCTAGCGGCTGGGTGCATTCAATAAGCCAAATTTCACTCTCAACACGGCCGCGGTGCAGCCTCACGTGACAGGTACGTAGCCAATCAGTGAGAAAATCACCCTGCAGCAGGTCTGCACTGAATGAATAGGGAGGCGTCGCCACTGGTTCCGGCAACTGGTGCCGGCACTGCGCACTATCATCAGTGTTGGGAGTATAGCCAATGAATGAGTGGCGGGCAAATTAAACTTGTGTTTATGTTTTCTTATTCCGCTGTAGATTGAGAGAGTGTGTGAGGATTTCATTCTTAGGCCCACGTGACACGTAATTATTGGCAATGCACGCACTCTGTGTGCTAATGTAAACAAGCCTTTACAGGTCGTTGGCGTGACTCGTTAGTGCCACTGACACCTTTTGGTTTCCGCCTGCCGCATAATGTGCAGAGGATCATAATGGGCAGACTTTCTATCTCGAATCGGCGCCCTCCGCTAGAGTGTGGCTGATAGCGCCTGTCAGGTGATTCACTGTCCACCGTGAACAGACTCTGTCTGACTATGCAGCAGGGTCCGGATTCGCGCAGGCTGCAGCAGCATGATGTGTTTTTTTTATTTCCTGCCAATGGGATAGCTGCCACCCATCGGGGTTTGACTGTCCTTCCTGACCTCGACAGACGCACACTTCAGGGCAGCCTGACGCTTGCGGCAGCACAGAGTTTTAGGGCCTGGCCACTTTCTGTGAAGGTTGCTGCAGGCTTTCCTCGAAGTGCAGGGACCTCCGTTTCCCATAGTTTTTATGTTATTTCGACTTCTAAGGTAGGAAACGTTTTTTTTTTTTTTTTTTTTAAATAATAGAGTACTGTTTGTTACAGCTGGTGTGGTGCAGGGGCCCGTGCGTTGCATTACAGGCCAGGTTTCCCTCTCCTGAAGGTATTTTCATTTGGCTTTTACTTCACGCCATGCAGTGCAGAGGCCTGTGTGTTCTGTGTATTTATAAGCAGCTGCAGCCAGTGCTGGGACCGATTAAGTTTGATTTGCTGCTTCCGTCTGCGAGTGAGAATGACGTGGGAATCGGCCATTTTAACTATGACGATGTGGGCGGCCTCTCTCATCAGGTGCTGTGTTTTAACAAATAAAAAACACCTTCTGCCGAATATTGTGTGTCTAGGAGTTTTCTGGCAACAATTACAATCATGCCAACATAACTCTGTGAATAATGTTCCTGCTGGACTAATATCAGCGTTTTGTATAGTGGCAGTTTTCACCAATCCTGAAGCAGCACAGAGGGTTAATTTGCCTGCTGCAAAGAACGTGTACTTACAGATCACTAAAGTGCATTTTATGTGGGTAGCCTCAGTGGGTTACTGATTTTGTCACAGATATCTTTTTCTTAATCACAATTCATAAATTACAATCCTAAATTATAATCCTAATATAGCAAAATTACTTACGAACTACACCGAAGGGTCTCTATTCAAACTGCGTGTTATAGATTAGAGCCGAGTGTCAAGAAGCGAGGTAGTCATGAAGTATATAAAAATAAAATTATTTTTTTTTAGTGCCAATTAACAGACCCACTGGTGCTAGAGTAAAAGATGTCCTGCTCCAGTAAACTCCAACTGCTTCTGTCCCAGTTAAACAATCACAGTTACATCAAAGAATTCCACCTACATCACTGAACTCCAAATGACATAGGAACAATTCTAAGTTACATCACAAGAAAGATGTTAATGGTTAAATACTGAATAACATAATAAAAGGTGTACAACTTATCACATGTACCTTTTTTTTTAAACCAGAAAACAAAAAGAAAAGGCAAGAAACAAAAGTAAACTCACTCCAAAATATAGTCTTCAAACTTCTTTGGTACTTTAGCACACCTTTTTTGAAAAGACGCCTTGACATTTTCCCCCACGATATCTTGCACTAATTCAGCAGAATGATCATCAGAAAAACTCCCACCAGAGCCTTCCACCGCCACAGATCTCCCGGTAGAACAATGGGGAAGAACAGACTTCTGACCATTCTCATCAAACCACACATCACCATCCACAAACATTTCCTGTTCCAAAAAAAGACTCCTGCCCAGATTTGAGGACAACAATAGAACTTTTGTTCCACCAACCCTTATCTTTAAGCAAGACAGCGGTATCAGCAACTCTCTCTACTTTGAGAGACAGAGAATTTAGAAGAACCCTTGAGTTGTAAGGAAGGTTTGAACACGCACCCAATCTCTGACTTCAACAGCCTTACTTTTGACTCTATGACAAGAATCTTAAGATTTGCCAAAGTTACGAGAAGAAGTTATATTATTTCTGGCTTTAGCAATGCAAGACTCCAAGGTCTCAGCATTCATATGTTTCCCCACAAATAGGTGTCAACAACATCCTGGCTTGCCTACCTCTCATCAAAAAATACGAACTCACTCCAGTGCACGAATGTGGAGTAATATGATAACTCCAAATCTTCTCTCTCAAAAATTCAAAAACATCCAAATTACTTTCCACGGCCGACTGACTACCTTCTTTTATGAATCTATTAGCCCTCTCAACTTGACCATTGGCCCTTGGACAATACAAAGGCGCCTTTTCAGAGTGGACCCCACATTTTTGCAAAAAACTCAACATCTTGAAGAAAATAAATTGCACATCAATATCTGACATGAGAACAAACAGTGCTCCTTCAATTTTAAACAAATACTCCAAAAAACAAATAACTTCATCTGTACTGGGTTGTTCCACAAACTTGTAATACATACATATGGAAAAACTGTCAATAACAACAATCAAAAACCTACCTTCCCTGCCCAAGCAATCATAAGGCCCCGAGAAATAAATAGAGAGTCTCTCCCAAGGTCCTAAGAGAGCCTCCTGAACAGTTAAAGGTTCAGTGGAAATGTTCCAATGTTTATCAGATCTGACACAAACCTTACAGTTATCCACAAACTGTTCAAAAAGAGAGTCCATCCCAGGCCACCAATAATGAGTTTTCAACAATTTTTTAGTACCAGAAACTACAGGATGGCCAGAATGAGCCAACTGGACCAATTTATTCCTAATACCAGGAGGTGGTATAAACAAACCATGCCTCAACAAAAAGTCACTTTCAATACTAAGCTCACTAGAAACGTGGTCAAAACTTCTAAGACAGGGATCTAAATTCCTGCTAGATGGCCAACCCTTAACAACAAACTGTTTAACTTTAGACAAAACACTGTCATTACATGCAGATTCCTTCCACTCTTTTTCAGAAATCGCAGTGTCACATGAACTGACAGCATCCACTATGGCAACAACACATTCATGCTGATGAGTGATCTCACCCTCTGACTCTTCATAAGGAGGAAGCCAGGACAAACAATCCGCAGCAAAATTCTTACCACCAGGAATATGATGAATTTCAAAATTGAATTCTTGCAACCTCGCAATAAGTCTCACAAGCCTGGAAGATGCATTACCCGACCTAACACCATCCATCATATACACAAGTGGCTTGGGATCAGTCACTAAAACAAAAGGACGCCCCCATAAAAAGTTCTTCAACTTTTCTACCGCCCACACACAAGCCAAAGCCTCCTTCTCAATAGTGCTGTAATGTTTTTCTGCTCCGCGAATACCTCTGGAAATGAAAGAAATTACTCTTTCTTTACCATCCACTATTTGAGTAAAAACGGCCCCTAAGCCAATGGCACTGGCATCCACTGTAACATAAGATTTTCCATCAGGATCAAAGGTATTGAGTCCAGGCGCTTTTGCAATACGTTTTTTAACTTGAGAATAAGCCTCATCATGTTCTGTAGTCAAAGTAAATAGAGCCCCTTTTTTTTTTTAAAGTTGTCTCAAAGGCTGCACAACAAGAGCATATTCTCTCACAAACCTCGCATAGTACTCCCCTAAGCCTAGAAAAGATCGTAAAGAGTCCTTGTCCTGAGGCTTACTAGCATTGACCAGAGCACTAACAAGATGCGCCTTGGGAAAAATACCATCACAAGTAATCCTATGGGCTAAATAGTCAATTTCACTAACCATAAACTTACACTTGTCTTTATTTACTGTCATTCCTTTACTTTCCAATACATCACACACCTTATCCAAAATGACATTATGTTGATCACATGTTTCAGCAAATATTAAAATGTCATCATGAAAGGCCTAAACTCCTCTCAAACCCTGAAATAACTTCTCGATCAACTTTTGAAAAACACTGGCCACTGAGGCCAGCCCAAACGGCATTCTCAAAAATCTATAAAGGCCGAAAGGAGTAATGAAGGCAGTGAGATCTTTAGAGGTGTCATTCAGAACCACCTGATGGTAGGCGGATTTGAGATCAATGACAGAGAAGAACTTTGCCCCGTTGACTGCTGCTAACAGTTCCTGTTTTTTAGGCGCGGGGTAAGTATCCACCACATGTTCTTGTTCAAAGACCTAAGGTCCACTCATAATCTCAAATCTTGATTTTTTTTAAGAGCAATAACAATGGCAGAAACCCACTCCGAACTGTCAGTAGGCTCAATGATGCCATCATCACATAAAACATCCAAATGCGATTTTAACTTCTGATGTCCACCTAAAGGAACCATGCGCACCTTGTGCTGAAAAGGTACAGCCCCTTTTTTTTATTTAATTTTGTGAGTAAAACCTTTAACCTGACCAACTTTGTCACGAAATACAGTTTTGTGTCTAGCTAGAATATCATGCTAGAATATCATTTACACTTGGTTTCTCAACAATCACACTTTTAACTTCAATGTCCCTTAACTGAATAGGGCAATCCATACCTGAACACAAAATGATGCCCCACTTTCCAAGGTCGTACCACCCTACTATGTTCTTAACATCAATGGCTACATATATCTTAGCAACAACATTGCGCCCTTTAAACTCCAAATTCTCCTCAAACTAGCCCAACATCTGAATTTCAAAATTCCCAAATGCTTTGGGGTTAATATCAGTGTTTTTAAGTTTGACACCAACCCAATTCTCTTTAAAAAAACATTGGACGAAATGGTAATGGGTGAACCTGAATCGGCCATGACTTCGAGAGCCACCAACCCAATATGTACAATACCCAAAGGCGCTTTAAAAGGAACTGCAACATTACTGATAGTTTGATCAAATGAAGCATCATACACAGTAAGAAGTAAATTTTCTAAATCCAGCTCTACATTAAATATGGTATTAGCGGTGGGATTAGAATTTGCTTTCGGTGCCCTGCAAACACTTTGAAAATGACCATACTTGCCACATTTTACACATTTCTTCTTTAAAGCAGGGCAATCTGGACTATTTGCCAAATTTAATTTTGATCCACACCTATAACAGTTAGGTTTAGTACCTCTTCCTACACCTGTTCTGATTGAACTTTTAACAGATTGTATAGCACATACAGGAAAAACAGATTTATTATCATCAGTTGTGGTGGCTTTCGCAGCTTGAATAGATCTCTCAATACCTTTAGCAAGGTCCAACACCTCAGCCAACGTAGGATTACGGCAGGCTAAATGCCTCTCTTGCACTTTTTTAGATTCACATTTAAAAACAAACTGGTTCCTCTTACGAAAGATGTCTTGTCACCCGTACGTCAGACAAAAATCTCATCTCTGACCTTTATAAGCGGTTGCAGATCAAACACGCACACATACACAACCCTAGCAGGGAGCGGTGGGAGCGTGAGTTGGGTAGGACACTCAGCCACAAAGAGTGGGAGGGAATATATTACAGGGCCAGACACACTGAGTACCACATGGGGCTCACGGGAACACTTACGAAGATTGTGACATACTGGTACTACACCCCGGAACGCTTGCATACAATGGACAGAGCCCGAGAGGCTACGTGTTGGAGGGGTTGCGGACAGGTGGGCAACCTGGTACACTTACTTTGGAAGTGCGAACACGTTCAACCTTACTGGACCCAGGTGCTGGATGAGGTGGACAAGCACTTTGAGACTGAGATACCACGCTTTCCAGCCCATGTACTGTTGGGTCTTCCTAATTCTCTGACCTATCCCTTAAAATCTCATAGAGGTAGACAGATGGCCATAGCACTAGGGTCGGCGACACAAAACATACTTACGCACTGGTGCACTCCCAATGTTCCAACATTTACAGGCTGGTTGCACCGCCTGTGGTATGTCCTTGGTATGGAGAAATTGGCACTTACAACGGCGGGGGAGGGAACCCGATATGATGAGCTGTGGCAACCATTTCTGTTGCTTTTGGCGGCCGAATTTCGGGAGGTCACATGTCCCCGCTACCTCCGGTTGCTGTGTCTTACGGAGACAAAACAGGCGGATTGCTGAGAGGGTAGGGAGGGCTTAGTATGGCTTTGGGGGATGGACGTGGAGCACGAACAGGGAGGGGGAGGAGAGGGGGGATACCGGGGTTTTTCTCTTCTTCCCCTTTTTTTTTTCTTTCTCTCTCTTATTTAATTGTTAATTCAAGCGTGCTGTCAGCTAAGCGCACGCTGGTGGGATGGTGCTCTACGGTCACTTAGATCAGTGGCTGTGTCGCACTCTTACGAGATGGTAGCTATATGTATATTGTATGCTGTTTTTGAATTGCAATAAATAAAAACATTTAAACCATAAAAACAAACTGGTCTCTTATGTAAGAATCAACATTGGCTCCAAACTCACAATTGGCAGCCAACACTCTAAGAGCTGCAACATACTCCTTAATTGATTCATCCGCATGTTGTTTTCTTTTATGAAATGCATGTCTTTCTATCATAACATTTGGCTCATCCTCAAAATGCTTCTCCTATCTTGCCACCACTTCTTTAAACATGTTCCATCCATCACCTTAACCTCTTGCAGTTACAGGATTGAGATTTTTAAAACTTTCTATAGCTGCAGCGCCCAAAAAGCGAAACAGAATGGCTTTCTTCCAGTCAGGAGAAAAACCTTTCCCATCAAAACCCACAATATAATTTTCAAAAGTCTGAAATCATTTTTTCCACCTTAATTTTGGCTTACCAGGAATCTGTAAGAAAATTGCAGGTTGGTTACAGCACTGAGAAGTTGCCATGACACAATAAAATACCTTCAGAAGAAAAGAAAAAGGAAGTAAATGTGTGCTTTCTAATACGAGGCAATAAAGTTATGAACAATCAACAGAAACTGCTACTGAATATGTACACAATATAAAAGTTCTTATAGTAATAGAGCATATCACAATATAAATAACATTCCCAGAGAATAAGCAAAGAAGTGTGTGTCACTGTTATTAACATACAAATACACAAGCTCTGTCATTAAATAAGTGTGCGCACCAATGTGATGCACAAAACAACTCTTACACTGAAACTCCGTCGTTAAAGAAGTGTATGCACCACTGTGATGCACAATGAAATTTTAAAGATTTCAACACCAATAGATATGCAGGAATTTCTTCGAAATAGTGTGCGTGTCACTGATGTATGCACGCTGCTGCTCCGATGACTGCCACAGCAATGATGAAAAACAATGAAAATCCAGCGAGGAAACGAAGTGAGGAACTGGACTGCCTCAATATTGTAATAACTACGGAGAATGAATCTCTCCGATAAGTCATCCAATATGGCCGCCACATAACGTGGCTTACATCTAGTTTCTAAAGAAGATGGAAATACGCAAATCTCCACGAAAGGAAGCAGACGTCACAGAGGATCTTCACAGCAAGGACGCAATCAGGGCTTAGAACAATGCAAGGGATCGCATGCCGGAATCCTCAGCGCATGCCAGGAGCCTCGAGCACACCAGGCCTCAGCAGCCAAAATCAGCGCACACAGCCCTAACAGTAAATAACTTTACAAATTAATGGGTAAAGACACAGTACCTTGAAATCCTTGCACAGAGAAAGAGAAACGTAGAAAAGTTGAAAGCTTGGTCATCCGATTGAAATCCAAAGTGACCCTCAGCTTTTCCTTCATCAAAAAAAAAATGCTCTAGAACCAAGTACAAGCACAGTGGGGCAGCACTAACAATTTGTCGCCATTGTAAAAAAGCGAGGGAGTCGTGAAGTATATAAAAATAAAATTATTTTTTTTAGTGCCAGTTAACAGACCCACTGGTGCTAAGTAAAGTAAAGTACTGCTTTGGAGTAAAGGACGTCCTGCTCCAGTAAACTTCAACCGCTTCAGTCCCTGTTAAACAATCACAGTTACATCAAAGAATTCCACCTACATCACTGAACTCCAAAAGACATAGGAACAATTCTAAGTTACATCACAAAAAAGATGTTAATGGTTAAACACTGAATAACATAACAAAAGGTGTACAACTTACCACACCAAGCGCTATTTTCTCCCTCAGACTATTATTATCCTAATGTTGCTAAAAGGTTTAGTTTGGGTAGAAATATATTGTTTTAAGTAACACTGTGGTACCTTTTAACTCTTAATATATAATGCTTACTAGTACAGGTGAAATGTGATTCTACAACTTGTAATCCTCTCTGTTTTATGTAACATAATTTAGACTGATTTACACACATATGATTAATTGTCTCTCTATAATGTGTGCATGATGTAAAGTGCTCTGACACCCTAAACTAATACCAGGAGCGCTATAAAATAAATGAAAAACATGAAAGAGAGCGATTAGTGCCCTTCCATTTCAGGTGCTTTGTAGCAGTTTCAAGATCCTCTTACAGTTTCTCACTGCTCGTACGGGTGTAGCCTCTGATATTTATCTATCTCCATGGACTTCACAACTTGATTTTACTTGCGAGAAAGTATCACTCTTAAGTGTAACACATTGGTCATTGAATGTCACTCATAAGTGCACTGAAACTAAGAAAATGTCACATAAGTAATCTCAAACTTTGGCAGCTATGAACTCATTGAAGTGTCGGGCATAGGTAGTAACTCGACTACGCAGGTAGGTGTACGTTAATTATTTATTGAAGTACAAAGGCCCGCCGGCAGCTGATGAGAGGAGTGGCTAAGAAGAATAGCCGGCAAGAAATGCCAGTACGCCCACAATGACGTTACTTAAATAGAGGTTGAGAATTCCAAGTGACATAGTGAAACACAACCTATGAGAGCACAGTGAGACTCTGGCTCAAGCGGGGTGAGCTTAAGGTCAAAAAGATATACAACATCACCCCTCTTTAACAAAAGAAACCATCAATACATAACAAAATCTTTATACATGTTTGGAAAACGGGAAACTCTCCCAGAACTGGTACAAGACCCTTCAAAAACATTTGCGGCAAGATCATCATCATTAGCATCGCGATTGCTAACTGTAACTTCCATATTTGGTACATGCGCCTCTTGGACAATTGATGGAAAAGGATCCTCTCTGTTACACACAATCTCATTTTCTGTACCTAAATGTTCTTGAAACCTAGACCTCTCACTTGCGGTAACACAGTCTTTGTTGGTTTCCACATTGACTGACTGGTCGTAAGTAGTACAACCACCATTTTCATTTGAAACTAAATCAAACCAAATATTTCTTTGTTCAGAATCCGCCCCATCATTATATACACGAGTCATAAGTTCTCTTTGCCCAATTTTGAGTTTGATGACATCACTTTTGTTTCTCCACCCTAAAATAGGCAGGCGAACAGCACCATTAGAGACTTCCACAACTTCACTTGGCCCATTGTATTTGGATTCTCCTTTCTGCTTGACAAAAGGCTTCCTAACAATAACCCAATCACCCTTGCAGATGTCCTTGACGACGGTTCTGTGAATCTTGTCATGGTATTCTTTTGACCTTAGTTGTTGCTCCAGAATTCTATCTCTCACCTTAAGCTGAGAGTCATCCAACTTTATCACATCCTTATTTCTTTCCTGATGAATGTAAAACTTAGGAGTGATAACCGTGTTACATTGCCGTCCTCTCATGAGGAAAAATGGAGAATACCCTGTTACACTGTTGACTGTGTTGTTGTACATATCAACTCTTTCTTGAGTAAATTCAGATACTGGAAGACCTGCAGAAAGTGCCATCTGTATACCGTCTTTAAGGAACCGGTTGACTCCTTCCACCTGTCCATTGGATTTGGGCGAGTAACAAGGAGTTTTTTCCTGACGGAGCCCATTCTTCCTTAAAAATGTTGTCATTACTTCAGACGTAAGCTGTTTTCCATTGTCCGAAACTAAAATGTGCGGGAAACCTTCTAAAGAAAAACATGACTCCAAAAATTCTATTACACATTTAGAATCTATGTTTTATACAAATCTGAAATAAATCCATTTACTATAATAGTCACACAATACAATAAGAAATCTTGAATCAAGCTCTAAAGCATTGAATGGACCAGCAAAATCTATTGCGACCTTGCTCCAGGATGAACTGGGTATGTTGACTAACTGCATTTCCTGCACTCTAGGCTTCCAGTGTTTATCTGACCTAAAAACAAATAGAACATTTATCCACGAATGCATTGACATCTGAGTCCATCCCTGGCCACCAATAATACTGTTTTAACACTTTCTTGGTCATGGTTGACCCTAATTGAGCATTGTGCGCTAATTCAATTAAACTTTTTCTTAGCTTGGTTGGTGGAACCAAAAGATCCCCCCTTAAAATTAAACCTCTCTCAATACGCAATTCATCTGCAATTTGTACATATGTTTTAAAATCTGCATATACATTCCTGATCGGCGGCCACTTACTCAATATATACTCTTTTACTTTTCTTAATACAGCATCTTCTTCTATAAGACTTAACCATTTGTGTTCATTGCAGACTTGTACTGACTGACTAAAATTGCTTACATACGACACTACACATTGAGGGCCTCATGTAGGTAAATAAATTTTACCGGTTCTTAAATACCGAGCCGTACCGAATCGGTAAATTAGAATCGGTAAGTTATATGTAGGTAAAAATTCGGTAACAGTTACCGATTCGGTAACATTCGGTAAATACGAATCGGAATTCACCGAATCGGTAAATACCGAGGTGATAATTACCGAATCGGAAAATACCGAGGTGGTATCTACCGATTCGGAAAAGACCGAGGTGGTATCCACCGAATCGGAAAATACCGAATCGGTATGTACGGATTCGGTAAATAACAGCACATGACTTGACGAAACAGCTAATCCTGTGCAACGACAGCCCACCCAACCAGGAACTGCCCACACCCAGGCAGGTGTACACAATTACCCGACGTGGCCACACCCAGGCAGGTGTACATAATTAGCCGACCCTGGAGAGGCTTGGAGTGCAGAGGAGAGGCAGGGAGCAGTTGCATGTGCGTGCGGGAAACGAACAGCATGTCCAGCCAGAGAACACAGAAAGACGGAGGGGAAAGGAGGAGGAAGCTCAAATTCAGCCCCAAGGAACTCCAGGTGCTGGTGGAGGAGGTGGTGAAGCAGCACCAGAAGCTGTTTGGGAGGCAATCCCTGCAAGTGCCTGAGGCCGAAAAGCGCAACATATGGCTGGCCATCCAGGCGCAGGTCAATGCTGTGGGAGTGACCCACAGGGACATTGAGGTCCTCAAAAAGCGCTGGTATGACCTGAGGATTGTGACCAAGAGGAAGATGGGCGACATCCAGAAGGAGGCCAGCCAGACCGGAGGTGGAACCAACAGGGCACCTGCCCTCACCGAACTGGAGGAGCTGGTGGCGGCCACAATCGAGCAAGAGAGCGTCGTGGGTCTTGGGGACGCCGACAGCTCTGCCAGAGCCGCAACACACCAAGGTAAGACGAAAGCACAGCAATGTAGCCCCCCCTACCCCTATCCCACATCCCCCATTGTGAAACGAGAATCACACTGCAGTCCACACGTGTCAGTGCAGACAGGCAATGCATTCCGGGAGATGTAGTCAGGGCAACACTAACCATGACGTAAATGTCACAGGGCAACAGGGCATGTCACGCACTCGAGGCACAAGGAGACAGAGGACAGATTGGAATGTGAAATGATTTATTGTGACGCTTGCAATGCAGCCCTTCGGGGACACTGAGCCAATGTTGTTTTTCTCTCCACAGATGTGACATCATGCAGTACAGGGCATGCTGCAGGGGAGACGGCACACCTGCCACAAAAATCACCTCTAGCCAGCACGAGTTCAGACCAGGGAGCAGGCCCACTGGCAGCCGCACCACCAACACAGCCAGCCTCGCCGCACACAGAGCCAGCATCACCTCACCGAGAGCCAGCATCACCACAACCACAGCCAGCATCGCCACTCATGTTCGAATCACCGGCCACATCTCCGCTTGCAGGTGTGAGAATGAGGAGGCGTCCAGCAGCCAGGCTACGAGCCTTCGACACCTCGTCAGACGACAGCATGGGCCCAGAAGACCGCACCGGGCACCAGGAAGGGAGCCATCCCACTGTGCCCCACACCTCACAGGCAGCACAGACGGGAGCAAGAGGGCGCCGCAGGTCGCGTGTCCAGAGTCCACCAGCACCCACTGACGGCCATGGTGTCTTCTTGGGGCTCGAGGGCCAAATGTTGAAGCAACAGCGCCTGCAATCAAAGGCAGTTATGTCAGTCCAGAGGCACATGCGGGTGATGAAGACAAGCTTAGTCAACATGGACACAAACATTGGCGGCATGGCTGCGGGCATTCGGGACATGTCCCAGTCAATCCAGCAGTTGTGCAGCAAATTAGATGCTGACATCGAAGCACGGCGCCGGGAACGCCAGAGAAGGGACACTACCAGCAGGGCACTCAACCGTCTGGCAACTGCGACTTCCCTACTTTGCCGGCGCTCTGTGACGATGCAGGAGGGCCTAACACAGTGCTGCAGCGACCTGTCTCGGGGGATGGTGCAGGTGACAAGTGCACTAGGGGTGCTATTGACTAGTCAGGCGTCGACAACTGCTGCAGGGGATGCTGCGGAGCGCATCGACACCAGCAGCAGCATCACACCCCCCGTCCCAGAAGCACGCAGGAGCAGCAGGCGGCTTGGGGTTGGCTCTAGTGAGGATGCACAGGCCGTGCAATCCACCACTGCAGCGCGTATGCGCAAACATTGATGTGGCCCTGCTTAGCCACTTCCCATTGGGTGACGTAACCCTGGACATACTCCTTGTATAGATGGTATATTGCCAGATTGGCCTGTTCATGTGTTCATGGCGTGGTGCCACATTAAACTACGTCATGACTTCTCACAACTCGCTGTGTCCCCTCACTTACTCAGAAATAGTTGCATGTGATCTCTGCCCGTCTCTCTCTCCCATCGATTGCAGTTGGCACTCTAGCTGCGCTGCCCTCTGGCTGGCCTGACTCATCCTCGTTGTCCTCAAAATATGTTAGTTCCACATCTGTACCTTTTTTCGTGGCAAGGTTGTGCAGCATTGCACAAGTGGCAATAATCTTGCAGCAGGTGATGGGTTTGTACTGGCGTGCGCCTCCGCTCTTGTGGAGGCAGCGGAACCTGCTCTTCAGTAGTCCAAACGTGCGCTCCACCACATTGCGTGTTGTTTTGTGGGCCACGTTGTATCGTCTCTCACTCTGGGTTGCTGGGTGTAGGTAGGGAGTGAGGATGAATGAACGGCATGCATATGCACTGTCGCCTGGATGAGTAAGAGGGAACCATCAGTTACATGCCTCTATACACTCTGATTTGCAGGTTTCAAGGGGCGTCACTGTTACTTACCCAGCAGGTATCCCTCTCCGAATTCGCCGGCACTCAGTCGTGTGTAGATCCCACTATTCTGGAAGATGTAAGAGTCGTGGGTGCTCCCAGGAAACTTTGCAACAATATCTGTGATGATGTTCCCTGCATCACAGATCACCTGCACATTGATGGAGTGGGTGGACTTCCTGTTCCTGTAGATGTGCTCTGTATCAGCTGGTGGACAGATTGGGATGTGTGTACCATCAATACAGCCGATGACATGGGGGAACTGTGCCATGTGATAAAAGTCTGTTTTTGTTTTCTGCAGTGCAGCCTGTGTGTTTGGGAAGCTTATGTAGTGGTGCATTCTCTGCATCATGGCATCCAGGAACTTCCTGAAGAAACGGGACAGGCAACTCTGGGATACACCACCCACCGCAGCTATCACCACCTGATAACTGCCGGATGCCAGTAGATGTAGGCTGCAGAGCACCTGCACATGTGGTGGTATGGCGTGCGCCCTTCTTGTTGGCTGGTCCAGGAGTGGGTGCAGGTCCCTTATCAGGTCCATGATGGTTTCGGGGTGTAGCCTGTACCTCTCATGTATCTCTGCATCAGTCAGCTGTAATAGTGTGATGCGCTGTCTGTAGATTTGTTCCTCCCGTCGCCACACCCTCAGTCCTGCTGCCTGTAGACGTAGGCGCCTTGCAATGACGTACATGGCGGCCATGTTGTCCACGCTGTTGCATTTTGGGATTGCTTATGTGCATTGTTGATGGTTACCACCTGCTTTCAATCCGTGTTAATTACCGACTCTTATTTACCGATTTTCCTGGATTTCTTAATTACCGCCTGCTCCTACATGTCATTTTAAATTTTTACCACTTCATATTTACCACTTCATATTTACCGATTCGTTAATTATGTATTCGGTAAACATGAATCGGTATTTTGGAATTCGGTAACTATGAATCGGTATTTACCGCCTCATATTTACCGAAAAGTGGTTTTTGGACTCCTACATCTCACTTGTCTGAATACCGGTCGGTAACGGCATATTTACCGAAAATCGGCCGTTACCGACCGGTATTTCGCTACCTACATGAGGCCCTCAGTGTCTTCTTCCACTTTGGGTTCCATACTGTTTAAAGGAAGGCGTGATAGAAAGTCTGCTCTTACATTATTTTTGCCTGCAATGTGTTTTATAGCAAAATTGTATTCTTGCAGTTTTGATAACAACCTGACTAACCTAGTCGACACTTTGCCGTTACCCCTGCCGCATCCATCCATTAAGAAAGTCAAAGGTTTGTGATCCTTGATTAGCTCAAAATGTTTACCCCATAGGTACATTTTGAGCTTCTCAACAGCCCACACACATGCCAGTGCCTCCCTTTCTATTGTGCTGGAGTGAATCTCTGCGTCAAGTAAACGTCTAGAAATGAAAGCAACGGTATGTACATTACCTGCAACCTTCTGAGTGAAAACTGCACCTATGCCAACTGAACTAGCATCCACTGTGACAATATTAGTACCTTCAGGATCGTAGGGTTTCAATGTAGGGGCTTTCACAATGGCATTTTTGATCTCTTTGAATGCCAAGTCTTGACTTTCAGACCAAACAAATTTTCCCCCTTTGCGTAGTAACACGTAATGGCTCTACAATTTCCGAGGAGTTTTCTACAAAGCATGAATAGTACCCACTGAGCCCCAAAAAGGATCTTAAAGAATCCTTATCCGTTGGTTTTGGGGCATCAGTTATGGCTCTGATTAAGTCGAGTTTGGGTTTGACACCATTGCCGCTCAAAATATGGCCCAAGTATTCTAGTTCAGTTTGAAGGAACTTACATTTGTCTTTAGCAACTGTCATGCCTCTTTCGTTCAATTTTTTAAGCACTGTGTTTAAGATTTCATTATGCTCTTCGATAGAACTAGCATGAATAAGGATGTCGTCCTGAAATTTCTGAACACCCAACACACCCTTTAATATACATTCCATTAATTTTTGAAAAACACTGGCTGATGAAGCCAACCCGAAGGGGAGTCTTATAAATCTATAGGCCCCTAACGGAGTAATGAATGTGGTTAAATCTTTAGATTCCTCTGATAGTTGGACTTGGTGATACGCTGACTTGAGATCTATTAGCGAAAAATATCTTGAACCTTTCGTAGCTGCAAGAATCTCCTGAATTTTGGGTACAGGAAAACAGTCAACTAAGATATTCTTGTTTAAAGATCTCAAATCAGGGGGGCGTGGCTAGCAACATGGCCGAGTAGGACGCGAGTTCTATCGCTCCGGCTACTGGCAGTGATCCGACTTACTAAACGGCAACCCAGAGTCCAGACGACGGTACCTGGCAGCTCTCCAGCGGCTGCTGCATCCCCCAGGCAGGGTTTGAATGCCCAGCGGGGTCGCGATAGACCCGTTTCTGTGGAGGACAGAGGCGGAGACGGAGCCTGGGCGCGCGACCCAAGATGGCGCCGGCTCCCCGTCTCTGAGAGTGACGCGGCGGCGGCGGCGAGCCTGGTGGGTCCGACTGCTGGGGGGACCGGAACACGGCACTGGTGCAAATCCGGACTGGTGCCGCCCCCGGAGGCGGACTGCGGCCCGGCGGGACCCGACAGCGTGTGAAGGGGAGAGAGGCAGGTGTGAGCGCCCGGGCGCAGTGAGATCAAGCTTGCCCTGACTGGCACGGCTGCGCTGAAGACGCCGGGCTGTCCCCGCTGGGGGCCGCGGGATCCAAGTGGTGCAGGCGCGACCGGGCCCTGGTGCTTCGTGGAGAGAGCCGCCGGGAGCGAGGTGCAGAGGGGGATGGCGGCCCCCCTCCATTGCGGGCTACAGCGAAGGAGACGATCGGTGGGGCCCTCGGTGATTCTCCATCTAACTGCTGGGGGTGCGCTGCCTGCCCCCTGCGGTGATACCTAAGTGCCGCACGTAACGGGCTGAGGTCCGGCACCGCCGGGGCAGGAGTGTGTGGAAGGCGACTGGCGGGCCTGGGAGACCCGGGTCTCCGCGGGGTCATCCCGGCACGAAGAAGGTACGGCGGCGCAGCACGGGGCAAGAAACTGGGACTAGGAGCCGGCTGGGGGTCCTCCCTCAACCCCATCCCCCCCCTCCCACCCTCCCCCCCATCCCCGGGAAAGGTGACATCCGACAGCCTGCGACGACATTTGGAGCGCTCGCAGGCGGGCCCTGGAGCAGGTGGAGGGCCGGGGCGCGTGGCCGGAGTGGCAGCAGACGAACGACCGGTGGTGGGCCTCCCCCCCTCCTTCTCCCCCCCCCACCCCACCCTGCATCGGTGGGTGGCAGAGGGCTGAAGCACGAGACTTGGTTGGCAGCGCAGAACGGGAGCTGGGATGAGACACATCGGCCCCGGACTGGTGATTGAGAACGGGGGGCTGTGAAGGTGAGGTGGGCGGCGGATCCGGTCGACGCAGCCTGGGGACGGGGCGAGAGGAGATAGGAGGCATGGGCACCGAGCTCCCGGCGCAACGGTGGTCTAGTACGAAGGAAGGCCCGGGAAAGTCCAACGGACACGCAGCCCACAATGGGCAGGAAGACCCTGGACCCCAGGACCCCCAAACAGGGCACACTGGACAGATATGCAATGGCCCCGCCGGTGGTGGAGTCAGACCTGAGCGGAACCAAATCAGACACGGCCCTCTTAATGAATGCCATACAAGCATCCCGTGAGGCCCTTGAACACAAAATCGGGGAGGTGGGGACGGAGGTGACGCTCCTGCGACAGGACTTCCGTAATTTAGCTGAGCGCGTCACGAATGCAGAGACCAGGATAGGGGATGCTGAGGACAATGTGCAGGCCCTGCAGAAAGATCTAGTGGAGCTCAAAGCCTCTCATAAGCAACTCCTATGGAAGGTGGATGATGCCGAAAATAGGGCACGACGCAACAACCTCCGTTTTGTAGGGTTTAGGGAAGGAATTGAGGGACCTAATACGGCGGAGTTTCTCCACGCCTGGCTCTTACGTACATTTCCGAAAGAGAAATTCTCCACCTGCTTTGTAATTGAGAGGGCGCATAGAGCTCTGCTGGCGAGACCGCCGGTTGGGGCGCGGCCGAGCCCAGTCATTGCGCGCTTCTTAAACTTTTTGGACCGTGACATGATCCTGCGAGAAGCTCGGAAACTTGGGGTCATCCGACACGAGAACGCACATATTATGATTTTTCCGGACTACAGCCAGGAGGTACAAAAGCAGCGCCGTTCCTTTGACGCAATCAAAGCCAAGCTGAGAGCACTTAAAATACAGTATATGCTGTTATTCCCGGCGAAGCTGAAAGTAATCTATAAAGAAAAGTCCCATTTTTTTAACTCCCCAGAAGAGGCCTGGCAGTGGCTGGAGGAACGCCCACCGGTGGGCGGGGGGCCGGCGGTGGACCGGGAGACACCAGCAAGGGGGCATCCTGGGGGGGAGCCGCGAGGATCACCGAGGCGGCAGCGGGAGGGACGCAGGCGAGAAGGCCGGGACTCGCCGGCCGCCCCGTACAGGACGTCTGGAACCCGGAGGAGGAGACGGAACAGTACAGCATCCCTCAGATCGGTCCAGCTGACTGGCTCGCGCTTCCGTTGCTTGGCAGAGCAGGCACGCTCAGAGGGGGAAGAAGAACCCGGTGATGTCGCCTCGGAGGGAGAGGACCTGGAAGGTCGATCGCTGCACCCTCTGGTGGCTGCCATAAGAGACATGCAGCAGGGACAAACGCAAGACACAGAGGCCTCGAGGGAAGAGCTGCAGGACTCTAACTCGTGAGGAAGAGTTACGAAGGGTCAGCCAGCCGTGGTCACCGTAGCGGAGAGCACGCAAGTTGTGGTCTACCCCCTCCCTTGTTTTCTTTGCCCCCCACCTTTTGCCTACGATTTATTTTAACAGTAGCTGGACTGTCTTATATTGTGCTACTGCTGCTCCAGTTTATGTTGTGGTTTCGGTTGTGGGTAAGAACTTTTGTGGAGGAGTAAAGCGGGCAAGTTCGTGACGAGGTAACTAGCGGGTGGGCGACAGACCTCCTTCACCTGAACAGCTGTATCCCTGTCGGTAGGACGGTGATGGGCCTGGACGGGGAGGGGGGTGGGGCGGGGAGCATTACTGGGGGGTGTTAATTAAGGGGATGGGGAAGGGTGGGAAGGTTCAGAGGGGGGAGGGTGGGGGGGGGGGGTTTGAGGTTTTGGTTCATGTTTTTTAGCATGCCGCAGATGGGAAGGTCCGCGACACCCATAGGCCCTGCACTGGGCACCCGCCGGGACATGTCCTGACCCAGTTTGATGTCTTCTGATAAGCTGGGCGTCCCCGGGACAGGGGAACGCGATGATAGAAAGATCAAAATCCTTACCTGGAATGTAAATGGACTAGGCACAAAGATAAAGAGAGGACTGGTCATGGCCTTAATTAAACGGAGGGCCCCTAATATAGTACTGCTGCAGGAAACGCATCAGCAGGGGACAAGATGTGGATTCTTGGCTAGGGGGGCATACAGGGTACTGGCACATGCAGGGTACACTTCAGGATCGAGAGGGGTGGCCATTTTAGTGAGGAAATCCCCCCCTTTCTTAGTTACAGACACCTGGTTGAATCCACAGGGGACATATGTCGGAGTAACGGGGACATGGGGACGCCAGAAGATGACGGTGGTGTCCGTGTATGCGCCCCCCAGGCTACAGGCAAGAACCTATGCACGGGTGACTGACATTATTCTGGGCACGCCGGACTCACAGCACGTGGTGGGGGAGATTTTAATGACGTGATACACCCCACACTGGATAGGTCTGGGGAGCGACTGGCCCCTTCTGCGCCCTCCCACTTAGCACAATTTATTGACACAGTAGGGCTGACGGATGCCTGGAGATGGCTCCACCCAGAGATTAAGGGGTACTCGTATTTCTCAGGGGCGCACAAGGTGTACTCCAGATTGGACTATATCTTCCTACCCCGCCATGCGCTGGACGCGACTAGTTGAGCGGAATTCCTGGAGCGTGGCATCTCAGACCACTCGCCGCTGTTGATGACGCTGGGACTACGACACGGGGCGAGGGCCGGGAGGTGGAGACTGGCGGCATGGGATCTGCAGAATAGGGACCTCGTACGGGGATTCAGGGCGGACGTGAAAGTCTATTTGGAAGACAACTTGGGCTCAGTGGAGTCGGGAGTGACGATCTGGGAGGCCCTGAAGCCAGTCCTCCGCGATAAAATACAAACTAGAATAGCGGAAGACAGGAGGACGCAACAGAGGGGTATTAGGGAACTGGAAGCGCGTATTCTGGCACTGGAACAGCAACATGTCATGGGCGGGGGGTCACCCGCGCTCCGAAGACTGCTGGACGCCCAACAGCAATATAAGGACATGACGAATAACGAGGCCAGGACGCAGGCACTGGCCACCCAGCATAGATTGTACGACGTCGGGGATAAATCGGGGAAATTGCTGGCATGGCTGAGCCGCAGAGAACAGGAAGCGAGGTGGGTCGATCAGGTGATAGGCGCAGATGGCCGGCCTAGTAGAACCAATGCTCAGATAGCACAGACATTTGCAGAGTATTATGAGGACTTTTATGGGTCTAGAGAACTGGGCACGACGGATGAGATCAGACAGTATTTAGAAGAGGTTGAGACACCCAGTCTAGACGCGGAGGAGAGAGAGAGCTTGGAGGCAGAGATCACTGCAGATGAGATACGGGAGGCGCTGGCTAAGTTGCGCCCGGGAAATCCCCTGGCCCCAACGGGTTCCCAGCGGAATTCTTTAAAAGAATGGCTGACCTCCTCACCACGCATATACTGGCATTATTCAATGGGGCGTTGGAGGAGGGGACGCTCCCGCCAGATCTCCGCATGGCTACGATAGTACCTATCTATAAGCAGGGCAAACCGCCGGATGTGTGCTCATCCTACCGTCCTATATCTCTCTTGAATATAGAGGTGAAACTGCTAGCGACAATCCTGGCCCTTCGACTCCGAAAGGTGGTGTCAGGCCTGATTCATTTAGACCAGACGGGTTTCCTGCCGGACAGGGCGACTAGACATAACCTACGGCGGACGCACAACTGGTTGATGGAGGTGTGTGCGCGTGAGGGGCCCCATGTTTTTCTCTCCCTAGACGCTGAAAAAGCGTTTGACGCGGTGCATTGGCCCTTCCTAGATAGCGTACTGACAAAGTTTGGATTGGGTCCAAAATTTAGACAGTGGATTAAGCTTCTCTACACGGACCCACGAGCAAGGGTTAAAGTCAATGGAGCCCTTTCAAAGGACTTCCCCATACGAAGAGGGACCCGTCAGGGATGTCCTCTGTCCGCGCTACTATTCGCCCTCACCATAGAAGTGCTGGCATGTGAAATACGGCAGGATAGCCAGATAGCTGGTTTTAAAATCCATCAAGGTGAGGGATATGAAGAAAAGATCTTGCTGTACGCGGATGACATCCTGCTGTATGTTACATCCTCGGAGGTCTTGATCCCGAGACTATTCTCGCTGTTGGAGCGCTATGGGTCGCGCTCGGGCTATACTATAAATTGGCATAAATCGGTCCTGTACAATCCCGGGGAAAGAGACTTGGGGAGGGCGATACCCATGACACTACGGGTGACGACCGACGGGTTTGTATATTTAGGTATTTACATAACAACTAGTAGCTCTGTCTCATATGCGAAGAACATCCAACGGGTTCTACTGAACTTTAAGGAGGATGCGTCCAGATGGAAGACCCTCCCACTCACAATGTTAGGGCGGGCGGCAATGTATAAAATGATCACCTTACCGCGATTCCTCTATGCACTACAAAACGAATATTTCCCCCTCCCGCGTGGGGTGTTCAAGAAATAAACAAGGGTCTGAGAGAGCTGCTCTGGTTGGGGAAACAGCCCAGGATAGCGCTGGAGACGCTACAGAGAAACCAGTACAATGGAGGAATCTCGCTCCCAAACGTAGAGGCAAACTACTGGGCGGAGCATCTCGCGCCAATAAACGACTGGTTACATGCCTCGGCGGACCACCCCACATATAGATTGGAAAGGGCGAAATTAGATCGCCGCACATGTCTGCACTATCTTTATGGAGGGAGGGGGAAGGCTGCACTATTATCGGCAACAAGGGTGACGGTAGAGCTCTGAGATAGGGCGACAAGACGAATTGGATGGCGGCACAAACCGTCGAGACAAACCCCCATCTGGAGGTGTGCCTGGTTGCGAGAGTTACATAAGCTGAAAGGATTCCAACGGTGGGATGATATTGGCATCTCCGTGCTGGGTGACCTCCAGCGCCGGGGCACCATAAAGTCCTTCCAGGAATTAAGGGCGGAGTACGGCCTGCACTGCTCCCAGTTCTTAAAGTATGCACAACTACGCAAACGCATGGCAGGCAGAAGAGGCGTTGTTGGTCCCCTTGCCGGACTATTCGCCGCTGGAGGGCCGCCTATTACAGGAACAGGTGCAGACCAAGCTAGTTTCCTTGACTTATAAAAACCTACTTAACAACATGCCGGACGGGTTGGTGAAATTGAGGAATATGTGGGAATCGAATGTAGGAAAAATGGACAACCTTGACTGGGAAACTGCCCTGATGCACCCGAGGGTAGTGGCAATAAAATCTCGGCTCCGACTCATCCAACATAAGATCTTACACAGAGTCTACTATGATCGACTCCGCCTACACCAAATGGAGAGGGCCACTGACCCTAGCTGTTTGCGATGCGGACACGCGGAGGGCAACTTCTACCACATCATCTGGGAGTGTGGGGTCCTCCAAAGTTATTGGGCCAGGATAGTGGGAGAACTCGGGAACGTACTTGAGATGACCCTACCCCTGGAGCCCAAATTGGTTCTACTAGGGCTACCGAATGATATAGACCTGACTCGACCCCAGCTCATTTTCCTGACGCTAGCGTTAGTAGTGGCCAAGAGGGACGTGGCACGGGAATGGGGTGCCCCGAACCCCCCGACGCTCGAAGACTGGAGGAGGGGGATGGACATGTATATGGCGGCCGAAAGAGTAACATACAAAGCACGGGGCTGCCCGAAGAAATTCACCAGAGTATGGGGGGAGTGGCGACGATATCATGGCCTAGATGGGGGCTCTGAGGGGGAGGAGAGGGCGGTGCTGACAGCCTGGTTGCATAGGGGAACGACTTGGATGCACCGAGAGGCCTCCATGGATGGTGGGTGCTTCTATATCAATGCATCGAGGTGTCTGGGGCTAGGCTAGGGGAGGGGGGCGGTGGGTGGAGGCAGAGTACTAGGAGATTGACGTTTCAATGTGGCATGCTTATTATGTTCTGTGTTGGAAATGCAAATAAAAATATATATTTTAAAAAAAAAGATCTCAAATCAGTGTATAGGCGTACCTCGCCATTTTTTTTTTTTAAATCAAAACTATGGCAGAAACCCATTCTGCTGAATTTGTCTGTTCAATAACACCTTCATCAACTAATTTGTTGAGAAGTTTTTGCAGATCATCTTTTACAGACAATGGGATGGATCTTACCTTATGCTTAATCGGTATTGCATGTTTCTTTAACTTTATAGCATGCTCAAAACCTTTGACACATCCAATTCTGTCTTCAAACAGAGTTTCATATTTATTTAGTATAGATTCCACTTTGTCTAAAGAAGACACTGAATTAGAAGAAGAAACAGCATGCACAAAAGTCTCATCCAAAACGATAGGATCATTTGCGCCAGGTTTAAGAATTATGCCAAGACGCGCAAAATCTTTCCATCCTACAATATCTCTGCCACGCTCTGCAACATATATTTTTGTAGAAATAGATCTACCTTTGATGTTCATATTATCTTGAAAATAGCCCAACATATTAATGTCAAATTCCCCAAATGCTTTAGGGTTGACGTCAGAAGCAAGTAAATCAGTATTTGGCCAATGCTTTTCATACTTCTTATCAGAAATAATGGTAATAGGCGACCCTGAGTCTGCCATAATATTCAACTCAACAATACCTATGTGCGCAATACCTAGAGGACCTTTTATAGAATCGCAAGGATCATCTACCGTCAACACAATATTAGAACACATGTCTTCCTCAAACTCATCTACAGTACTAACCTTGACCTTCTGGAACCTTTGCGGTTTAAAATTGTTGCATACACCCGCGAAATGTCCTACCTTTAAGCATTTAGTGCATTTCTTCCCCTGCGCAGGACATCCTGGAAAATCCGCCTTATGATTCCTTGAACCACACCTAAAACAAATAAATACATTAGAATCTGTAACTTTACCCATTTTTCCTCTTTTGTCATAGTTATTTACATATTTCTTATTCTCTTGAACATAGTATACATCAGTCTTTGAATTCTTATCAGTAGAGAGTTCCTTTGAGCTTTCAAGAGATCGATCGATTCCCTTAGCTATGTTTATTGTTTCCTGTAGAGAATGGTTCCTGCAAGCTAATAGTCTCTCCTGAATTTTGTTTTCAAAGCAATAAAAAACAAACTGGTCTCTAATGTATACATCAACCATGTCATTAAATTCACACTTGGTGGCCAAAACACGTAAACAAGCAATGTACTCCTCAATTGTCTCATTTTCCAATTGTTTACGCATTGCAAAGAGATGTCTGCCTCTCTTTATGTTTGGTTCTTCTCCATACTGTTTTTCTAAACGTTTGATAGCTTCCTGGTATTCATCCAGAGGTATAAATTGACCAGGAGGTACCTCATAATCAGGCAAACTGTCAAAAATGTCTTGGCCTGCTGCACCCAACAACCCAAACAAAATGGCCTTTTTCCTTTCTGGCTCATATTTCTTCCCATCTATTGCAATCAAATAGTTTTCGAATGCTCTTAACCAGTTTTTCCATTTCATAACCGGTTTCTCAGGGTCAGTTAAAAATGCTGCAGGCGTACTGACGTTGGAATTACTAGACATGGCTGAGCTAGAATGTTTTTCCTCTTTTTTAGCTGCAAAAGCAATGTTGAAAACGAAGGCACTGCAGAATTATAGCTCCTTGGTTGAATTAATGAATGACGAACCACTGAATGAATTTGAATCTAGAATATATTTTACCTTCAGTTCCTATTGACAATACAAAGTTTTCAAAATTCGGGAAACTATTTTTTATTTTTTTTTTAATTAGAATTTATAACCGGTATATATTTAAAAACATTAAGTTCTTTTCCCGATTAAGTTTTACCTTGAAATCGCCGCAAAAAACAGATGCGTGGAACTTCGATATTATCTGTTAATGTTTAATGCTATCGGAACTTCCTTGAATATTAACTTCCCCAAAATTGAGTCACGTAGCGTCAATGCGTGCGCATATATGCGTAGGCAACCACGTCATCGTTTTTGACACTTACAGCTGAGCGTTACAATTTGACCGTTACAGCTGACACAGACCTGCCGCTGACTGAATCTCAACTACCGTTGACATCCCTCGGATCTACGAACGATGACTGAAACATGCAACAAATGTACCGCAATTAAACAAAAACACGTTGAACCCTCATGAATAAAGCGTAACTTAGCAACTTCCCTTTATGAAGCTCTCGCAGCAGTTGTTACACAACGTATCGTATGCGAGTCAGGTATCTCCGGTATAACTATGATAATAAAGTCACAAATATAAGGCAAATTAATAGACCATTAATTTGACATAGGCAAAAATAGTAGTAACTTGCCTGAATAATTTGAACTGAAGTCCTCGCAATTTATGTCCCCAACGATTTTTAGCCAAAGCGGGCCTTTTACTTAAAATCGTATCCCGTCCTTGTCGCCATTTGAAGTGTCGGGCATAAGTAGTAACTCGACTACGCAGGTAGGTGTACGTTAATTATTTATTGAAATACAAAGGCCCGCCGGCAGCTGATGAGAGGAGTGGCTAAGAAGAACAGCCGGCAAGAAATGCCTGTATGCCCACAATGACGTTACTTAAATAGAGGTTGAGAATTCCATGTGATGTAGTGAAACACAACCTATGAGAGCACAGTGATGTTGTGTACCTGTATTGACACCCTGGGGACACCGTTGTGTCACTTGCCTTTGCGTGTCCCTGCGAGGACACCGTATCGCTGTATTGGACCAGCTGTGACATCACCAGCTGACAATTGATGACAGTTGACAGCTGGTGATCCTCAGCAGCGGCTGCATTCTTGCGCTCCACGTTTGGAGCTGTGTTGGTGAATAAAGAACTTCTACTTACTGTACGGATCCGCTTTGTTCTTTACAAAGTGGCGACGAGCGCCAACACCGGAACCCACTACCGGTATTTTAACAAGAAAAAAACCGGCGTATATGGACACTTGCAGTCCTAGAACAAATACCTGCACTAAGAAGGTGTTGTCAAACTGAAAGCTGCTGCGGAGGACAATACGAATACAGAAGAAAATTCAGGGTGCATTGAGCGACCTATACAAATAAAAATTAAGCAGCAAAATACGAACTAGGAAAATGCCGTTGGAACTGTGATGGAAACTTCTGAACAAGTAAAGAGAACACTGTGAGTAACGAAATGTGTCAGTGAATGTCAGCGTATGAGACGTTATACACCGTGTTTATCTCTGTCTGTGAGGCTTTCGTGAGGTGAAACGCTTCGTACTCTCCAACGGCAAAAGTTTGACAGTTTAACGAAGTAAACTGCCAGCTGATCCAGCATCACGCATGCAAATCAGTGGTGACGTAAGCCGACGTGCTTAGGAATTCTCCAGGAACCTCGCAGTGACGTATGACGTTGTCAACGTGCGGCCATTTTGGAATTCGTGAAACGTCAACAAAGCAATTGAAATTGAATCTCCTGGGCAACGCGCGTCACGCGCTAATAGAAAAAACACCGGCAACTCAGTTCTATGCTTCAAATCAGCTGCCGGAAGTTAACCAAAGCTAAATTTCATACGCCAGTTAACACAATTGAAAGGAAAACACACCGGTAAACTAAGAAACTAAAGTGAACTGATATTACAGTGCAGCACAGTATTTAAAGTATAAAAAAAAAAAAACAGAAATAATAAATTAGACGCAGAATGTCATCTGGTTACTTGTGGAATCTTTCCCCACCACAATCATTCCTACCTGGCAAGGGAGAACCGTTACTAAAATGGGAAGAATGGAGGGAGTATTTTAATAACTACATCTCACAGTTCGATGATGATGATGAATTTACACCAAAAAAGAAATACAAACTCCTGCTACATTGCCTCGGAGCAGGTGGAATAAAAGTGTACAACAGCATCAACAAGAAAGCAAGAGGTGAGGGAGAAGACGATGTTTACGCAAATGCAATAGATGACCTGAATGCGTATTACAAACCTAATGTGTGTGTTGGTGTGGATAGATATAAATTCTTCCACAGGAAGCAAGGGAAGGAAGAGTCGGTCGATGACTATGTTTCTGCACTAAAGGAGTTGGCATTGAACTGTCGCTTTTGGAATCTACATGACGAGTTCATAAGAGACCAAATTGTTATGCAGGGGTCAAATGCTGACATTCAGGACAGCCTCTGGGCTAAAGGAGAGTATCCACTCCAGAATATTATTGACGTTGCAAGGAAATCTGAATTAACAGGACGCTGTGCAAAGGCACTGATAGCTGAAAACAATGAAAAAAAAGAAAGTGGAACTGTCAGCAAGGTGACACATGTCAAACAAAACACGAAGAGTACATGGAACAAGTCAGCAAAAAACACCAGCAACAAATCTGCGGATAATGAAGCAAGGCGTTGTTACAGATGTGGAGACAATACACATTGGGCTGACGACAAAAAATGCCCAGCACGTGGAGTAAAATGCACATACTGTGGGGTCATTGGGCATTTCCAGAAGGCATGTCGAAGGCGTAAGGCACGCTCTGTGAAAAACATCTATGAAGCAAATGAATTAGAGAATGAAGATTCTGAGGAGGACGACGTCAATATGTGTGTCCTCAGTATCGAGGAGGAGCTGATAAACGAAGTCAGTACAGATGGAATAAATAAAAAGAAGAAACCTACATGCAACATGACCATTGGAGGCGTAGATGTTAACATAGTCGCCGATTCAGGCTCACCATATACAATAGTGAACAAGAAAGTATGGGAAGAAAAGTTTACACCACATATTGGCAATCACCTTGAGAAAGCTGACATCCTAATCAAGTCATTCACGGGAGAAGCAATCGACGTGTGTGGCTACAGAAAACTGAATTTCGCTTACAAAGGGAGAGAAGCAGAAGGAAAACTCTATGTATCCGCTGTGGGGCCATCGGTTTTGGGCTGGATGGACCAGGGGAATTTGAGCATCATCTTGGACCCCAGCAGTTCTGACCCTGTTCTAGTAGTGCAAAACGCGTATGACTACAAGAAATCCATTCTAAACAAGTACCCCAATGTCTTTAAGGAAAAAATTGGTGCACTTAAGGGATACCAACACAAGATAGTCGTCAAACCAAATGCAACACCAGTTGTACACAAGACTCGCAATCTACCATTTGCAATTAAGGACGAAGTTAAAAGACAAATCGAGAAGCTCCTAAAGGAAGGTATAATCGAACAAGTGGAGGCAAGTGAATGGGTCGCACCTTTGGTGGTAGCCAAACGACCGAACGGAAAATTGAGACTCTGTGTGGACTTACGGGACCTTAACAAGAGTATAATAATTGAGCAGTTCCCGTTACCTAAAATTAGCGAAATGCTTGCAACAACCAAAGGGGTCAGATGGTTTTCAACTATTGACCTAAAGTCTGCGTACCACCAGGTGCCACTGCACCGTGAGAGCAAAAGGCTTACGACGTTCATCACACCATTTGGGTGTTACCAATTTACGAGAGTACCTTTTGGATTGGCATCCGCTGCAGCGATGTTTCAGAGACTTATGAACAACATCTTCAAGGGAGTCAAGGGTATTCTGATGTTTCAAGATGATATCCTTATCATGGGAAAGTCTAAGGAAGAACACGACGACAAGGTTGAACAAGTGCTAAAAATCCTGGAAACTAAGGGGCTCACGGCTGAGTACAGTAAATGCAAGTTTGCATGTGAGTCTGTGAACTATCTTGGGCACGAAATAAATGGTAAAGGAATCTACCCGAAGAAGGACTTAATGGATGCTATTAAAAACTCTCCAGTGCCAAAAAACAAAGAAGAGCTGAAGTCTTTCCTAGGCCTTGTAGAATTCTATGCGAAGTTTGTAAAGAACTTTTCGGAAAAGACGTACGATCTACGACAACTATTAAAGATGAGAAGTGAATTCATTTGGACTGACATATGCCAAGCAGCATTCAACACCATAAAAGATGACCTGTGCAATGCAATACCCCTACAAGGTTTTGACCCTTCACTCTGCAACACCATCACAACGGATGCAAGCTCTAAGGGTCTGGGAGCCGTATTGACTCAAAGAGATGACAAAGGATTACAGTACACCATAGCGTTTGCATCACGGTCATTGACACCGACGGAGGAAAAATTCTCGGTTATTGAACGCGAAGCATTGGCATGTGTGTGGGCCTTGGAGCACTTTCGGAATTATGTGTGGGGAAATAAGGTCACACTATGCACGGACCATAAGCCACTCACCAAGGTGTTCACCACTAAGGGTCTATATTCAGCTTCACCTAGGCTGGCGCGTTTATCGGTACGCCTATTTGACTTCCATTACAATATTGAATATGTGCCAGGGGTGAAGAACGTTGTAGCTGACTATTTAAGCAGATTGCCGATAAAAGATGGAAACCAGGAAAATGAAACTGACGAGGGAGAATACTGTATCGCCAGCCTAGATGACAACATACAGGGAATCTCAAAGGAAGAATGGCTCACTGAGCAAGAGAAGGACATGGACATCTGCCAAGTGATCAGGATGTTAGAAGGAGAATGGACACACAAAAACAAACTCACTGAAACTATGAGACATTACTATGAAGTGAAGGAGGAACTGTCACACGAGAATAGCTTACTGTTGAGAGGTTGTAGGGTGATACCCCCAGTCACGTTAAGAAAAAGAATCCTTGATATTTGTCACGAGGGACATTTAGGCATAGTTAAATGTAAAAGGAGAGTCAAGGAAAGCTACTGGTGGCCCGGGGTAAGCAGGGACATGGAAAGAGTAGTCAGAAACTGCAACATGTGCCAGCAATCCGACAAGACCCAAGTCACCCTTAGACCACCATTACACCCCATTAGTTGCCCGACTATGCCATGGGAAAGAGTGGGGATTGATATCATGGGCCCCATAGAGGGAAAAGAGGAGCAATGGTATATAATAGTACTTATTGACCATTTTACCAAGTGGCCTGAACTTACGTTCACGGTCAGGCCTGATTCCAGGGCAATGGTAGAGTTTCTAGATTCTGTTTTCACGCGAGAAGGGCTCCCTAAACAGATAACCAGTGACAATGGCCCGCAGTTCCTCTCAGACCTGTTTAAGGCCTATACATCTAGAAACCAAATTGCACACAAAACCACGTCAGTGTACCACCCTGCCGGAAACGGAGCGGTGGAACGCTTCAATAGAGTACTCAAAGGCATTATCCGGTTGTCCAACGACAACAGACTGTGCTGGAAAAATGAGATCCTAAAAACAGTATGGGCCTACAGAATCACACCGTGCGACTCTACTGGTCACAGCCCATTCGTACTCATGCGGGGCAGAACGCCTCTCTCTAAGGATAATGTGGGTTGGGCATTAGCTTCAAAGTGTGTACACTGGTCCAGTGACCAAGTAAGAAGAAATGTTGGGCATGGTCAAAACAAAACCAAAAAAAGATACGACCACAAACATGGTTGCAAGGATGTGCAACTCTCCATAGGGGAAACCGTTAAGGTAAAGAAAAGTGGCCACGTAGCTAAGGGCCAGAACAAGTTCTCGCCACCCCTTACTGTTAAAAAGGTGTATTGCAACTCCGCCCTCTTAAGTGACGGTAAGGTGCATCACTTCTCAGCTTTATCCATGTGCAAGCCTACCACGGTAGTCACCAACGGAGTGCACTGTAAGCTTAATGATAACAAGCACCACATCTCCCTATCTGACTCATCCGACAGTGAAACCACACAGTATCCTCACACTACACATGCTGAAGCTCCTAACCCCGTGACACACACCCCTAGCACAGATTATGGTAGGGTTGTCAGAGTTTTGCCACCCACTCCTAGGTATGACGTATCACTACCATCTAGTACCAGCAGGTGTGGCAGAAGGATAATCCCTCCTGCGAAACTTAACGATTACATTTGTGACTAGGCATTTTGTTTAGCTTTGTTAGCCATTGTCTCTCTGTTCATAAAGGGGGAGGATGTGTTGTGTACCTGTATTGACACCCTGGGGACACCGTTGTGTCACTTGCCTTTGCGTGTCCCTGCGAGGACACCGTATCGCTGTATTGGACCAGCTGTGACATCACCAGCTGACAATTGATGACAGTTGACAGCTGGTGATCCTCAGCAGCAGCTGCATTCTTGCGCTCCACGTTTGGAGCTGTGTTGGTGAATAAAGAACTTCTACTTACTGTACGGATCCGCTTTGTTCTTTACAAGTGAGACTCTGGCTCAAGCGGGGTGAGCTTAAAGTCAACAAGATATACAACACTCATGTACTCCAAAGTCCTTATAATGTGACTGGTCCTTTTGTAAAGCGCTCTGACACCTTCAGGTAAAGTCCGCGCTGTATAAAATCGCATTAAAAATATAATACGTAAAAATCCCAAAGTCGTTTCGGGATGGGGGGATGTAACCGTTGTAGGTCACGTGACGTAAGGTGAGTCTCTCTCTAACACACTTCTAGCAGCCTCTATTAGCTCAAGTATATCGTCTATTTTCAGCCCCCGTTAGCCCGACGATTGGGCGGTAGCTGCGTCTACGTCAGCGCGTCACGCAGCGTCAATGTCCGAACTGCCGCGTTCACGCTCTGTGCCCATCTGCTGCTGTTAGAAGGCGAGGTTCCCGGCGGTTTGAATCCGGCCGGCGCTACTGAACCTCGAGCCCAGCGGCTCCAAGCTTTAGGCCTTTGAGAGCTCGCGTATAGGATCCCTGCAGCCACCGCCCATCGGGAGCCGAAGATATGTCCCGCTATACCCGCCCCCCCAACACCTCGCTCTTTGTGCGCAACGTAGAGGACGGGACCAGGTGAGGAAGGGTTGGGGGTGGGGTAGGGTAGGAGGGATGCTAGGCCTGGCGGAGGTAAACTGTCGGTCCTACGCGCGCAGGAAAATGGAGTCTCTGCAACTCCTCCCCTCTGTGGAAAGGCGGTGCATAGGTTGTCATAGTGTTTATGGCGGCACAATGTGTCATTTTTTTTGTGCATCTTTTATATAGCGCGAACTAGACCCGAAGGTATTGGAGCGCTGTACGTGAGCACCGTATTTACATTACATATTCAGGCACGGGGAGATTAAGTAATTTGCCCAGAATCACAGGATGCGGACGCGACCCCGAGGCTCGAACCCTGGTTTCCAGCACCAAAGTCTGCAGTCTAGCCGACGGACCACATCCTCTCCCCAAAGAGGTTTTTTCAAAGATGCTCAAAGTGCCAATAAATAGTTTGTTACTAAGGAGAGTTTTGAACGTACGGTTTTCTGCTGATGCCTAGCACATTCGTGTCGTGATAAGGGTTTCGCCAAATGGGTCCATGAGATGCATTTTGAACTAGTGGATTTTGAATAGGTTGTTTGGATGTTTGTTGATTCACTGGAAACACTTCGTTTAGCGGCCTTCGAGGCACTACCACATTTTATTGTAATGGCTGGTGTTTCCCTGGTTACTTATTGGTACTCTTCATTATCCCTAGCCCCAGTGTTCCTTGTCACACGCTGCATATTTGAAGTGAACTCGCCACAGGCAGGGGGGAAAGGAAGTGAAGTTGTATCTCCACCCACCCTTTGGGAGCTATAGGTATTAACTTATCCAGTGAGCTTGCCAGCCGCGGTTAGTGCAAGTAAGAGCGGCGGGGCCGGGTGGGGGGATTTCAACATACGACCGCGTGGAAAATTTTAATAATTTCCCCTCGTGTTCGTATGTCGTCGGGTCACTGGACACATCCAGCTCCTTGTCTTCTTCCCCCCCCCCCCCCCCCTTCTCAGGTATGTTAATTTATGACCAGGGTTTTGAGAAGTGTGATTAGGAAAGGATCCCCTGAAAGGGTTTGCGGTTATAGAGAGCAGGAGTTAATCATTTTCAAGGATGGGACTGCATATGCAACACTCCCAGAATTGGCAGAGGTGTAGAAGAGGAGTTGCCTTTTTGTTTAAATAATAAAAAGCAATATTTTTCTGCAAAGAGCAAAACAAGTCTAGAGTGACCCTTCTGGAAAGGCTTTTTTTACATGCACGCTTGTGTGGTAGGTAATGAAGAACATGTTTGAAATCCCTATGCGTACACACAAGAATTCATTAATCTTTTCCAGGAGCACTCTTGGGCCCTTTATTGAATTCCTAAATTTGTGTTCCTGCAGTGTGGTAAACTCGCAGATATAGATCTGCAGATGCTTTGAGAAATCGAGTCTTGTTTCAATAACTGTTCTTATGTGTTAAAATCGTCCAAAAGTTACCAGTACTACATATATGAACCGGAAGGCGTTTAACTTTGAATGTCAATCTATTTTTAAATTGCGTCCACTCATCCTGCCCTTAAAGCCTATTAGACACAAGCCTCGTAGATCTGTCTGCAGGGGGTGCCAGTTGTCCACGTACTGTTTTCAGTTTTCCTGGGCCTGCTTGCCACCACCTTCCTCTGTATCCAGTATTCTGTCCGTGCAGTACATTCCCTTTGGTTGCACCTTGGTGCCACAGACGCTGCCTTTATTCTGCAGTCTTGCTCTGTGGACTGTTATTGGCCTGTAGCAGCATTTTGCTGCCATCCCCACATACCACAGGGTATGTTAATTAGTACCAAAGTGTGAATCTTTTTCTTGTGGCTTGTAAGTGTTTACAAAGGTTTTGCCACGGTTTTGTAAGTGTTTACCTGTGTTCTAGTAGAATGGCAGCATTACATGTATTACATAGGCTTTTTAATACTTCCATTGTTTACAGTGTGAGCATGACCACGTGGGATGGCTGTGTTGAGATGCCTTTGGGTAAGGCCACAGCATTATACTGGCCTTTAAGTGTTTGATTATACTCTGGTATCTTGTTTTGATGCTTCATATGTGATATTTCTTGGTGCTAAAATGCTGGTATCACCGTAATTAAAAACACACTTTACACTCCTTAGTTGCACAGGCTTCGCCGAGTAGCTTGAGGGCTACTGGTAGCTCTCCAGCTATCTATCAGTAGCTCGCCTGCGATCCTCCCAACCTTCTAAATTAGAACTTTCTTGCTTGGTTAGAGTGATAAATCATGGGCGAAAACTCAGTATCAATATGATTACTTTTGTGCCAGGGGCACTGCAGCTGTGGCTGACATGTATTACTGACGTATGGGCATTCCAAACTGAAAGCCTTTTTTGGTCTCTTTGCGAGGCATGCAGTATATACTGTAGTGTGGAAGCTCCCCCCCCCCCCCCCCCCCCCCCCCCACCTCCCATTCGTGTTTTCTTGCCTGCCGGCACTTCAGTTTTCTTCTTTATTATTGCCACCTTGAAATATGCGAGTTAAAGATGTGTGCTGTACAAAAACTTCTCATGTTTAACTAGATTTTAATGTTACTTTAAATATAATAAGACTCTAGGCAACATTCATGCTATGCATGGCAGCCGATGCCTCTTAGTTCACAAATGGCGTTGTTGGGGGGGCGGCAGTGTTTTAACTCATGCTTAAAACGAGCACTTTTAATAACTTCCTCAATTTAGTGCTATAATCTTGTGTACTGAGGTGATGCGCTAAAGAAATGCACTTTTTTGGATTCTGAAGACATCGCATATTTACATCATGTTTACTGTATGATTAACATGCCAATCATTTTCACAGCTTGCCCACTGGCTCATCATCCAGTGAATGTGTGTTTTTCTGAAAATTACATATGTTTTATATATGTATATCTCAAGGTCGATGGAAGAATAAATGGATATATAAGTGTCTAAATGGATGATTTGTTTTTGAAAATGATTGTATGACTAAGTGTATCTTAGTGAAAAACATGGCTTAGTGAGTAATGTTTAAATATGTAAATATCTGTATCAGTCTCTCGCTTTGTGTAGAAGTGGCTGCATGGGTTGGTGAGTAGCTACATGAGTGTCTATATAGGTTATTAGTTGGCTTTTTGAGTATCTGTATGGTTCGGTGGGGGGGTATTGCGTAGTGCATAGGTGCATGAATGAGTGACTCACTGTATGTGTTGAAGACAGCATGTGTGCAGGACTGTATGGGTGAATGAGTGTGTGCATGGTGTGTGTGAGTGAATGACTGTCTCAATAGTGTCTTTATGAGTAACTACATAGTGTCTTTATGAGTAACTACATATGTTTTAAACTAGTATATGTGACTATTGGTGTATATAAGTGAGTATATGTGAGAGTGAGAGATTGAAAGAGTTCCTGTATAAATAAGTGTGTTTCTATAGGGGGTTGTTTAAAAGACTAAGTATGTGTAAGTTTCTGTAGAAGTAAGTGTGGTGGTGTGTGTAACTGCATATGCAAGTAAATGGATGTTTGATTCTTTATTAGCTTGAGTGACTGTGTGTGAGTAACTCTATGGATGAGTGGCGTTGTATAACAGGATGTATAGGTGTATGAGTACATATGAGTGAGTACATGTATGAGTGACTGTATAGGACTGTTCGTGAATGAGTGGATGTGTATGTGGATCTTAGAATTACTGAATAGGTTGTAACTGGTATCGGTATGTCCATTGTTTTGAAAATTTTAGTTTCTATTTTTGAATGTGTGTATCAAAGGTTATATTAGGGGGAGAGGTCTGCCACTCTAGCACAAAGATGATGTCATCAGTGATGACATGAGTGATATCACTGACCATGTCATGAGTGATGTAATATGTGACGTCATCAGCAGTGCATTGCGGGCGCGCAAGTTAGTTAGCTGAACTAACTTTAACGGGGAATTTCAATGGTTTTGTACGAGTGAAAAGTCCAGCTAACTATAACGCCCCTGAAACCTATGGTTTGTGTGCAATACGGGTGTCATAAGTAGGACTGTTAGCGCTCTAGTTGTTCTTTAGAACACTCTGGGAAGCTGCAGTAGAACACAAAGGAATCAACTGACAGTCTCTGCCCTTGTTGGATGTACATGTTTTACTGAGATTGTCAGACTTCATTCTCACATGACTGCGAAAGATAATGTGAATTTACAGAAAATATGCTCTCAGTTTAGCTTATAGGTCACCTTCCAAACCTCTGTGGGAAAAGCATGAGAAAATAGTTTTCTCTCAAACATGATTCATGATATCACAGCAGAAGGCTTTTTCACATCGTAAAATCACCTTAGAACACACCACAATTCCTAAAATGAGTATGGTACCATCAACAAATGATTTATAATGTAAATAAAGTCTTAAAACCTTCTATTGACTGCAATGCTTATTAATGAGATGCTATCATGTATATTGGTCCCAAGATGGCTGCCAACACTTCTTGGATGAAGTACTGACAGCCAATCAGATCTCACGATGAGATGTGTGGTTAGGCTCCGCCCAGATATATCTATCTTTTTAACTCTAATTTTCTCAGGAACTACTGAACGGATTTACACCATTTAAGCAAAAGGCGCGAGTCTGAACTGAGGACTACCTTTTTGCCAAATTTGGTGTACTTCCATTCAGCAGTTCGGGCTGTAGCTGCGTCAACAGGTCCTATGGGAAAAATGTGTTTTGGGACCCCCCTTTTTTCTCGGCCCCCGCTTGACGAATCGCCGTGAAATTTTCAGGATAGGAGCAGACCGGAGCTGGCCAAAAGTTTGGAAAATTTCGAGAAGATTCGTCAATCGGCGCCAACGTTATTCCAAATAGAATTTTGCGGATTTCCTATGGAATATAGGTCCTAACTATAACTACCTACTGGCGACATAAAAAAACCATAGGTTCACACATGTTATAGTTGGGTGGAAATTTCACTCGTAAAAAACCAATGAAATTCCCCTGTTATAGTTAGTTCAGATAACTATAACTCGTGCAACTGCAATCCACTGCTGATGTCACATATTACATCACTCATGACCTGGTCAGTGGCATCACTGATGACATCATCCTTGTGATAGAGTGGCGGTCGCGCGAGTTATAGTTGTCTGAACTAACTGTAACGGGGGAATTTCATTGGTTTTTTACGAGTGAAATGTCCACCTAACTATAACATGTGTGAAACCTATGGTTTTTTAAGTGAATTTGCAAGGTTTTTTAAATGCTAATTCCTAACTATAACGTGTGTGAATCCTATGGTTTTTTTCAGTGAATTTGTACATTTTTTTGAATGCTAAGTTATGTATTTATAATTATATTTTTTATGTATTTATTTTACAATAAACTACGTATTACATTTTTTATTTTTTTGGTTTTTCACCGTGCGCGCAGGATGCGCGCTCTACGCGATTTAAAAAAAAAAAAATTAAGAAAAAATGTTCTGCCTTCGGGGTCCTTCAGGGACCCCCTGACAAAGGCTAGGGGGTCAGGAACTCTCTACCCTGCCCCCTTTTAATGTTCGCCACCTTCCTTTTTCACTCTCGCACTCAAAACAAAATGGCGGCCGACACTTCCTGATTTCGACCGATTCGAACGTTGACTGACATGTAACCACCAATCAGAATTACGCTCGCGCACGTCAGGGTGCGCGCACGGTGCGCGGCTATAGATATTTATGTACTTTTAACTGCAATTTTCTCAGGAACTACTGAACAGATTGACTCCATATATGCAAAAGGCACATCCCTGACCTGAGGACTACCTCTTTGCCAAATTTCAAGTAATTCTGTTCAGCCGTTCGGGCTGTACCTTCGACTAAAGGTCCTATGGGAAAATGCATGGGGAAAACACGTTTTGGGACCCCCTTTTTTTCTCGGCCCCCGCTTGACGAATCTCCCTTCCCCCCCCCCCCCCCCCCCTCCCCCCCGAGACATTCAGGGTAGGAGCTGAGCGGAGCGCCCCATTAGTTTTGAAAATTTCGCGAGGATTCGTCAACCAGCGCCAAAGATATTCAAAATAGAATTTTGAGATTTCCTATGGAAACACGGTCATAACTATCTACTGGCGACTGCCAGTAGATAAAATATATATGTTTGATGACCCTACCCATCGCGAAAGCTTTTTTGAAACACCTGGGTAGATTTAACGAACAACATGGATCAATTGTTAATGGACAGAGAAAATGCTGCTGGGAAAATGTTTTGTGAAGGGCCATTAGTGTTAAGTTCGCGGGCCAGCGATAAATCGACCAGAGGGTTCGACCGCTCTGGAAATTATGAGGAGATTAGAAAAATTGAAACGCATGGAGGTCTCAAAATGGTGGGAGGTGAAATCACTTTCACAATATTTGGATGTAGGACGAGTCCTGCGAGGACTTAGAATTCTAACGGCACCTACATATGAAAATCCCGACCCGGAAATGCTACGTGAATGGGATGCAAACAACCCTCAATCAGCAGCAAATATGATGAAAATCTTGGTGAAATATGCGAGCTCAGATCGGGAAAAAATATTGAATGAGATCCATGAATTAGGAGAGAAATTGAAATCAGTGAGTGATGTAACGGTGATCTCCTGCTTTTGAAACTGACCTTCAAGCCCGCTTAATCAAACATGAGAAAGGAATACGCGAACGTAAGGCAACTAAATTTCAAAGAGACCGGTTAGATTATGCCAGAGGTCAAATCTATTTGTTTGCAAGAAGATTTGATAGTATACGTAAACAGAGGTTGTCCAAAACCTCAGCAGCACAGTCCAACAAGAGAATAATGGGCAATGAACATGACGGATTAACTGACTTGAACTATGAGGTAAGCTCTGCGGTTAGCTCGGGCAGTGAATCAGGCACAGAAGGAAACAACTATAATCAAGACACAGCACCCACTGTTGTTGAAGAATTTGGGTTTTTTATTAGTGGACAGGACAAAAAATGACCTAATTTTCAAAGGAAACCAAAAAACAAAGACCCGCCAGGAAACGTAAAAACAGGCGCCACGGCAATGGAACTGAGGTCAGGAACACTGAGGAAAGATTCCTATCAACACAAATGGGTATGGAACCTCTGTTGTGAATTTAACTAATTTGACTCTCACAGGACATGAAACTAGGATCTTAGCATTGGGTTTGACGTTTTGTATAAGGACTAACTTTGATTATACTGAGAGCAAAATAGATCTCTTTAGATTTATCAGAAAGTTAAAATTGCAAAAAAATAAATTGTGCATAAAAAGCCTTTGTCACATCAATCTGTCAACACTTATGAACCTGATAATCTACAAATTAGAGATCTGGGAGGTCTGTGTACCTTACATCAACTACTTAATGAGGGAGAAGGTGCATGCATTGATCCAAATGATGATGTTTCAATAGGGGACATGGTAGGTATCCGTTTACTTGACACTGTGGGCACCGATTTCAGACCCAAATCGACATTTATCCCCAATACTCCTAGAGATGCTATAGACCTCTTTTCGGACCGTGTAATTAAAGATTTTAAATCCATTTCTTTGAAAATCAAGTATTAACTTCCATAAAAATTGCAGTGACTTTGAAAGAAAATATCGTACGATTATGACTAAAATCAAGGAAAGATCTGATGTTGTAATTAGACAAGCAGATAAGGGAGGGAATTTGGTTCTTTGGTCATTAGAGGCATACAACAGAGGCGAAATCTCAGTTAAGTGATTCCAACAGGTACCTGAAAGTCCCTGCCAGCAACTTGGATGAGGTTAAAATTAAATACCACAAAGATCTCTCCAGATGGCGTGGAATGGGTCTTTTGTCTCAGAATGAATTTTTGTTCTTGAAAATTGATAACCCGGTTACTCGCGTGTTATATTTAATTCCTAAAATTCATAAGAACCAAAAAACTCCACCAGGGAGACCTATAATCTCGGCAATTGGTAGCCTATTTGAGTCTACCTCTAAATATTTGGATTCTTTTTTACAACCTTGTGTTGGATCACTTCCTGCCTATATTCAGGATACCAGACATTTTTAAGTAAGATTGCAGAGATTGAATGGAAGGAAACATACACCCTGGTAACGATGGATGTAGTTAGTCTTTACACTAGCATAGCACATGTTGATGGCCTGAAAGCCACTGGACATTTTTTGAAAACCAGACCGATCCAGTTTTATCAACACTCCATGATGCTTTTGGAAATGTGTAGACTGTGCCTTACAAACAATTTTTTCCTTTTCGGAACGGACATGTACAAACAGGGCACGGCGATGGGCACCTGCTTCGCCCCCAGCTATGCGAATTTGCATATGGGCTGGTGGGAGGAGCAGGCGCTCAAAGTCTTGTATAAAACAATCTGGGAGAAAAACATCATTTTTTGGGTGTGGTTTATTGATTATTTGTTTATGGTATGGACCAATTGACAGTGCAAAGAATTTCATTGTTTTGATTAATGACAATGATTTAAATCTGAAAATCACGGAAACCATCAGCAGATCATCAGTACCCTTTTTAGATTTGGAAATATACGTTGTGAGTGGGAGCATTCACATGAAAACCTACAGGAAAAGTACTGCGGGGAATTCGATTTTACACGCTGGGAGTTATCACCCCCAGTGTCTAAAAAAGAGTATTCCATATGGAGAACATATCAGAATGAAGAGGAATTGCAGTGAGGGCAGTGAACTTACAAAAGTACAAACTGAGCTGAACTCCAGATTTTCACAGAGGTTTTGAGGCTAGCACCCTCAATCAGGCAATGAAAAAAGTTGAGGGTGTGCAAAGACGAGCTCCTTAAAATACCTAATGAGCAAACTGTTAAAATGAAACCAGGGAAGTGCATTAAGACTAAGGGAAGTGCATTAAGACTAATAACTGGTTTTTCAGCATATCAGGCAGATGTCAGACACAGTTTAACTAGACATTGGCATTTACTTAAAGGAGATCCTATTTTAAGTGACCTTATTCCCAATAGACCGCTGCTAACATTTAGAAAGGCTAAATCGATGAGAGATGAATTGGTGGTAACGAGCCCAGAATTGAAATTCAAACAGATGTGGCTTAAACCTAGCCCAGGATTCCACCGCTGTTTAAAGTGCAAAGCGTGTAAATTTGGGAAAAATGAAACGCAGGTCACATCTACATTGACAAAAAATCCATGGAGGATCAGATGCTCACTAAATTGCAGAAGCGAGTTTGTAGTCTATATATTGAAATGCTCTTGTCCCAAACTGTATGTTGGCAGCACGATACATATGGTTCATATACGAATCTTGCAACGTTTAAGGGCAATTAACAACAAAGATCCCAACTATGCAGTTGCTCGTCATATCCATGAGATTCATAATAGTAACATAAATGAAATGTTACTTTGCCATAGATCAAGTCCCCAAATCCCGGAGGGGAGGAAACGGGGAGCGCAAATTGAGACAACTGGAATCAAAATACGTTGTCTTTTTTAACACGAAGGAGCCATTTGGTCTAAACTCTGAAGAAGATCTACATGTTCATTTACAAAATTTGACAGATCCTTTTATTCGTTTTTTTTAACACATTTATATAAGCATTTTAATAAGGTCAATGTGTGTTTTTTAACTTGAGGATTGTTTTAGGTGTCTGTAAATCTTGTCAGTCCAGCCAGAAATGTCAATAGGAGATTTAAGGAAATTATAATAATTTGTATTTACTCTGTGTTCTAAGCATTAAGAAATTTTGCTATCACGGTTGGTTTATAGACCAATATCTGAGGGATTTTTTATTTTATAAAAGCACTTTATGTATTTAGTAAATCATTCAGATAATGTAATTTGATAGTGCTCAAAATTTTGCTGTATTTGACTGGCTCATTGTATGTTACTCTAAATTCTTGATTGGTTTACCTTTTAGATACTTCTCAATAGAGAAACATTATGAGAAAGAAAGTTGAGGAAATAAACGGATGAAAAAAATGATATGCAATAACATACACACAGAGAACAACACAGAGAGAAAGGCAGAACCATGAGCAAGGATGTAAAAAAAAAAGGAAAAAAATTCTTCATGTTGATAAGATACACAAAGAAAACAATTTGTTATCCGCAATAATGTATACCATTGATGGACTCCATTTGGAGCATGAACATAATGACTGACTGACATTGATTGTTATTTGATGACACTATGTATTTGATTTTATCACTGGCAAGGAGCAATGATTTATTTGTTATCTGCAAATTGGAAGGACGTTGACAAGTTTTAAACAAATTTAAGAACAATTTTCATTGGGCTAATATGGTAGGGCACTTGCCCTGGAATTTAGAGTAGGAATAATAACAAAAAAAAGTTTAAAAAAAAAAAAAGATTGAAGAAAGGAAATGTGATGCAAATACGTGAAATGGTTTTGCACTTTTTTGGCACTTTAGTGATATATTGGGAGATGAGCACTGTTGCACTTTATTGTTGATATAAAAAAATGTTGCACTGAAGGAGTTTGGATGGAAAAGTTTTAATAAGGGACCTCCCGATATAGTTCCTTTTAAAATTGTTCTTTCGTTTCACGTGCATTTATGTATACATCTTCATATTCCTACATGTAGCCAGGTGGACATATGCTTAACAAATATGAAGTAATATTTGTTATTAAGCATTGCCTGTTTGTATAAAGTTTTGTTTGAAACAAAAAAACGAAATCAACGAATTGGAGAAAGCCCTACATGACAAGTCTTATTTCTATGTCCATTTGCCAGTGATTGGTGTAAGAAACCATGTGACCTTTTTTTGCAATTCACGTTACGTTTTTTTTTAACCCACACACTGAAAATGTTTCTTGTTGCATGATTAAGGCAGGTGATGCCGAAACGCGTAGCAATTGCAGTAAGAGCATTAAAACTTGCGAATTCAGTGAAGTCGTCGGTGTCCTTTCTTTTGGCGAAGATCGGAGTTGGTGTTTGATTGATATATATATATATATATATATATATATATATATATATATATATATATATTAAATCAATCTACTGGCTGTTGCCAGTAGATAGTTATAGTTAGGACCGTGTTTCCATAGGAAATCCGAAACATTCTGTTTGGAATAACTTTGGCGCCGATTGACGAATCCTCGCGAAATTCTCAAAATAGGTGGGGCGCTCCGCTCCTTCCCTGAAAGTCTCGGGGGGGGGGGTGGATTCGTCAAGCGGGGGCTGAGAAAAAGGGGGGGTCCCAAAACGCGTTTTCCCCATGCATTCTTCCATAGGACCTTTAGTCCGAGCTACAGCCCGAACGGCTGAACAGAATTACTTGAAATTTGGCAGAGAGGTAGCCCTCAGGTCAGGGATGTGCCTTTTGAAGGTCTCGTGTAAATCTGTTCAGTATTTCCTGAGAAAATAGCATTTAAATCAATATATACATCTATAGGCGCGCTCTGAGCGCGTACCGTAAGCTTACCATACGGTGCCAGCCGCGAGCTTAATTCTGATTGGTTGTTAGATCTTAGTAAACATTCGAATCGGTCGAAACCAGGAAGTGTTGGCCGCCATTTTGTCTCGCAGTCTGAGGGGGTGAAAAACAAAGGTGGAGAACGTGAAAAGGGGGCAAGGTGGACAGTTCCTGACCCCCTAGCCTTTGTCAGGGGGTCCCAGAAGGACCCCCAAGGGCAAAAATTAATTTTAATTTTTTTTCGAAAAATCGCCTAATGCGCGTAGCGTACGCGCACGGCGTAAACGGAAACATTCCGCGAACTTCGCGTAATGATTCCGCGACTGCGCGTACTGTACGCGCACAGCAAAAAAATTTTTTCGAAAAGGAGAGATTAAAAATAATTGTGAGGTAAGGAGCCGTTGTGTTCATACAGGGATAGAGGAAAGAAAGAATGGGAATATTATGAGCGTCTACAAACGTGCTGGTCTATCTTATTGTTAATAAGGGAAACACTGGTCTCCCCAAAAACAATAAGACCACAACACGTTGTACACCTCATTGCAACCCTCCCAAATCGAGGGTTAATGTCCAGAGGAGCTGAAGAAGGTGATGCTCCCACCTCAGAGGAAGGGCTCAGCTGCCGATGATGTACTCGGCTGAGCTTCTGAGGTTGGGCTCCGGTGACTTACTGAAGAGTTTTCTTCAGTATGTCGAGCAAAGGTCCTGGGATGTTTATCCCTAAGGTGTCTCATAGAGTGATTTCCAAAGGAATACTTCTTCCTTGGATTTCCTCTAGATAAAACACGGTCACAAAGTTTGCAAGTGACCAATGGAGCATTGACCTTTTTTTGCCCCTCTGGAAAAGTAAAATACTCCCACACAAAAGAATCCTTTTGTTTCCTCCTTCTCTGTCTGATGATGGTGCTGCTAGGCTCTCTCTCCGAAGAGGACTGCTGCTCTGCCATCTCAATGTCAATTCAGCTCCTTCTCCTAGGGGATCTCAAGCCGTAATGAGGGGAATGGGTGTGGTGTTGAAGTTTCTGGAACTGAAAGTAGTTTCAACCAATGAAAAGTGTTCTTTGTGGATCACATGACCAACCGTGCGCCCTCCGTAAGCTTGCGCTACGCGCTCGTAAACAAGTACGCATGCGCAAACGTGACGTTTACAGAGCGCTTACGGAGCGCGTACCTAGGACGCACTCGTGCATTACTCGCACTCGCGTAACCGCGACGTTGGTTCCAGGTAACACGCATGCGTGTACGCATCACGTAAGCGCACCGTACTTATGACGTACGGAGCGCGTAGCGTCAGCTTACCGTACGCGCACGGCAAAAAATCCATTAAAAAAAAAAAGTTTCGCGGGTTGTAGAAGATAACTGTGATGTACAACTGTATGTAAACATTAATTTTTAAAAAATTAACCATTCCATAATGCAGGATATAGTACATATAATATTTTATACATAGGTTGGATATTATTTTTTAACAAATCTTAAAAAAAATTGCATTTAAAAAACCTTTGAAATTCACTGAAAAAACCATAGGTTTCACACACGTTATAGTTAGGAATTAGCATTTAAAAAACCTTGCAAATTCACTGAAAAAACCATAGGTTTCACACATGTTATAGTTAGGTGGATATTTCACTCGTGAAAAACCAATGAAATTCCCCCGTTATAGTTAGTGCAGGCAACTATAACTCACACGACCTCAATCCTCTGCTGATGACGTCAGATATTGCATCACTGATGACATGTGTTTTTCTGGAAAAAAAATATTTGTAATATATGTATAGCTAAAAATTAATAGAAGAAGACATGGGTAAATAAGTGTCTAAATACAGTGATGTAATATCTGACGTCATCAGCAGAGGATTGCGGTCGCGTGAGTTATAGTTGCCTGCACTAACTATAACGGGGGAATTTCATTGGTTTTTCACGAGTGAAATGTCCTGCTAACTATAACATGTGTGAAACCTATGGTTTTTTTCAGTGTATGTATATATATATATATATATATTTTTTTTTTATCTAGTTAGGTCCCAATGTTTCCATAAGAAAAGTGTGTTTTTCTGTTTTGCCAACAAACCGCTTGACAACAAGTGGGGGCCGAGAAAAAGGGGGGAGGGCAAAACTTTTCTCCCCCATGTTATGGGGGCGATTACAGCCTGAACTGCAAACTGGAGTTCCACTAAATTTGGCAGAAAGCTTAATGTTGGTCCAGAAAGCATGCTTTTTATGATTTTGGTGTTAATCATTTCAGTAGTTTTTGGAGATATCTAGCTTAAACAAGCATTAAAAATGCAATAGGTCTCACCTTTGATTAAGTTAAAGCCATTTGCTTTGCTATACAATACCATTAGCAAAGCAAATGGCTTTAACTTAATCAAAGGCAAGACCCATTGCATTTTCAATGTATATATTTTTTTTTTTTCGGACTGCAGTGACAGCAGAGCAGGCGCATCGATGTGAGCGTTGTACGGGAAGGGAAATCCTTTCCAGAGTCATTTTCTCTCTGGATTTCCCTCCTGTTTTTGAAACTCGGGAGCAGCAACATTGTCGTGGTGTCACCAGGGCTTTAAGTGGACGTTTTTTTCAATATTATATACAAGCTTTTGTTGCTGCTTATTTATCTTATGCAACTAGCAACCATTGACCAAGCAAATAGTTCTGACTTGTAGGCATGATGTGACTTGTTGTATCCTAGATCTGGACGCAATGACAGGAACAGCAAAATACAAGTCGGACGGCACACTGTGCTAAACACATATTTTTAGTTTACGTGTTTGTAAGCATGCAGCAAACAATGCTGTGTATCACGCCCCAGTGTGAGCAACACTCGTGGACAAACTGCAACAAAAGCAACGCAATAAACTTTCCAGCTCCAGAGGCGATAGCAGCCACCGCTGCGTGTGGATAAATGTCTGTCAAATCTCAGCGTGCACAAATATATCTGAAGGATGTATGGCTGACCAGTGTGCACAATTACACTGTTAAGACGCATGCAGGCAACCGTATTGTTGCGGCAGAGCACGCGTGCGGTCTACCCCAGCTCATTGTTTAAAATGAAAGCACGCCGCTATGCGCGTGCACATCTGTTGACGGAGCCAGAGTTGAAGGAAGCAGCGTGACTAAGCTTAGTTGCCATGACAATGAAAGCTTAGCTCACGATGGCGTCTGACTGTCCGTATGTACACACGTATGCTGTTAGGTTTGGACAAATGGCGAGAGCAGCTATCTTTGTCCATCCCTACGCGTGCATGTAAGGCATTCTGAGAATCCATTGCAAAAGGCACTCTCATGCGCTGCTATCGCCAGGCGACACCTAAAAATTATAGATATCTGGGTATGCGAGTCCTTGCAGCGAGCTCACAAATCCTACTAAAATTTTATTGGCAGCCAGCACTACAACCAGGAAGTGTTGGCAGCCATCTTGGGACTTTGCTTGAAGCGAAGAAATGTAGCATGGACTCGCAGGTGGATCAGCAGCAAAAAAAAGAATTGTGCGGGCTCCTGCACATCTGTTTTTTCTAACGCCAAATTCTGGGGGCATAATAAAAAAGAGGGGTCCACCACCTCCCTGGGTTTTTAAAAAATAATTTCTGGGGGGGGTACTCGTTTATCACGCCCCAGAGACCACCACCTCCTGTTTCTGTAATTAATGGAGGAGGCCTCTTGGACCAACAAAGAATGCGTGGGGCTGCACAGACTCATGCACTCGCTTGCTGAAGCGAGCACGGACACCGAAATGAATACTATCCTGCCTGGAGGCTACTTTGATAGGCCGAAGACAAACTTGTCTTTAAATAGTGCTAAAAAAAGTCACACCTGAGCCAATCGGAGACTACACTCACTGTACATGCAGATATTATGAATATAGATATGCAATCACTTCAAATACATTTATAGGTCACGATAATTCAACAAAGGGTGGATACATTCTTATATTTATTATGAGTATCAAAACTGTCTAAACTAAATACTGTGTATAATCACAACATGATAAATAAAGCAGTTAATGAAAACAATGTCAAGACACGAATATATTAATATATCTGATCCCACACTTCCATACATACCGCATTCGTACCACAAACAGTTTGCACATTCTAAAAACAGCAATAAAGAAATCTGGCAGGACCGTCCCGCTGACGTATTCAAGGAACTACCTAGAATATAATGTTTGCTTATACAAAGATAAATCAGTGTCTTTGAGTATTGTTTATAAAAGGGAGATTTTTTGCACAGTATTGTTATATTGTCACAATACGAATTTATCAATATCCTACTTGGATACAATTCTGAGTAGAAGTAAGTTTATCACTACTGCAGACATATTGTATATAGTGAATCTGTTTTTGGTGGTCTCCACAACATGCACCGTCGCGTGTTTTGGTAATTACCTATAGATAAGGTCACACCATCAGGTCGCTAAAAACATGCGAGGATCAGGGAGTCTTGGTGTCCAACAGTAGACAACTTCTGTCCATCTGCGCTAAGTTAAAAATCAAGGAGTATAAGTGCTTTTAAGATAGAACAGGAGTAACAAGGAAACGGACAAAACATAGAGAGCCCCTAGAGGAAGTCTTGTAAATGGTTCCTTAGATAGTAGTCCTCTGACAAGAAATATGGAAGCCAGGGTTCAACTGATATGGATCCTCAGAGGAGAACTAAGAAGGTCTAGAGATATCCCCCAAAAACTGTGTGGAAAAGGTGCTGTTTGAAATTAATAGGAAACCGTCTGAGACCCAATGATCTCCGCAACTCCTCCCCGCTTTGCTTTTATTGATGTTCCCGAACACGAGAGCAGGATCACAGACATTGCTTTGAGATCTGTGGAGCTACATGTTAGTAGCTCCCTGGGGATGGGGTCCCCTGGGCCCAATATGGCCCAAGGAAGGGGGTGGCATGCGACCAGTTCTCCTCCTCTTCCCCCACCCCCCTTCCTAAAGTAGAATAAGAAAAAAGACTGCAACTCGCCGGAGGTCCTGCCCTCTTTCTCCACCACTCTGCAAACGTGCTTCTCGGCGCATTGCTGGTGCAGATGAGGTCACCTTGCCTCCGAGGGCCTCAAGACTAATATGGACTTCATCTTACAAGCAGCAGGGGGTGCGTTGGCATAGTAGTGGAGAAAGGGGCGAGGCCACCAAAAACTTCTAAGCAAACCCACTGTGTGTCTTGCCGGAGATAACAAGAGGGGTAGTTCGCCCCCAAGGACGTCCTTGGGAGCCAACTATCCCTCCTTTTTTGCTAAGAGATCTTCGGGGGCCATGCCCCCTTACTCGACCACCCTGCACACGTTGCTCAAGGTGCACTACTGGTTGGGAGATGAAGTTCAGTTTACTCCAGAGGGACTTTGGGGGGGCCAAGAAGCCCTCCGGGTGTACCCTGTAATTCCTACCCAGTGGGATTCCTGATTCTGGTCGAAGGCCCAGCCCCTTTTCTCCACCACTCTGCAAACGTGACTGCTAGTTAAAAAACACAGAAATTCACTGAAAAATGGGACGTTCTAGTTGGGCTCGGGTGTCACTCGTACACAACCAGAGAAATTAAGCCGTTGTAGTTAGTGAGCTAACTAGAACTCTCTCCCCCTGCAATGCACTGCTCATCACCTCACATATTACATCAGTCATGTATTGAATTTTTTGTTTGTTAAAAAAAAAAAAGTTTACAGCCCAAAAGTTTTTTGGGGGGGGGCGTATCTTCCTTTAAAAAAAGTTTTGGGTGCTGCCATATACTTTTGTATAAACAAATCAATAAACTGGCGCAGTCCTTGGTTTATAGTGTGGTTAAAGTAAAAAAAGGTAGGTGGTGCTGGTAGGTAAACCCTCCTGAGTGTGAGGATAATTATGAGAATGCAAAAGTGCGCTGACCTCACATGTGAGGGACGTCCCTGACCAGCACTCCAACAAAGGCAAAATCAATCAATTGATCCTTTTTAAAGAAATTCTTCAAGTTTTATTCGATGGTTAAATGAATTGTTAGAATGTCCTGTGTTAATCCATCATAACGACAGTTGGAACTTCTCATGGTAATGAATCACTAGTACTTGTGCCCAATGCATTTCGGGCGACTGCCCTTCATCAGGGCTCAATGTCTGCAAAGTTGAAGAGACTGGGTATCAGTACATGAATTAACAGCACCATCAGCTGTTAGTATACACGTGGTTCAATGCTAAACGCGTAAAAACATGCTGGCTGTTGGAACGTAATACATGTGGTAAAAGAATATGTGATGGTGCAATAAAGTGAGGAACACCAAAAGAAATGCCAATAAAAGTTTGTATGCCGATGTGCAATTAAGACAAGTAGTGAAAACGAAACTTGTGAACTATTAATATTCAAAACAGCGATCACGTGGCTTCACCCTTATGTGGCAAAAGACAAAAGTAACTGATAAGTGCCGCCACCCACGATATTAGTGCAACTGAATTGAGGTAAAAGTAACTAGCTGTGAAAAAACTGTAACGAAACTCACGGGGCGATGAATTTTAGGTGAACCGGACGCTCTTCGAAGATAACAGACGGCAATACTGGGAAATGAAAGTGTCTTTCTCGCAAAAATGGGCCGACAAGTGAACATAAATACAATAGTGGAACCAACACTCACCTGTGTGGAGTTTCGTAAATGAGTTGACTGACTGTCTCCGGTCTAACGAGACTACCTGTGTTTGCGCGTGTGTGATTAAGACGACCCGGAAGTGAAAGGCGGGTGTAGAGAAAAGCGAAAGAAGACTCAATTACTACAAGATTCCAATACAGAAGACAGACCTATTTCGGAGTGTTGACAATCCCAAACAAACGTACAAAAGTTTACCACGATTAATCAAAAAATTTGAAATCTGGTGAAAACAAGCGTTGAGCGGCTTCAGGGAAAGGTAACCATTTCAAATAGTGTATCGAAGAAACCTCAACGTACTTAACCTGAAAATAATAAATATTTGTAAAATTCCAATGACATCTTAATAAACTCGATCATCATGAAAAACAGAGTATATGCGTATGAATGCTATAGTGAACAGAAAGTCAAAGTAACAGCCTGCCGTGGGACAGAACAAGCAATATAAAGAGCAAAATAATATTCACATCTTTAAAAAGTGGCCTGGATGTATTGGTGAATTAAAAAAAAAAAAATGAATATACAAGTGGAAAAAAAACGAACATGATGGAGAGCAGAACATATTCGTACCTATAAAAACGTGCAAGTGATTGTGAATATCCATGCAAGAAAACTAATCTAAGAGCAATAACCTAACTGCACTTGATCATAATAAAACCAAAATGCATACATATACAAACCAGATGTGTTTGTGAATGACAATATAAAAGATAAACATCACGGCAGAAATGTAGAATTGCAGTAACTTGTTATAGAAAGCAACTAAAGTCCAAGCGTTCATTTAATCCCCTCTGCTTGACTGTGTCCATATGGTTGATCCAGAAAGTTTCGCTTTGTAGAAGAAATTGAGTATTGTCTCGGCCTTGTATTACAGGGACGTGTTCAAGAACTAGGAATCTTACTTGACTTGCATTGTGTTGCATGGAGTTAAAGTGTGCAGCTACAGTTGATTTTAAATTCTTTGTGCGAATATTACTCGTGTTCATTAATGCACACTCAAATTTTCAGCATCTTTTCACACGTTTTGCACTGAACCACATGTGTATACTAACAGCTGATGGTGCTGTTAATTCATGTACTGCTACCCAGTCTCCAACTTTGCAGACATTGAGCCCCTGATGAAGGGCAGTCGCCAGAAATACATTGGCACATGTACTAGTGGTTCATTACCATGAGAAATTACAATTGTCGTTATGATGGAATAACACAAGACATTCTAACAATTCATTTAAGCATCAAATACAATTCGAACAATTTCTTTAAAAAGGATGAATTGATTGATTTTGCTTCGTTTGAGTTTTGCCATATACTTTTGCGCATCTTCAAATTTGCTACAAAGCTTGGAAGTGGACTTAACCTCTGGGTGTGTGTGGTTTTTAGATCTGTGTGTGTGGTTTTTAGGTCTCGCCGAGCGAGTACCTTTTGGAATCGATTCTGCCGAGGGCTTTTATGCACGTGCCTGCATGGACAAACATGGCTGCTCTTGCCATTTGTCCATAGCAGACAGCATGCGCGTATCCGTAGGGACTGTGGATAGTACCATGCCATTCTGTTGCTATAGTAATGAAAATGCCGCTTCGCTCATAGCTCCGAACCAGCGCACACCCCGCAGTTCCCCTGGGGCTCAAGCAGCCATCCACTTCTCTTTTTGCTGACCTGCAGTTCCCCTGGGGCTCAAGCAGCCATCCACTTCTCTTTTTGCTGACCTGCAGTTCCCCTGGGGCACAAGCAGGCATCCACTTCTGTCTTTTTGCTGCGATCAGCTTGTTTAAATTGTTTACGTGCCACTGGACACTGATAAGCTTTCACGGCGCTTGGATTTTCGGTAGGCAGCTGCATCGATATACTATTGGGGTTGTGTGTTTAAAGCGGTCATAAATGTTGTGCGCGGCAATTATCATTTCACCGGACAGCGTAAAGCTTTTCACCAAGCTTTCTTTTCCAGTAAGTTTGCCCTTTTAAATGCGCTATCACAAGCATATGTTTTTTTACACTGCTCATCTTTTCACAGCGCTTTGTTTTTCCGTAGGTTTTTAAAGATGCGGGCACACACAAGCATATGCTTTTTGTACTGTTTACGTGTCGCTGGGCACTGTGGAGCTTTTCACAGTGCTTTGTTTATCAGTACGTTCTTTAACCCCTTCCCTGCTCATGACGGAACCGTTCCGTCATGAGCCACGGTTGCCGTGTGCTCATGACGGAACGGTTCCGTCATGACACGCCCGTTGGCGGCCGCTCCGCCTGCGCGGCGCTGTTTCCCCGCCTGTGCGGGGGGACAACGCAAATGGGCGGAGTCATGACGGAACCGTTCCGTCATGAGCACAGCCCAACCGTGGCTCATGACGGAGCGGCTCCGTCATGAGCACAGCGCCACCGCGCTGCCCCCCCGCACCCCCCAGCACCGCGGCGGAATTCCCGCCGCGGTGAAAGGGTTAAGAAGCGTACACAAGCATATTTTTTGTTTTGTTTTTTTGGTACTATTTTGGTGCTGTTGGACACTGCGGAGCTTTTCGCGGTTCTGTGATGTTATTACACTGGACACTGCTAGCTTTTTACGACATTTTGTCCTACGGTAAGTTTTCCTTTTTAATGAGCACACACCATTGCAATGCGGAAAAGTAGGGCACAAGAGCCTATACATGCGAGTCCGCTCTTCAGCCTGCCAGTGTCCAATAAGGGGGTGTACCCGGGGGCAGGTCGGAATTGTGGGAACCACAGTGCTCTCTCCCAAGGGTTCAAGTACGGTATGGGGCAAAAACTTGATATAAATGCATAGGTATCACTGGCGCAAAAGCTGCAGTAGCACTGGGACCCAGGAGTACGGGTGTGTTTCATGCCCCTACCATTCAATTTGTAAGATGTCGGTTTTGCTACCCATCTCGGCTTCCTAGTAAACTAGTTGCACAAGGCAAGTCACAGGGATTCAAAAACATTAGGTTATCTATATTTGCATTTAGCTGATATGATTTATATACTTTTCCTAGTGCATTTTTTGTTGCTCTGCAAGAGAATAGCACCTGTCTGGCAGACACACTCCTTATTAATTTCCTCAACTCTGTCTCTACAGAACCCCCACAGCCTCAATCCGTCTTGATATATTCTTCAAAATAGTTAGATCCAAATCTGCTAAGATTCCGTTCTACCGTCCAGAACCTGCCTCTTGCCTAGGCCACGAGTGATTCCGCTCAATGCACAGATTGTGCTTATGCAGCCTTGAGGGGGCACCTTAAGAGTTGAGCTGGCTCTGCATGTTTTCTTATTGCACTTAAGTTGACTTCAGCCTTCCCTGCATCATATTAACGCCGAAATCAGTCTGAATATGAAAGAACTAAAAAGGCATTATTTAAGCGTTTCCTAATAGAATTTTTGATTGTGAATTTCTTAGGGCGCTGGCACACTTCATTAACACTATTCCAATCCTTAGTATCCTGTATGGCATTCGATAACTCTGCCCGACTAATCACAAATGCCAACTCCACTGCTTCCAGAAAAGTTCTCTTAAAGTTCAAAGGTCCGGTTCTGATGCATAAAGCCATGAATATTGAAGAATCTAAATAGTCAGCTCATCACTCCCTGCAAGACAGCCAGGCACTTTCTTTCCTCAGCCATCCGTCTGCTAGTCTTGAGCTCCGTCTGTTCCCACGCCACTGTAGCGCGCAGGTTGACAGTCAAAAGTACCTCTTGCCCTCCCTTCCACCACCTTGCTCCAACATGAAAAATCATTTTCAAAAGTTTGTAATTCCTCTCCCATTGCAGGGGCTATTGTAATAAATCAATCAGGCTGTCCTTGTGAATATTAGTTTCCCTTCTCCTTGACCATTTCTAAAATTCCCTCCTAACAGCTAGGTTATCACAACTATTTAAAAAAAAAAAAATGTTGATGGTTTATAAGTAGGGCCTGGTTACGACTATGGTGCAGCAGTGCCGACTCCACTGGGCCAAAGCCGCACAGGACTGCCTGGCCAGCTTACGAGTTGAAAGTGTGCAACTCATTATAAGGTCGACAGTCCTTTGGCCGTTCCCATGGCAGCGCCTTGAAAACAGGCACCGTTACGGGAATGGCCAAAAAGTTCCAACACAACATGGGACACTGACGTCCATGCCGTGCTGGAACTGAGGGGATTGTGGTCAGGGGGGGGCACATGTTGTGTCATCGTCGTCGCCCCCCCCCTCCCCCCCCTTAATTTATTTCCATGGCGTGGGGGACATATGGGCCCTGTAAGACCCACTTTGTTAATGCACCGCCAGCTTTTTCATTGCGGGGCTCCGCCAGGAAAAGGCTGGCGGTGTAAGAACTTTCAATATCTGAGCGTGATTGCGCCAGTCCCTGCACAGTATAGTGCATTGTGGTGCTCCCGTGCCACCGCCAGAGAGGGACTGTTCCTGACACAGCAGGCAGTCCACCTCTGATATGACTTTGTAAGTCGGAATCTGCAAAACGGTGGACTGTCACTTCTGTGCCACTGAGTCTGGCTGTCGCAAAACCACCAGACCCAATAAGGCCATTAGTGATCTTGAAAAAAATCTCCATAAAACGGCATACACCTTCCCATCTGACATGAAATTTCCTCCCAGATGAGTGGGATGTTATGTTTCCTGGTAACATCTATAATGTTGTTGAACAAGGTGATTGCATGTTATAGGAAGAACTATGTTTATCAGGTAAGTAGTTGGCTTTGCTTTCTGTAACTTGCCATGTTCCGTTCATGAAGTGAGTGGTTTTTTTACTGTTCCATGTTGCTAAATTCCAAGTGATTGTGTTTTGTCATTATGCATATTGCTGAAGCTTCAAAGGTTACTTTCCACTTTTCAGTGAGTGCAGCAATAGTTTAAAAACAAGTAACTTCTTATGTAGAATTTCAATGCATGCTGCTTAATTTGGAGATGATGAAAGTATATTGTAACTGGTAAAATTTAAATAACCACTGCTTTTGAAATGTATATGTAGTGAGCAGACCTTTTTAAACTAAGCACAAAAAGAAAAGATTTGTAAAAGCAACTGAGACAGTTTGCAAAACTTATTAATCAAGTACAAGATAGATTAAATCAAGCCATGTTTTACTTTTATTTTGTAATATCTAGAGATATGAGAGCAGATTGATATGGAATAGCGCTGTTTATACTTCTTTACCTTATTTCTGGAATGATTCAGGCCTGAGGATTTGCGCCGTGAGTTTGGTCGATATGGCCCAATAGTAGACGTATACGTTCCACTTGACTTCTACACTCGCCGCCCCAGAGGATTTGCTTATATCCAATATCCTTTATTTCTGTTTGTTATGTTTGCAAACATGTTGAAACTTCGTTTGTTCTAATTTAATGTATTTATTTCTTTGTCTCAGAAAATGTAAAGCAGCCCACAGTAGCTGGCAAGAGCCCCAAAGTTTGAATGAACCTGTTAGATAGAATCCAAGCATAAAGCAAGCAAGCAGGCAAGCCAAAAGACACCTTTAAAGTTCCAAGCTTCAAGGAACAAAGAGGGAGGGTGGCAAGAGATAAAAACACAAAGCTGGAAGAGGGGAAGCCAAAGACAAAGCCATCACCAGGTTGAGGCTTCGGCTTTCCGAAACTTACTCAGTTACAAAGTCAAAGCCAAGTCTGATTTGGTTGGTCTACGGCTCTTGTCCAGTCCATCTTGCAAGCCCTAAAGAGTAAAGGTCAAGCTTCCAAGATCAAGCCAAATTGAGGTAACTTGCAAGTCTGCTTTTTGTATCCTATTCAGTCTTATTTTATTGAGTTTTAATGTTGTGTAATAGATTTTCTTTAGTGGGGGGGAGGGGGGGTGTTTGTGTGTGTTCAGAAATGCAATAATCATTAATAATGGTCAATGTCGGTTATATTGAAATATCAGTTCAGCAGTGCCAGTTACGAACATTTCTCTTTTCACCTTGGACCTACATGCCATGTTCTTCCCAGGAATGTTATTTTTATGTATCCTGCATGCTTCTGCAATATGGTTTGAATTCGGAAATAAATACCCCCTTTCCCTTTCGCAAGACTTCACTTTCTCTAAGTAATGAGTTTGCTCTTAAATTATCAGAACAGTCAAGTTCAAGGCCCTAGAAAGAACAGAATGACCTGTTGGAACAAACGTGTGTCTCACATAGAGTGCAGTACCATGGTGCTTATAGAATCCTCGTGCGCACATGCAAACTATACTTTTGATGTATGCTGTTTTACCTTAAGTTGTTCCTCAACTGTCAAGATCTGAATAAGGCTTTTAGTGGGTACATTCAGTGGGCTTGTATTCGGATTTAAACTTTTACTGCTACGTCCTCCTTTCTCTGTGGCATGCCCCCCGCCAAGAGACCGAATGTGACTGCAATAGCAATGACGCAATCGGAAAACACATATGCTACCCTGCCCTCTTTCTCTCTAATGACCAGTCCATATTTGTCCCATTGACCGTTCCCAAATAGTAATCTTCCTCTGGCCCTCTTTTTCTTCCTTTGAAGGGATATGACATCACCTCGATTCCCGTAGAGAATCCAGAACAAGCAGACACCTTGCTTTTATTTTTGCTTGTTGTATGCCACATCGCTCAGTGTACATGCAGTATCTAATGTCAGCTGGATGGTACTTCAGGGCCACTTTATTGGATAGCACAATTTCATTTAGGTGTGTGCTGTTTGTGGTTCTAGGGTTTGTCAGTAAATAAAAGTAGCCCTTGTGAAGGAAAACCTTTTCTTAAATGTATATGGGTCTCTAAGCTAGTTTTCCATACCCCAACCTGTGTCCTGTAGCAGAGCTGCTTTTCGAACAATTTTGCTTAAGGGTAGAACCTTGCCACGGGGATCTTTGAATCGATGCTTCCATAAAGACATAATCGGTGAAGCACGCATCGACTTCAACTCCCCCTGCATAGCTCGTTCCATGGTCTGAAAGCGAGCTCCCAGAATGGGCTGTCAGACCTCAGCTGTACAATAGACACTGGCAAGGTTTCCACAGGGAGAAATGGCATTAATTCCTTTTCCATACCCATTCTTCCTGAAAGCATATCTTGTGAACACATCCGCACCCAGACAGTTGTTGCTTCCCAGGAAAAGTGTAGTTGGGTACTTGGCACCTGCAGACTGTCATGATTCCTTCTTTCACGTTCCCACAAAGAAAGCATTGACCTTTATATCAGGACATCATAGATAGTTCACTGTTAATTCGGATTCCTTCCATTGTGGCTAAACACTATACTTAGGCTATCTGGAAAGGTCCTCTCGTGGCGATTTCCCATTTTTACCTAAGGGAGTTTACTTGTTGCTCTTAACGCGATGACTGGCTGGTAAGAAAGTAATCTTTGGGAAACTATCTAAATAGATAAGTTCTGCAACGTACATGAGCACTTATGTTTCTTTATAAAGATCAGTAAGTCCCCAGCCAAAGATTTCAGGGCGTACGTGTTCTCCACCACTTCTCAAACAACTTCTTCTTCCAAGACCGTATATGCACTGTGATGTATATGACTTACTAAGACCTCCGATGCTGGCGTGGCAGCTTCAGAGATTTGACTTTCTGCAATAGAGGCCAACATAAATAGTGACGACAAAGATCCCCACAAGTAGGGAATTCACTATTTGGACCTAAACACATGCTGATTTTTGTAGGTTCCATCCTGATCCCCTTTTAAACGAAACGTCTTTTTTTTTTCTTTTCTTCCTGGCACTGAAGCAGATGAAAAATCCTTGTTATCACAGATACCACAGTAGCCATGTTTTATGTGAACACATAGTTCAACGCAGTGTGTCAACTAATTATTCAGCTATGCAGTGGGTAATTCTGAAGAAATTTCCTATGGCCTTTCATTTGTAGGGAGGAAATGAATATCCAAGCTGATACTGTAAGAATGTTTTTCCATAGTCCTGGTGTAGGACAGATGAATAGCTCGGTTTATCAATCGCATCTTCTCAACTGGTTTCTCCAAATTAAATATTTTTGCAAAAACCAAGATTGCCAGTGTTATAAATTCACTATTTGAATGGTAGTGAGCCAGTCAAATCAAGATATGGAAGCCAAGATAATACCCTGGTTCCTGGTAAATTAACATAAAAACATGCATAGCTCGTGAAGACTCCTTTTGGTATCGTGTATGAAGAAATAACTTTACTTTAGTGTCTAGGCTCTTGAATATTAAAATGGCCTTAATCTTGGGTCTCTTAGTATTAATATTTATTATATGGCTAGCGTTTTTTTAATCTCGATTCCTGCACATCTAGGAGGGCTTTGACCTGTCTAGCCTGCTTCCGGCAAAATCTTACTCATCAAATTATACTTTTGTTCCTTACTGTTTTGAACTTCCAACGCCACATGCAAGGTACTTCAAGGATTGACTGGTCGCAATTGCTCTTTTAATTATTACAAATGCCTATGTTCATGCTTGACACTGACTGGCTTGGCTAGGTGATGTTTTGGGGATCTTCAGAATGTGCCTCATTGTGACGAGTTGAATACTAGATGCAGGAAAAAGTGCTTGTTTTGAATATAGTTATCTGAAATCAGTCTTTTTGATCCTGTTTTAGGTCTTCACCAGACTTACTGGGCCCGTGTCCACCTTATGTTGTGCAAGTTCACTACCTGGGTGCAGTACTTGATCGGTTGTCCCCATGCCCCAAAGTAAATGCTATTTCCAAATCATTTTTCCCCAATTAACCTCTACTAAGGAAGATTCTGTGCTAGCTCTTTACATGGCAGCTCGCTGGGTTAGCTTGCTACGCTGTTTGTTTCATATTACCCACCTTGAACTCTACTAAGGTCTGCAAAACTGAGACTGTCCATTTAGCTGAACCGATGGAAGAAATGTGGTGGAAATAATAGATATCTCCACATGCAGGACTTCCTTTGTGGGTTACCTTACTGTCAAAGCTCAGACTTGAAAACGATTTCGCCATAAATTGCTTTCTTCACCCAGGTTTGTTGTCTAGACTTAGGCCCTCATTACTAGTTAGCCATACTTTGCAACATAGATATCGAAGGGAGGAGAAAAAAGGGGAGGGGGAGGCTGAATAACATTTAACGGCTCTTTCGAGTGCAAAAACCGACCGCTACAGGTTCCTGCTAAATGGACAATAACTGCTTGCACCTATATTTACTAGGTGGTTTACCATGCAGTTTTTCACAGTTTGGGGGGGGGGGGGGGAGAGAGACTGTACTGAGCAGGTGAAAAGTATATGCGTGACTGACTGGGCAGTGGGATTTGGAGTTGGAAGAGGGGCTCGGTTAAAGGCACGGTTCTGTCTATTTGGAGGCATGATTGCACGAGTTCTAATAGATTAACATGCTGTGCATATTCCACCATCTAGTGGTTGGAGTTGGATAGTGCTACTTGTTTTAGACTAAGAATACTATTGCGTTAACTGTTGTAAGTAACATTGGTCATTAGCAACTGTTGAATTAGTTACTGGAGTCACATAAGTTAAAAGGGCATACCCAACTTTAAATATGGGTAATGGAAATTGTTTGACAAGCTTGCGTTACTGTAGACCTTACCAGTCAATAAATAATACGATGTGGTAAAAAAAAATGTAGTACTGTATTCCGTACGCAGTGACTTAAAAAAAGGACGGGGAAAGTATACTTTCCCTTAAGAGGACACTGATGTCAAACAAAGCCTTTTTAGCGGCGGGCATTTTATTTAAGGGACATATCATGTAAATCCTATTTCTCACACCACAATTCTTAAAACATAAAATTATTGAATGTAAATACATAACAAGGCATGCTCAGTTACCTTACAGCATGCTGTGCTCACATAGTTATGTATTTCCAAATTGTATTTAAAGGCAAAATCGGGTGAAAGTGTTTCAAGAATTTCTGGTAAGAGGTGTTAAGGACACAACTACAAAGTTAACATGTTATGCTTGGGTAATCAACCATTGGCCACTTACATGGGTAGTTAGAAATTCATACATTATCAGCATGTCACAATTGTAAAATCCCAAATGAAGGATTATGTCCTCCTCTTTACAAAACATCCTCAGATAATTTCACTAGAGTTCTGATTGCCAGACAGTGCCCCTACAACTCATATCCACACAGCTTTTTACATTGCATTTCAACAAAACTGAATGAATGGCGCACTCTTTTTTTTTTTTTTTTTTTTTTTTCCCCCCCCAAATAAATACAACTTTTGCATATCATTTTGCAAGAGGTGTTGATGTTAGGAAACCCTGTCTCCTGCCATTGGGGCGTTGGGACAAAACACCCAGGCATGAAAATTTCCTATTAACAGTTTTATTCTCATTTCTGCTGGTACACAGCGAGTGACATTTTATTCCAGACAGTACAGCAAAGCAGAAAGGTCTTTGGGCCAGATGTATCAAAGCGTTTTGCCCATTCTGTGTCCTACATCTGGCCCTTTGAGATTGCATACCTAAATGGCACACTTAAAGGCTTAAGGTTAATTAAGCTAGTTATAACGAAGGGAATCGCTTGTTCAAATATACCTATAATGCACAGTATTGCACCTCATCCAAGCAAAGTTGTGCTCTTGAAAAAATAAAGGGTTAACAACTTGACTTATAAACCGTACTCCAGGCAAACAAAGGAGGCTCTGGGTCAAATAACCCGCACTACATACTATTTAAAGGCAAATGTTAATCTCAGGAAAACATTACTTAAAAGCTTTACAACAATGGGATTTATGGGCTGAGTTATGCCCCATAATACAGTCATGCACTAAGGCAACAGTTATGGGTCGGAAAGATAAAAGGTAGACCGCTTTTGGTGAAGTAAAAGTGCAATATCTCCTGGGTCAAAATGCAAAAGCACAAAGTGGGCCACCACCCCCTCTTAAAGGTGTATAATGAAGCGTTTCAAAGTCAAACACTCCCACCTTCCATGAACGAAGCACTGGTGGTCATGATACCCAAGGAGGATAGGGACCCCCAGTTACAGGTGTTCTTACAGACTTATTTCCTTGCTGAATATAGGTACAAAAATTCGCAGCGAATTATGGCGGCTCGCCTGCACGCATACATGCAATATTTAATCCACCCCGACCAGGCGGGATTTATTCTCAAACGCAGCATGACCCCTAATTTGTGAAGGTTAGCACATGTGTGGCACTCGCCCTTCTTGCATCTGGAGGATTCTGCCCTGGTGTTGCTCAATATTGAACAAGCGCTCGACTCGGTCGGGTGGGTGCATCTGTGGGAGGTCCTTCGTGTAATGGGAGTGGGTCCACGAATTCTGAAATGGGTGCAGTTATTATATTTGGAACCCTGTGCCAGAATTAGGGTGGGGAAATTGGTATCGAAGACCTTTTAGACTGCAACGCGGCACAAGACAAGGATGCCCATTGTCACCACTTTTATTCGCCATGACAATGGAGCCTCTAGTGTCGGGCCTCAGAAGGGCATGGGAGACCTTTGGGATCCCGCTCGGTGAGGCTAATCATGGGGTGTCTGTATGCGGATGACACCCTGGTGTACATCCAAAACCCTGCCCAGGCACTACCTACACTATTTGAGGTCCTTGAACAGTTTGGACACATGTTTGGGCTGCAGATAAATTCAGGGAATTCGAAATTAGGTCCAGTGGGGAGACTGGCTTTGCTCCCGGACGAGAGATTGCCGGAGGTGGGGTTCCTGTGGGTGAGGAATGTACCTGGGGATCAGACTGGCGAAGGGGGCGGAACAGTATTTGATGCTTAATATTGGGAGAATTATTGAGGGATTGCAGGGTTCGGTGCGCCTCTGGCGAGAGCTGCCTCTGTTTTTGGGGAGGATTGCCATAGCTAAAATGGTGGTATTACCTAGATGCCTCTATACAGTGCAACATTCCCTTTTTTAGAATTCCTCTATTTTTTTGTAACGTTGGACAGGCTTTTATTAGAGTTGCTGTGGGGGGCTAAGTGTAAAAGAGTAAGCCTGGCCACGCTACAAATAACCTTGCAGACGGTGGGTCTCGAGGTGCCGTGTCTGGAATTTTATTATGGCCTCACAGCTGCAACATGCTATAGATTGGTTAGATGACGATGGGAATTGGGAGAAGGCCCTGCTGGCGGCAACCTACGGGAACAGAACGCTCCCTGAGCTATTAATGCTGTGCGCACAAATACCTCAGACAAGCCCATATATCGTGCAGCATGTAGCAGAAATATGGGAACTCGTAGTCGAAAGATTGCTGCAAAGGGCTCCCTATGCCCCTGACATGCCCTTGTGGGTTTTTCGGCCCTTTCAACAGATCTGTGCATCTGTCAGTGCATAAGTGGCGGGAGGGGGGATGCCTAAACATGGGGGACCTGTATGACAACAAACAGTATATCACACAAGCAAGCGACAAGCGCTTTCGTGTTGGGGCCTGGGCAGTTTCTCCAGTATGGGGAAAATAGCTCTGGTAGCGAGGGAACTGTGGCCTTTGTTTCCAGAAGAGCCTGCTGTCTCCTAGATACTACAGACTCTGATATCAATGGCTAAGGGACGCAGGTTGGTGTCGCACTTCTACCGGGCGATTCGGGCACACTAGGAGATCCAGGCACTGCCGGTCCAGATGAACTGGGAGACGTTGATAGGGAACCCCATAACAGAGGGACTTGATCGAGATCCATGAAGTAGTTAAACAAGTGAGCTCGAATGCAGGATTCAAACTAATAGTTTAATTTTGTACACCAGACATGCCTTACACCCAAAGGTTGCAAAAGATTTATCCGGAGCAGTCGGGCGATGTCCCAGGTGTGGAGGGGCAGAGGCCACATTTTTACATATGGTCTGGACCTGCCCTGAGCTCCAATTGAACTGGACTGGCTTCTTAGACGCGTTGCAGGAGGCGTCGGGATGGGTAGTATTAAGGGAAGTGCAGGTAGTGTTGCTTGGTTTGTTGCCCGACCCAAAAACAAGAACCTTAGTCATAGGTTCGTCCTTTAAGGACTATATTAGCAAAACTCCAGATAGCTATTACATGGCTGAACCGCAACCCACCCAAAATGCTGCAATGGGTGCGGGATATGAAAGAGTGGGCAACAGCTGAGGTGTTGCGCATGCCGCGGACTAGACATGATAACCTGGAGGATGACTTGAGGACATGGAGGGCAATGTTAGAGGACCTGAAAAGTGAGGGAACGGACGCTACGCCACGAGATGAAACCACAGAGAATGAATTGGTGAGAGGTAGCATGGAGGGTCTGTAAGGGGGGGTGGTGGACACCCATCATAGGAATATTGGACAGTGTGTTATGACGAACGGAAGTTAGAGGAGCTGGTCTATAATACACGGAAACACTCCAGACATGGGGGGGGGGGGGCGTATGTTTTAGTTGTGGGGGGGGGGGCGTTGGCCGTTGGGTTTATGCAATACAGGACAGTGTTTGGATATTGTGAAGACACGGACTGAGGCAATAATCCTTATGGGGAATGAGATCTGAAATGCAAATTCATGTACAGGGATATTGGATCTCACGGTGTGATCGTGTGTGTGTATATATGCATAGAATGTACCTGCCCCACTCAACTTAATAACCATGAAGGTCTGTGTCTTCGTGTACAAATGTGTAATAGTCCATGCTGGTCCTGATAGGTTTGTCTCAAAAGCCAATACAAATAAATTTAAAACAAAAAAAAAGTGGGCCACCACTCAACTTTAAAAGTTGAACAGGTGCATGTGAAACAATTAAGTCCTAGTATGATCAACTTGTATTAAGTAGCCATAGAGGGCAGCTACTGGGGAGTTATAGTTGGGACCATGTTTTCATAGGAAGTTGTGTTTTTTTTTTTTGTTTGTTTTTATTGGGGGGGGGGGTTGCTTCTAACTATGACTCAGTTTGTCAAATCTTCATAAGAATTGGGAAAAAATTTGTCACCCATCCACCTCTGCTTCATCCTAGAAAATTTCAGGGTGACCCATCAAGTGGGGGCTCAAAAAATGGGGGTCTGAAAATCTAACCAATACAGAAAAAAACAGCTGAACTGAATTAAACCACATTTTGCAGAAAGCTGGATGTTTACTCAAACATGCTTTTTGTGCTGTGAATCAGTTTTTGAGAAATTGAGTCTCAAAATGTGTGTGTGTATAGATATATAATATACACACACATCTACGAGACGACCCAGATTACTGGAGTCTGTGGCCCGTTGACAGGTGGTGAGTCACGCCGAGCAGGTCTCCCAGCAATATTTAATCCACACAGAATTCTCTTCAAAGAAGGACTCTGTTAGACCTGTCAGCCCTTTGGGTGGTCCCTCCTCATCATTATTTATTTTGTCCCACTTTTGCCTCAAACCCTGTTGTAATTTTTTCCTTTTTGGGAACCACCAGACTTTTTAGTGTTGATGCAGGGTCAGGGAGCCATTTTCCCTACCCCTGGAACTTCTGTCTGAGGGCCTGAGACACAAAATGGTGGCAACCCATTGTCACCTGTGACATCACCAGAACACACTAGAGGTTTCTAGAACCTTCTGCAACATTCTAGACCCCTTGGACAGAGGGAGGCAGTTTAGAATGTTGGGAGGCCATCTCAGGGAGGCAGTTGGCACCTGACTGGAGAGGAGAGAGGACAGAGATTCAGAAGGAGGAAGGAGTAAGGCAGCAGGGGTGGAAACCAGTGCTTGGAGTGGGGTCCAGAAACGCACCCTTGATGCTAGTCCCTACTGACCAAGCCCAGCCTAGAGCCCTGTGTGGGACCAAGACCATAAAAACCGTCTTAAGGACCTGAACATTTGGAACAGGCCTTACAAAGGAAGAACAACAAGTTCCTGACCTGTACAGCAGTGTCCTCCTGGAGTCCTGACTTCGAGAAGCCTGGAGACCTGGAGCCCGAGGTGGAGAAGCGGCGCTGACCGAAAGCAGTCGTACCCGGAGCCGCCAGAGGTCGAGAGAGGGCGCCGACGGAGGTCGTGGAGAGTCACCGGAGGTCGAGTAGGAAGTCACCTGAGGTCGAGGTGAGGTGTCGACGGGGGAGTGAAGTCCGCCCTCCGGAGTCGCCGGAAACCAAGGTGAAGCGCGCAGGAGGTCGGGAGTGGAGGTCGCACTCCGGAGTCGCCTGAGGTCGAGGTGAAGCGCTCAGGAGGTCGGGAGTGGAGATCGCACTCCGGAGTCGCCGGAACCCGAGGTGAAGCCAACGGAGGTCGGTAGTGGAGGTCTCACTCCGGAGACACCCGGAAGCGGGGAGACCGTGACCCTGTGACGCCGGAACACGACATCGAGCCAAGGCCGCCCAGCGACATCGATCCGGAGCCGCCTCACGGCACCGACCCGGCGTCAGGTAAAGCAGATCGACGCGACATCGAACCGAGGCCGCCCAGCGACATCGAACCGGAACCGCCAGACGGCATCGACACGGCGTCAAGTGGAACAGATCGACGCGACATCGAACCGGAACCGTCTCACGGCGTCGACTCTGCGCCAGCGGAGCCGATATACGCAGAAGGGACTGTAAGTGGTAGAAAGGGCATCTGAGGCCCTGTGGAGCCCTAAAAGACCATTCTAGGGGCTAGAGGGGTGTTAGGACCATCCTGGGAGTGCTAGGGGGTGAACTGAGACGGGTGCAGGGACCTGTGTGAGGGACTGTAGTTGGGAGAGCCAGAACCTTAGGTTACCCTCATTCTACCTCAGCTTAGGCCCCAGCCTTGACCACTCTAGGGGGGACATCCCCAGGCCACCCCAGTGACCACAAGCTGTACTTGAGCATAGTAAAACCAAACTACCTCATAAATGTGATCTGATTTGCAATTGTTATTGATTGCTTATATTATTTATTGAAGGCGTTTTATTTATTGTCTGACTGTAATTATTCCTGCATTGTATTTATTGTCTGACAGTATTTATTTGCCCTCTGTATTTATTGCACCCCTATTTATTCCTTGCTTATTTATGACCTGATCCTATTTATTGAAACCCCACTGTGGTATTATTTATTTGACCTGCTATTTTCAGGAAAAGTCTTATGGTATTGTATGTATGTTTTGAAACCTGCAACTAAGAGAAAAGAAGATAAAGACAAACTACTACTTTCTTTCATAATTTTTACGGTGTAGTGTCGTTTTTGGAACGGATGAACGCATGGTTATTGTGAGGGTGTGACGTACGCTTAACACGGTGCCTGTCTTCCTTACCGCTCGAGCCAAGCTACCATTGTGCTGGGAACCTGGTGACTGCTAACCCGGTTGCCCGGTTTCCAACAGACTCACTCTTGGAAGGTAAACCAAGATGGTTTATTCAAGTTGGGTTGCGTGTTTCGACAGCCAAGCTGTCTTGATCGTATGTATGTATGTGTGTATGTGTGTTTACGGAGCTAGTGGTTTTTGCTCTTCAGTTCAGGACCCCTTAAGGTTGGATTTACAGCTGCATTATGTGGCCTGAAGAGTACAAAAGACTCCTTGACAAGCTCGAATACAAATTATTTAAACGATAGTGATAAGCACTGCAATGCTTGTTTTTATTGAAGAATATCTTTAAATGTGTTCTTAGAATTTGTTGGTTTTTAATAACCAACTTCATGTCAGCATACATGCGGGCCATGTGGAAGGAGTGTGGAGTGACCTACCGGTTCACCACTCCTTACCACCCCCAGACCAATGGTCTGGTGGAAAGGTTCAATAAAACCTTGAAATGCATTATCAGAAGTCTGCCTGAAAGCCTGCGGAGGAAATGGGACGTCCTCCTACCCTGTCTATTGTTTTCCTACAGGGAAGTGCCACAGAAGGGAGTGGGCTTCAGCCCCTTCGAGCTTTTGTATGGGCACCCTGTGCGTGGACCTCTCAGCCTGGTGAGAGACGGATGGGAAAGAACTCCCAGAAAGCTTCCCCAGGACGTGGTGAGCTACATGCTGGCCTTCCGGAGCCAAATGGCTAAGTTGTGGAAGCAAGCTTCTGACAACTTGGAAGCCAGCCAAGCAGTGATGAAGGCGTGGTATGACCACAATGCTCACCTGGTGGAGTTGGAGCCTGGCCAGAAGGTGTGGGTGATCGAACCAGGAGAGCTTAGAGCCCTCCAGGATCGCTGGTCAGGGCCCTTTGAGGTGTTGGAGAAGAAGGGTAAGGCTACCTACTTGGTGGATCTTAAGGCCCCTCGCCAGCCCCTACGGGTGCTACATGCCAACCGCCTCAAACCCCACCATGAGAGGCCCGAAGTCATATTGCTGATGGTGACTGACGGAGCAGAGGACGTGGAAAGCGAGCCTCTCCCCGACTTATTTGCGTCTCAAGAAAAGGATGGGTCGGTGGAGGGAGTGATTCTCTCCCCATCCCTAACTCCTGAACAGCAGGAGGACTGCCGCCAGGTCCTGGGGCAGTACTCTTCGTTGTTCTCCCTTGTTCCAGGTAGGACTCACCTGTGCATCCATGACGTGGACACAGGAGACAGCCCACCTGTGAAGTCAAAGATCTACCGGATGACAGACAAGGTGAAGGCCAGCATTCACAGTGAAGTCACTAAGATGCTGGAGCTAGGAGTGATTGAACCTTCCAGCAGCCCCTGGTCCAGTCCGGTGGTACTAGTACCAAAAGCTGCACCACCGGGGGCCCAACCGGAACTGAGGTTCTGTGTGGACTACCGGGGACTGAACTCAGTAACCAAGACTGATGCTCATCCGATCCCAAGGGCGGATGAACTGATTGACCGGCTGGGAGCTGCCCAATATTTGAGTACCTTTGACCTTACTTCTGGGTACTGGCAGATCTCTCTGACTGATGGAGCTAAGGAAAGGTCAGCCTTCTCCACGCCCACGGGCCACTACCAGTTCTGCGTGATGCCCTTTGGGCTCGAACGCACCTGCCACGTTTCAGCGTCTGGTGAACCAGATCCTCGCCGGAATGGAGAGTTTCTCTGCTGCTTATCTGGACGACATTGCCGTCTTCAGTAACAGCTGGGAGGATCACTTGCGTCACCTGCAAGCTGTTCTCCAGGCCCTGAAACAAGCTGGATTAACGATCAAGGCCAGTAAATGCCAGATCGGGCAGGGGTCGGTAGTGTACCTTGGACACTTGGTGGGTAGGGGAGCGGTGCAACCCCTCCAGGCAAAAATCGAGGCAATCATGGCCTGGGAACCCCCCAAGACTCAGACTGAGGTCTGAGCTTTTCTGGGCCTCACAAGGTATTACCGCCGCTTCGTGAAGGGGTATGGGACCATTGTGGCCCCCCTCACGGAGCTTACATCCAAGAAACCACCTCGACGGGTAGTCTGGACGGAGGCTTGCCAGCAGGCCTTTGTGAAACTGAAGCAAGCCATGTGCGAGGCCCCGGTCTTAAGGGCCCCAGACTTTTCCAAGGAGTTCATTGTCCAGACGGATGCATCGGAACATGGCATTGGGGCAGTGTTATCGCAACTCAATGAAGAGGGTCTGGATCAACCCGTGGTCTTCCTATCCCGGAGACTACTTCCCAGGGAACAGAAGTGGAGTGCAATAGAGCGTGAAGCCTTTGCCGTGGTATGGGCTCTGAAGAAGTTGCGGCCATACCTGTTTGGCTCGCACTTCCTAGTTCAGACCGACCACAGACCCCTTTGTTGGCTGATGCAGATGAAGGAGGAGAATCCCAAGTTGCTAAAGTGGTCTATCTCCCTACAGAGAATGGACTTTCAGGTGGAACATCGGCCTGGAGTGGACCACGCCAATGCAGACGGTCTCTCAAGGTATTTCCGCCTTAGTGATGAGAACTCCCAAGGGGTTGGGTAGCTCTCCCCACTTTCAGCTGGGAGGGACGCGTGTTAGACCGGTCAGCCCTTTGGGTGGTCCCTCCTCATCATTTATTTTGTCCCACTTTTGCCTCAAACCCTGTTGTAATTTTTTCCTTTTTGGGAACCACCAGACTTTTTAGTGTTGATGCAGGGTCAGGGAGCCATTTTCCCTACCCCTGGAACTTCTGTCTGAGGGCCTGAGACACAAAATGGTGGCCACCCATTGTCACCTGTGACATCACCAGAACACACTAGAGGTTTCTAGAACCTTCTGCAACATTCTAGACCCCTTGGACAGAGGGAGGCAGTTTAGAATGTTGGGAGGCCATCTCAGGGAGGCAGTTGGCACCTGACTGGAGAGGAGAGAGGACAGAGATTCAGAAGAAGGAAGGAGTAAGGCAGCAGGGGTGGAAACCAGTGCTTGGAGTGGGGTCCAGAAACCCACCCTTGATGCTAGTCCCTACTGACCAAGCCCAGCCTAGAGCCCTGTGTGGGACCAAGACCAGAAAAACCATCTTAAGGACCTGAACATTTGGAACAGGCCTTACAAAGGAAGAACAACAGCACTCCGGAGTCGCCTGAGGTCGAGGTGAAGCGCTCAGGAGGTCGGGAGTGGAGATCGCACTCCGGAGTCGCCGGAACCCGAGGTGAAGCCGACAGAGGTCGGGAGTGGAGGTCGCACTCCGGAGACACCCGGAAGCGGGGAGACCGTGACCCTGTGACGCCGGAACACGACATCGAGCCAAGGCCGCCCAGCGACATCGATCCGGAGTCGCCTCACGGCACCGACCCGGCGTCAGGTAAAGCAGATCGACGTGACATCGAACCGAGGCCGCCCAGCGACATCGAACCGGAACCGCCAGACTGCATCGACACGGCGTCCAGTGGAACAGATCGACGCGACATCGAACCGGAACCGTCTCACGGCGTCGACTCGGCGCCAGCGGAGCCGATATACGCAGAAGGGACAGTAAGTGGTAGAAAGGGCATCTGAGGCCCTGTGGAGCCCTAAAAGACCATTCTAGGGGCTAGAGGGGTGTTAGGACCAGCCTGGGAGTGCTAGGGGGTGAACTGAGACGGGTGCAGGGACCTGTGTGAGGGACTGTGTAGTTGGGAGAGCCAGAACCTTAGGGTACCCTCATTCTACCTCAGCTTAGGCCCCAGCCTTGACCACTCTAGGGGGGACATCCCCAGGCCACCCCAGTGACCACAAGCTGTACTTGGGCATAGTAAAACCAAACTACCTCATAAATGTGATCTGATTTGCAATTGTTATTGATTGCTTATATTATTTATTGAAGGCGTTTTATTTATTGTCTGACTGTATTTATTCCTGCATTGTATTTATTGTCTGACAGTATTTATTTGCCCTCTGTATTTATTGCACCCCTATTTATTCCTTGCTTATTTATGACCTGATCCTATTTATTGAAACCCCACTGTGGTATTATTTATTTGACCTGCTATTTTCAGGAAAAGTCTTATGGTATTGTATGTATGTTTTGAAACCTGCAACTAAGAGAAAAGAAGATAAAGACAAACTACTTTCTTTCATAATTTTTACGGTGTAGTGTCGTTTTTGGAACGGATGAACGCATGGTTATTGTGAGGGTGTGACGTACGCTTAACACGGTGCCTGTCTTCCTTACCGCTCGAGCCAAGCTACCATTGTGCTGGGAACCTGGTGACTGCTAACCCGGTTGCCCGGTTTCCAACAGACTCACTCTTGGAAGGTAAACCAAGATGGTTTATTCAAGTTGGGTTGCGTGTTTCGACAGCCAAGCTGTCTTGATCGTATGTATGTATGTGTGTGTGTTTACGGAGCTAGAGGTTTTTGCTCTTCAATTCAGGACCCCTTAAGGTTGGATTTACAGCTGCATTATGTGGCCTGAAGAGTACAAAAGACTCCTTGACAAGCTCGAATACAAATTATTTAAACGATAGTGATAAGCACTGCAATGCTTGTTTTTATTGAAGAATATCTTTAAATGTGTTCTTAGAATTTGTTGGTTTTTAAAAATGATTCTTAAATTATTAAAGTTGTTTTGCTCATCTTGTATTTTCACATAATCACCCCCTGCACGAAGCAAATAGGCCTTACTTTATATATAATAGCAAAACAAGGGACACCCTGTCTTCCAAGAACAATGGTAATAAAGTACTTATTAGTAAATCTTCTCTTAGAAATTTTTCCTAACTAATGCTTTTAAAATGGGTCAATACTAACAAAAAAGGAAAAACCTACATAAATGATAAGCAATTTAAATTAAATCCAAAATAGGTGAGTTAGTAGACTGATCATCCAACATGATCAGAAGTAGGTGCTCCAAGTGGCGGCGCAGTGCAAGTTCAGTACAGTGTACCAGATAACAAAGAAAAAATGAATTATTTACAATATGTACATTGGGTCGCTGCCTATAGGACACATGAATAAATTAATACACTCAATGGTATGGGCATTTGGGATTGACAATCCAGTAAATAAAGTTATGAGTGGACTCCCAAAGTTGACCTTTCGACCCCAGCCTCCTCACAGCTGACTTGTTACACCTGCTTTATTAAGTTATCAGCGTGGCAGCTGCTGTTAGCAATTTTATCATTGCTAACAGCTCCTTCTATAGTACTCTTCTAGAAGTGTGATGGACACGACGCTCATGACCAGTGGTTAACAAAGGCCTCTGGTACAGTAGTGCACATGAAAGTATCAATGTCTTTAGCTATAGTTTCACAATTGTTCAGTTCATTTTTGTTTTTTGTTTTTCTTCTTTTGTAATAAGTTTGCCAAAAAGCTGTAAGCATTCTCCTCAAAAGCTTGCTGTGTCTATAGCCCTTTTAATTCATGAAATTGTTTTATAAAGTTGAGTACCCACCGGATTCTGAAAATGCTGCAATTCTTTCATGTCTTGTTTAGAGCAAACCTTTACGTACTTAGTCCTTCATTCTGGAAGGACTACACCAGAACAGATAGTTGAGATCCCGGCACAAGCAGTCTGGGTAGTATGGCTGCTGAACATATGCCCCTGATTGCATCCCCACCCCATTACTGCTGTCACATTTCAGCCAAACAGTGTTACTGGTCCTAAACCAGATCTATACCACTTAGTTCTTTTTCACAGAACCTTCCCTGTCTTATAAGAATACTCCCATTGGCTACCATCTGAAAGCCATGCTATGGACTAAAGTGAACATAGGTACCACATTGCAATCCTTCTTCCTTCATGGTGAAAATCTTCTCATGACAGAAACTTTGCTCTCAAATGTAAATGCTACTTGTATCGATTACCTCATCCCTGCAAATTTTGGTATTTGTAAATGGGACACAATTGAAAGAGTAGGGGGCAAGGTGGCTATTGCTTGTGAATCAATGACCATCAGAATCATCCACCCTCTGTGTGATACAGAATAGAAAGCTATCCATCTCCCTTTCTATGAAAATCTGAGCACAAAACCTCATTCTGGTATTCAGAGCCCTGAATTTCTCAGACAGAAATTCTGGCAATCGCTAAAGAGAATCTTGTCCTCCTTGGTGACCTAAATCAATGCCTGAAAACCCCTACGAGTCCCGTGAATTAGCTGTTTGGGTCTGGAACTGATTAACCCTGAACCCATCCACAAAGCTGAACATTTGGTCTGTCCTATTTTCTCATGCTGCTGATCACTATGGATTAACCACACCCTTAAATCTGAACTAACCACAGTGAGGCTGTGTTTCTGTTCACAATTCCAAACCACCCACAGTCTGGGGCTCCATATCTTCCATCAGGCACCAAAGGCTCTTTTTGACAGATGCTCCTCATGTGGAGGTAAGACATTTTGGATGGACACATTTGTGGCATCTGCCTCCTGGATTCTTGCTTCATCACATGATGCCTTATAGGCTTCCTAGGATAAGGATGATGCAGGGAGAAGTTGGCTGCTCTGCGTCGTGGTCTACCAGCTGTAGAGCGATGAGGGTGTTTACCTTCCCTTCAGCACATAGTGTGACCAGGTCCGATTTTCTCTTTCAGCACAGTCCAGCCACTCATCCAGTTCCAAGTCGACATCTAGACATGTGATGCAGAGATTGGTGACACTAAGAATTTCTAGAGATTCCCGGTCTGTGTCTGGTACTCCTCTTCTGTAAGATCTGTCTGTGTAAGGGGCCATGATTGCTGCAAGGGATCCTCTCATCCCGACGCTGATGTCCAGTTAGATGGTGAGAATCCTGTAAGTGCATCTTCTGTACTGTCATCTCCAAAGCCGCAACCTTCAGCAGCCCCTCCATTCTTTTCCTCAGTTCCATTGGTGAAGGATTACACCTCTACCTAGAGTTCCAGCAGATCATTCTGCACCTTCGTCTCTGCCCCATACAGGTAACGATCCTGTGCCACCTCCCTCTGTTCCACTCCAAAAAGGGAATAGACACCCCCAATCGGAGTATGTTACAAGACAAGCCAGTAAAGAAAAAGTAAGGTTTGCAACTCTAGTCACTTCAGAGACCGAAACCACAATAGGTCTTGCAGATCTCCATTTCTATCCACCGTGAAGCGTCTTATAACTCGCCGTTTCTGACAGTATCCTTGGTGGACGATAGATCTTTTTATTAGGTGACCAACAGGCAACTCAAACTGAGTATTGAATCTTTTGTTACTGTTTGCACAGCATCTGTTGTCTTTGAAACTCTGCTCCCAAAACCACTTGCAAGATCTGATTGCTCTGGTTCCATGTCTTCTACAGCCCACAGTGCATATCTTGTGCTTGCATCAATAAAACTCATTGTCAGGATTCAAGTGAAAAAATACAGCCCTTCAGAATCTGGTCCTCTCTTCTTGAGGGAAACACCATCTGATTTTGTCTGCTGTCGTGAAACGCTTCAGTATCTCCAGATCAACCATATCCCCTCCACTTGAAAAGGAAAGTAACTGAATGGACTCTGTTAAAGTCTGAACAGCTTCATCTACAATTTTCAAAGTTCCTAGTGCATCGCGCTGCTAGGCCAATACACTTGGGAGCTGTGAAACTCTATGGTTCATTTTCTTGATCATGTTCCTGAAGGTCATCTGTAGGATTTTAAAGATACCCAGTATTTAAACTGTACAAAACAAAAATACTTTGCACAAAATGTACCCAATATTTAAACTGTACAAAACAAAAATACGTGCACAAAATTCTTTTGCTACGGAGTGGCCAAATTTAACACACAACTACGTGAGAGAACCTCCGACTTCATTCACCAATGTGCAATATCCCAACGTTTGATAGGTGTGCTTTTCACAGGCGATATTAAAATGTTAAATTGCTGTTTTCTAATGTGTTTGTCACATACATGATTTCGAGCTTCATTTGTAATGTCACATACTTTTTGTATTCACTCTATCTAATGTTGAATCTGGTCTTGTTTTTTGGTCAATTTTCTTAAAACTGTACTATGCAATTTGATTCCAATATTTTCATGATTCTACAGTGGCTCTTTATTATGGTTTTGACACCTGCATACAAGCAGATTCTTTCGCCTTTCCTTTATTTAACATGCACAGGCTTACATAAATTAGCACCTTAAACTCGGACATGTTGACTTTGCCAGTGCTTGTTTTTATGCTGATTCTGTTCAGCATCGGCAACAAGCAAAGGATAAACAAATAATCTAACGTCCTTCAAATTTGACTTATTGGCTTTGCCAGTGCTTGTTTAAATGGGCAATGGATAGCATGTGGCTGAAAATATTTGTCATTAGCTTTTTTCTTTATTTTCATGTTGCCATTATGAATATTTTTCTTAGTTGGGTTTTATTTGCATTAAAAAATATTATATGCTTTTGTACTGCAAGTTTCAAAGTCTCCTTAACAGCTAGCCATATTTGAGGATGTTCGCGATGCCGAAGATGCCCTTTATAACCTCAATAGAAAGTGGGTGTGTGGCCGTCAGATTGAAATACAGTTTGCTCAAGGTGACCGAAAAAGTAAGTGGACGTCAGTAAGAAGTGTGTTGCTGGAAATGGTAATGCCCTAGTTGGATTTCCACTGGCAGCATGATGCTTCTGCAAGCATACACCTTTATTACCATGAAGGTGTGTAATATTGGTGGAATCCTGCTAACAATTTAAGTTTTCAGACCATTACTCACATTGTAGTTCATAATTTTCAAACAATTGAAATTTCTCTTAAGAATCCTAATAAGCTACTTCCTCTATCCACAACAGTAGTTTGAAATACAGTATTCTAGTTAAGTTGCCTTGTAAAATACGACTTTAATTGCCTTTGTTGATGGCATTCTCCGATTCCCATGAATGCACAGTTTTACTATAGTTTCATATTGCAACCATTATTTTTATTCTAGCACCAGGTCAAATGAAATCAAAGGAGAGTAATTCCCCAGATTCCCACAGGCGGTCCAGAAGTCATAGTCGGAGGACACGCAGCCGGAGTTACTCATGGGAGCGAAGCCGTAGAAGATCACGTAGCCCAAGAGAGTGAGTCTTTGAATTGAATATTCTGAAAAGACAAGTATAGTACATGGTTCCACAGGGCATGCTTCTGGTATAGTGTAGCTGTTTGGTCATCTGGTTATAAATTGTACCACAGATATGTTTGTGCAGTGTAGCTTGGTCAGTAGTTTCTACATGACTGGTTGTCGGGAGAGTGGGTGGGGGGTGGTTTGTGTTTGGTTTCTTTCCTTTTCAAAACTGGGTGAAATGTGCTGTTTGGTGCACAACTTTTTAGGTCTCGCCTGATCATGCGCTGGTCTGGCCGAGACATTTTGTATGCGGGTTTTCCAAGTGCTGCCTGTGGTCTAAAGCCTGCGTCGTGCACGCGTGCAGCCGCCATGTGTACCTCTGCCGTGCTTGATCGCGATCACTTTCACTTTCGCGGGCCGTGTCATTTTCACGGCTGCGCGGCCAATCCTTTGTTTTTCCTTCCACCCAGCTCAATTTCTTGTTCTCCCCATTTTACTTTCTCCATAGTGACTTTTCTCCTTTGTCCCCTATTATTTTTTTTTCCCCCCACTAGACTTCACGTTTCGCCACCCCACCCCTGGACCCACCTGTTTTCTTTCTTCATTCCCAGGCCCATTGTCTTTCTCTTACTTCCTCATCCACCCCTTCCTCTTGTCTGTCTTTTACCCCCTGGCCTGTCTCCTGTACCCCCAGTCTCCCTGTATTTCTCTCTTCCCAGTATGTTTTACAATGTCTCTTCTCCGCCAGGCCCATGTGTGTCTGTCTCTCCCTCATGTCATCTTGTGTGATCCCCACCCCCCAAGAGCCTCTTGTCTCTGCCCAGTGGGAATCCATGTTATTTTCCATCCACCACCTTGTTTATTTCCTCTTGGCCCCCATTCCTCAGTCTCTTGTCCCCGGCCCCCTCTTTCTCGGTCTCTTGCCCTGTCCCCACTTTTCTCTCTTACTTAGTTTTCTTTTGTACTTCCGCAGCCTTTAAGGCAACCAGGATCTGCTGGCATGAGGGGCTACAGGCGGCTCGAAACGGGGAGGGCACTTGACAGTCCCCAGAAAGGGCAAGCAGGCAAACGTGACACAAAGATGGCGCTTAACTACCTCACTAAAGCCTCAGGCACACAGTAAACATGCATGGGTGCAGGCGAAGCTGTGGGACTGCTGGCATTTCTGAAGAGCCATAGCTTCCACAGACGCAGCAGGTGCAGTGGCACTGGGTACCAGAGGGCCAGGGGGCAAGTATAACTCTCTTTATTGCTGTATTTTCTCATCCAAAACAGCAGCCAAATGGCCAAATTCCTTCCTTGCACTACGTCCTGTGAATCTCAGGCTGTGCTACTGCCTCTCTGAGGCCCTGGGTGCAGTCAAGTCTTCCGCTTCCTGCATTTCCTTGACATGCATTCTTGGGTGAATAAATGTCACTGTCAGTGCAAGCAATAGGTGCCCTCCCATGAGATAATAAATATCCTTATATTGGACACTATAATTTAATGGACACTATAATTTGTGTGCAGGTGCTTTAAACAGGCATCACTGTTACCCAACTAAGAAGTACTGGTTTCATCATCCTCGAAAGGAAATATTGGAGGGGAGCTCCAAGGAGCTCGAACCTGTGGCAACGAGGCTTCGCGCATATTTCTGCAGTGGCTGCCAGGTCCATGGAGCACACCACGCACACACCCAATTGGCATTGTGGTGGCAAGCAGGGCTTTCGGTGGAATGAAAATACTTGGGGGCGGGGCTGTCTCTCAAAGGGGCGTGGTCGATATAATTAAGGGCATGGCTTAAAACATTTATGCTAAAAATCTGTGCTCAGCATAATGTGCCACCGATTGGTGTATTGCTGCTTCTGTTATTGCCTCCACATATATAATACAACAAGTAACATTACACCCACAACAAGCCATGACTATTGGCTTTGTCAAAGGTTGTTAGTTGGATAGGATAAATATACTACATGCATACATAGAACCATGGCTTTGTTGTATATAATATTAAAAATGCTTTAGTTCATGCGCGAGAGGTTGTGATGTAATGGCTAGAGCTGCCCACTTTGGAGCTGAGGAAGCAGGTTTGAGTCCCAGCATCGGCTCAACATCCTGTGCTTTTGGGCAAATCAATTAATTGCCAGTGCATACCCAAAAAACAAATGAGTGTCTGTTGATGCTCAGGTAAAGAAAGCACTTCGAGTTTTGCAATAATAAACTGCAAAATACTAAGTTACATCAAAAACAGTGTACTGCTGCAGAGTTAAGATTTTATGCCATCCTGAGAGCGAGGACGAAAATGGAGAACCCCATAGGGACCAGTCTCTGCACCTGCTTTTAAGAATTGCCCGTGCTGGGCACCGGCAGGACCCGGCCCACTTAAAGCTCTGGGGGCACGTTGCCAACTCTGTGTTTTTTAGCCTGAGGCAACTGTACATTACTGCATAGGAAGCAAGGGTGGGCGCTGGCGATAAGAACTGCTTATTGCCACGGAGGCGACCTGTTGTCACCTCCAACTAAACTTCTCGTTGGACTTATGTGCCCCCGACAGAGACGAATCTAAATGGAATAGGCAGGAAGCTATACAGTATCCAGAGCAGGGGTGCACCACATTCTGCGATGGAGGGGGCATTTTGTATTACGCCTCTGTCCTAAATATCAGAAATATCCTTGTGGTGGGCACAAAAACCATGCAAGGGGCTTACGTGTGTGATTTAAATGTGCCTGGACGCAGCGACCCGCAGAACTCATAGGGACGCGGCAGAATACGCATCCCGCTATCGTGGCCTAAACACAGACTGGGTGTGGCCAGCCCGCCCTGTTGACAATCCACAGCAAGTTTTACGTGTTAATTTATACGGCTTACACTTTGGCACACTTGTGCCCCGGCCACTTTCTTCAAAGGCGGTGTCTGTGACGCAGCCTCGGGGGGAAATAAAAGGCACACTCTGAAAGCAGGTGTCTGGAAATGTGTAACTTTATTCAGGGCCTGGCGAGCAGAGCGCAGTGTCTGCTCTGGCAGCTACAAAGGGGAGATTTACAGAAACATCACGGTATTAAAGAAATGTCACTGTATCCGACCAGGTGTGTTGAATGTGTACCAGCGGTTGTGGTGGTGGGACTGGCATTCATTTTTTGGGGTTGAGAGATTCTGTAGCTGCTATGTTATCTGCATAGTTATGGGTTTTGTGCATTTGCCACATAATCACAATCTACTGAATAATTATAGATTTGTATAAACATTGTAGTTCAAATGAATCAAAATTTACTAAAACAAAAATGCACCACACAGGGATGCTCATTTACAAAACCTTTGCGAAGGTTAACTGGTCAACTTTCAGTTGTCAATTGCTGTATCCAGGTGCTAAACTGGTACTAATGAGATTACTTTTGACCACACAGTTGTAATGTATTAAAATGACAAAATAGTATTACAATACTGCCACATAAGTTTCATTCTTCCGCACAATTTACATTTTCCTGCCAGATAATTTGGTCAATCCCGTCTCATAATTTTGTACAGTCATGCTACCTAATTCCAGTGGCCATAACAGCGCTAAAAACCAGCATTGGCATAGCCAATAGGTCTCGCCTTTGGGGCCTTTATAAGTGTTTAACCATGCAACAGTTAATGTTGTTGCACCAAGGATATTGTGCTGCATCACTAAATACTTATAAGGTTCCAAAAGCGAGACCTATTGGCTATACCAATGCTTGTTGTCTTTGCCGCTATATGTACATTTGCGTACAGAGTGCTACCTCTGAAGTAAGTTTGGGTTACGCTTTGATGTCCCTTCATTTGGCTTATTGTCTGTACATTTTCTTCACTGTAACTTCATACCATACATAAGTGTTATTTATTAAGTGAAGTAGCTACCAGTGACCTCCATTGAAAAATGAAGCCCACAAATCAATGCTCCTCTTGTTGATGTGATAACCAAGACCGTGGCAGCTAAGATAATGGCGAGACTATCCTTTGGCTTGTAAGAATGGCAAAATATAATATTTTTTTCGAACTGATCTAGTGCAAAGTTTTTCCGACCAAAGAAATCTTTGTGATCAAGTGGTATGTGCTTGTTTTATTTCCTCAAATCAAGAGACTGGGAGGCAGGTCTAATTTCATCACAACATAATGCTGTTGGTACCAAAATGAAGCTGTTGGCTGAATCTAATACTCCTAAGATGAGAACTTTTAGTTGCTTTGATTGCTGGTCATTGTCAAACACACGAGCAAGGCTTGTTCCCCAGCTGTCACCGTGAAAATTGCATATTACCGTAAGCTTAATTTCCTCTTTTTTGGAATAGAAACCATAACTCACCAGACACCGCCTTGTCTTTTGTAGAAATAAAAACCTAAAATGATATGAAGGATAAGAGCTGCATTGCCGTTCACTTCGACCATTCCATCTATGCCACATGTTGACATTTAGAACCTATTTCGTTCCCTACTCCAATAGTCTTTATAGGTAATTAGTGATTTGCTACAGACCGGGCGGATCTACTGACATTTTCACTTTAAGAGATGATTGAAATTTTTGAATGCTTGGCAATTTTTAACCCTCTATTCTGAGCTCTGCTGCACTTTAATACTACCCTCAAAAGGATGACAGACTGTGTTCTTCAGAGAGTTTTTGAAACTGTGACATGCAGGAGAGCTGTTCTCCGGGGCAAGCACAGAACTCACTGACCAGTCTTGGTGCCAATATATATTTTTTCCACACATTGTTGTTAGAATTTTATGGTTGTTTATGGTTGTTTTTGTTTAGTCTTTAATTTTTTTTTTTGTTTCACCATTGGTCGTTTTTTGCACATCGTTCATTCTTCTGTAAGCGGTTCTTGGTGTGTTCGTATGGTTTAAAATATTTCATGTATTAAATTAGTACAATTCCCAACGCTTGTTGTAAAGGTAAACAGACCATTTCAGACAGCTAATATTTTGTCTGCTGTTTGACTCCTCCAAAGAGCAGCGCAACAGATTGTGGAACAATATCTAGAAGAAACCAAGCTTCTGGAAAACCTATATGAAGAAGGCAGTCTGATATTGTACTACTTGAAGGCTTCTAGCGTCTTCCCTGTTCATGGGCATAGGAGAGCTAGCTCTGAAGACTGCAAGAATAGGGAATGTTTCCCAGCAAGTGCGACCCTTCTAGGGTTAGCTTTCGTATGTCTTAAGCCAGTCTGTCGTCATTATATTAGTTATTTTTTCTGCGTCTTATGTGGTAATGGGCAACATTTTTAGACGTTTGAGCTTTAAGGTCTGCATATTCCTGCACTTAAGATCAAAAGCCATGTATTCACCTGAAACCTCATTATATGAGGGATATTCCACTTTTCTGCTCCAGTGAAAATTAAGATAGTTAGTGGGATGCAGTCTTGAAGGTTACTGACCCTAGAATCGGCCAGGCAGACCACTGCTATACCTCATGGAAATTGCTAGTCTCACTGCAAAATGCAAAATTCAGAAGAACTATAAGAAAATATAGCTAGATAATTCAAAGGCAATGATGAGCTCGGTCCAAGACAAATGGTTGAATGGGAAGCTATTCAGGTTTCCTTTGGCATATGTATTAAAACTTAACACAGAATCAAAAAAGTTCTCTAAAGAGAGGCACTTTAGCTTGAACGGTCAGTGCAATGCACTGCATTTTTTACTCCAGGTGATACCCAGGCAGCCCACCGCCAGCACCACCCCAGATTGGACTATGGTTTAATTAAAGGTTATGTGACTTGACTGTAGGGAGCATATGATGAAACAACTGACCCTTGTGTGGATAGGGTGTGCTGTTGTGCAACCCATGCAATCCAACCAACCACAGACCTTTTTGAAAACTAGACAACCAGGGGATTCAGGGGTGGTGTTCCTGTGTGGATCCCATGAGCTTTCCTTGCCCACAAACCTCAAACTTTGCACTTTGCCTGAAATCACTCCTTTTCCTTACACTTTTGTGATAGAAACTTCCACAAGAATCTGCAAAATTCCTACCACCTCACATTCGCGCTCTCTCTCCCCCCCCCCCCCCCCCCCCCCTTCCCCCCTCCCCCCGAGCCGATTTACACAAAAAAAAAGTTGCCCATCTTGTGTGGCTGGGATTACTGACCTCAACGGGAACGGATCAAACCAAGGTCAATGGAAGCCATTGCGAGGGTCTCCCATTTACCTCTGTTTGTTCCATTTCTGTCTCAGGCACTTCATTATAATCTTCAAAACGGTGTCAGAGACCCAAAGGTAACGAGCCCCCAAACTGTCATTGTTGGAATTGGTCAAAGAACGGAGGAAAAACCTCCCTCAATCTTTCCAATCTTGATCTTTGGAATCATGGTTATCTTGATCAGAGAAATCTGCTAAAAGGTCACAGCTCTACTTCTACATTCAAATCCACCAGTGGTGGAAAAGAGTCCAAAATGTTTTGTCACTCATAACAAATCACGATGTCTATTTAAAAGCAAAAAAAACGTTATAAAAGCAAGATACAATTCTGGACCCAAACCACCCACTAGATGCATAATAAAGCACAGCATGTGACCTGCAGTCTCACGGGGTAAAACTATATTTTGAGGTAAAGAACTTGTTTCTTGCCTTCTATGGCTATGGAGCCCCAAATTTAACTGTTTTTCTTCTGTATAATGAATGGCTCAAATTGGGGAATAATGCTAGTAGACACCACATAAAATCATTGTATGCAGCTGATGCCTTGCACTATGGGAAGTGTCCTCCAAGTAATTATGGCTTCTTTAGTGAGATTTGTTAATGACAATGACTACCAGTGTCCCCACTTCGTTGGGTACTTAAAATGGTCAGATACCTTAATGTGCAGATCTATCACAGCAAAGAAAAGCTATTGGACAATATTTACAACTCTCAAGTGCCCCGACCCCCCCCCCCCCCCCCCCCCGCCAATTAGTCGGTTTAATTCTGGTGCATGCTCCTTGCTTTGTGAGCCCTATTGGATATAGTTCAAATAAATGACATTGGGGCAACTGTGGGACACCTCCAGGAAGCAATTGAATACTAAACGGGTCAACACATGGGCCTATTCCAAAAAAGTGATTTAAACTTGCTCAGTTCAGCTATCTGCACCAAAGTACCTATCCCCTAAACACACCGGCTGGGTGTATAGCAATGTTCAGTTTCCCGCCCCCAACACAGACTAGCTTTTGGATTTGACTTGGGAGCTCCATAATCTGTGATTATTGAAGTAATATTCTTAGTATCAGATTTAAAAATAGGCTTCTAACCAGTAAACCAGAGTTTTGTTTATTAGGACGTTTGTCCAGATCAAAAAAATAATGCGTTTGCTGACCTATTCTAAGTCCTGGCCAATAGCAGCCATGATGCCCTTTTACTGTTGCTGCAATTTAGTGAGCAGAGTGGAATACTGTATAAATAAATATTCTAATGCCAATGAATAGTAGTTTTGACTAAAAGTTAAATTCCCATCCCCATGATACTGGTTTTGAGCTCTCCTGTTACACTTTCATCAAAGTAGTGCACCCACTATGGTCCTACTGTCCACCCGAACAGACTAGCATTTTTATATCTAGGTTGAATAACCTGAATACTTCATTGGAGAGGTAGGACCTCTCTACATACCTTCTATGGGACTCTGCAATTAATTCCTTGTGGTGTAGACACGCAGATTTGGCCCTTACGAATGCCTAAGACCATTTGGCTGACTATAGGCCGATTTCTGTTGGCATGAGAATATTACCAATTTAGAGACTCCTATAGGTCGTCATACCCATATTTGCCTCCTGATTATACCCACCCCACCCGAGGGTGATACTATCTTACCAGGGTGGGACGAGGGATGATGAAGCAGGTCGCATTACATGAGTGAGCCCACCTTGTCCAATTCTTGGAATTGCCCTCGCCCAGTGAGTTAAAATTCTAGTAGGTAGCTACAAAGGCATTGGGTTTTTTTTTTGCTCATGACCAATTGGGGTTTGGAGCAAGCCCAGGGTGTCGCACCAATTCTTGGTGTGATTCTACGAGGAAGAGCAGGCATGAGCCCACTATTGCCCTTTTTCTCTCCTTTTGTGCGTTGTAGTCACTACCAAGCTTTTCTGATGGATACATCTGCCAGTGGATTCCTCACCTTGTGAATATCCCCTGCGCCAGCAACATTCGGAAACTTTTGCAGCAGTCCACGCCGATGAGGTCGAAGACAACGTCACAGAGACACGGCTCCGCTCGCAACTCCGCTGACGTCATCGGCTCCATAAGAAGACCTCGTCGGCGTGATGACGTCCGTTCCCTTTTTTCCGCGCCGTCTACGCCAACGGATTTCGGGAATCTCTATTGGTAGCTTCACTGTTACTTTGTGTTTCTTCTGGATTTCTTTGTTTCTCTTTCGAAAAAGATGTCGACAAAGAAATCGGGCTTCAAGCCCTGTCGTGAATGTGGCAAACATATGTCGATCACAGATCCACATGACGACTGTGTGGTGTGTTTATCATCTGACCATGATGTGGATGGTGGTTCTTGCTGTCGCATGATGAGCTCCAAGGCTCTAAAAGAAAGGGTGGCAAAACTCTTCATCGCTAGGATGAAAAAGGAGAAGAGAGGAAGAAGGAAGTCTAGGTCGGCGTCGAAGTCTACTTCGGGGCATGCTTCACGATCCAAGAAGAAGAGACATTCTTCTTGACATCACTCTGACAAGAGTTCGGCGTCGAAGTCACCAACTCCCGTTCTGGATTCGCCTCCTGGTCCTTCTCCAGTTCCATCTCCGACGCCGGCTCCGGGTTCATCTCCGGCTCCGGGTTCATCTCCGGCTCCGGTTGAGGAGCTTCAAGCACCGGGTGAGCCTGCGACACCGCTTATTCCACCGTTGGCGCCGGTTGGCCCGAGTCCGGTGATGCCTGACCAGTGCCCTGCATTCTCTGGACCAAGTCAGGACCCCTCGCATTATTTAAATGCTATGTACGGGGTATTTTCGAGAGCCATGTACACCACTGGTGCACCTGCGGATCCGATGGGTCCAATGACCTTCAATTTGGGGGTGCCGCAAGTCTTTCCGCAGGCCCCTTTCATGCCATTTTTTTTATGGCGACGCCGTCTTGGCATCTACCGGCGCCGAGGACGTTGACGCCGCTTCCTTTTTCACCGGAGCCGCCGGATTCAAACACTGCACCGCCGACGCCGCTTGTACGGATTTGGTCCAGAAGGGAAGCTCAAAGAATGATTGAGCGAAGGTACCTTCTGGAAGAAGCAGAAGGAGAGCTGGTGGAGTCTGACGAGGTGTTTGAGGAACTTAAAGAGGCTAGTGGATTGGATTTGTCTCCTGAGTGGGACATTACTCCACCTTCGAATGAACCCTCGAAGGATGTGGCTCCATATCATGCAGTCATCAGGAAGGCTGCGGAACTGTTAGATCTTCAGTTGACTACTACTGAATTCAAATAAAATATTCTGACTGAAGTATTGCATTCTCCCACTGCAGTTTCGGAGCCGTTGTTGCCTTTTTTCTATTTTGAAATTATTTTTATTAGAAACATAGGGCATCAAAAATTCGCGTGATCTGTACAACATTATATCCTGGCCACACCAATACAGTTTTATCTGCATGAGTTGTTGCCTTTTAATGAGTCCATTATTGACCCTGTGTTGGAGGTGTGGCGTATGCCTTTTTCTGCTCCTGCAGTCTCTAAGACTGTTGCTAGGAGGTATAGGGCAGCTCCAGGGGACCCGGAGTTCATAACATCGCATCCATCGCCTGAGAGCCTGGTGGTTCAGGCGGCTTGTTCAGTAAAGTCCAAGGGTGCTTTTCCTCAGGTTCCAGGTGACAGAGAGGCTAAAAAGTTAGATCAGTCGGCCAAAAAGGTCTTTTCATGGGCCAGCATGGCACTTAAATCAACAAATGCCACTTGCCTCTTGGGATGCTATATTCATGCGCTCATGGACTCTGCAAAGAAATTGGCACCAAAACTATCTGAGGAGGATAGGGTTGGCTTTAATGAGGTCTTGGCTGAATCACCTGACGTGCAGCTGCCTGGGCATCAGAGTGGGCTGGACACAGCGGATTCAGTGGCAAGAGTCATGGGGTCTTCTGTTGCCACCAGGAGGGGTGCGTGGCTGAAGTCTTCTGAGTTTTCCCCAGATGTACAGTCGACTCTGTTGGACTTGCCATTTGATGGATCTGGTTTATTTGGCAAAAAGGCAGATGCTGCTCTTGAACGTTTTAAAGAGAGCAAGGCTACGGCTAAGTCTTTGGGCCTTCAATCCCAGTCAAGGGGGTCGTTTAAAAGATGTTTCGGAAGGGCAACCTTTCGTTCCTACAGGCAGACCCAACAGCAGCAGCAAGGCTCTTTGTCTAAAGGATACAGAGGTAAAATCGGGGGTCGCTCACGTGGCCGTCAACTCTCTTCCTCTTCAGCCCCTCCTTCCACTGCAAAGCAGCCCTATATCCACCATTCTGGATCATGTTGGTCCTGTGGGGGGCCGGCTTACCCATTTTCTGCAAGATTGGGAATCTGTTACTACAGATCTTTGGGTTCTAGATCTTGTAGAAAATGGGTATGCCCTTCCCTTTTGGGAATTCCCTCCATATTACCCTCCTTGTCAAGGGGCTTGCTCAGAGAACCACCGTCTTCTCCAGGGGGAAGTCCTGAAGTTGTTTCAGAAAGGTGTGATAGAGGTGGTTCCAGAGCAGGAGAGGGGTCAGGGATGCTACTCCCAGTATTTCCTGATTCCGAAGAAGGACGGCAGATTGCATCCAATATTGGACCTCAGAATCATGAATCTTTTTCTAGAGCAAGAGAAGTTCAAGATGCTCACCCTTGCTCAGGTTCTTCAAGCGTTGAATCAGGAGGACTGGATGGTGTCGCTCGACTTGCAGGATGCGTATTTTCACATCCCCATCCTGAAGTCGCACAGGAAGTATCTCCGGTTTACGGTAGGGTCGCAACATTATCAGTTTGCGGTCCTTTCGTTTGGTCTTACTACTGCACCCTGAGTCTTCACGAAGGTGGTGGAAGCCCATCTCAGGTCGGGGATCTCAAGTTTCCCCTATCTGGACGACTGGCTGATCAAAGCGGAGTCGCCAGAGAAGGTGCTGCGTTATCTGCACGATACAACTCAGCTGTTGTTCAAATTGGGTTTCTCGATAAACGTGCCCAAATCTCACCTGGTGCCCTCTCAGCGCAACCTGTTCATAGGTGTGGTACTGGACACTACTGTGTGTCGAGCATTCCCTCCTCCTCAGAGGATTATCGACATACAGGAAATGATTCCTTTGTTTTACAATGGAGCGGTCGTTCCAGTTCTGAAGGTCCTTCGCCTGCTCGGTCTGTTTGCTTCCTGCATTCTGTTGGTCAACCATGCACGCTGGCACATGAGGGCTCTCCAGTGGTGCCTCCGCAGGCAGTGGTATCAGCACAAAGGAGATCTCAGGGAGTCTGTGGATCTCCAGAGAAGCTGCAGCGGATCTGTCTTGGTGTAGCGTGGAGGGCAATCTGTCTCAAGGAAAGCCCTTTCTTCTACCTCCATCGGTGGCCACAGTGATTACGGATGCATCCACTTTAGGGTGGGGTGCTCATCTGGGGGATCTGGAGATCAAGGGTCTTTGGTCTCCAGAGGAAAGGTTGCTTCACATCAACCTTCTGGAATTGCGGGCGATTCGTTTAGCACTCAAGGTCTTCCTCCCTTCACTTCGCAGTCAGTCTGTTCAAGTCCTGACGGACAACACTACCGCGATGTGGTATGTCAACAAACAGGGAGGAGTGGGGTTGCATTGTCTCTGCAGAGAGGCCCTGCGTCTATGGTCCTGGGCTCAGGATCATCAGATTTGTCTGATGGCAAATCATCTGGCCGGGGTGCTTAACGTGCGTGCAGACAGTCTCAGTCGGCAGTTCTCCGCCGACCACGAGTGGAGGCTCCATCCGGAGGTTGTTCGTCACATCTTTCGGACGCGGGTAACTCCTCGGGTGGACTTGTTCGCCACTCACGAGAATGCTCAAGGCCCGTCATTCTGCAGTCTCCAGTATCCGATGCAGGGAGCGTTGGGGGACGCGTTTCAGTTGAGTTGGAGCTCACAACTCCTTTACGCGTTTCCTCCCATACCCTTGATTCCTCGGGTTCTGAGGAAGATTCGCCAAGACCGGGCCCAAGTCATATTGATCGCCCCGGATTGGCCAAGAAGGGTGTGGTATACAGATCTTCTCCACCTCTCCTCGTGCCCTCCGCTCCGTCTCCCTCTGAGGGCAGACCTCCTCTCGCAATCGGAGGGGCAGGTTCTACACCCCCACCTCCAGAGCTTACACCTTCATGCCTGGCAATTGAACTGGGCAACCTGAACTTTTTCTCTCCCACCTGATGTGGTAGATGTAATTTTGTCTGCCAGACGTCATTCCACCAAATCTATCTATTACTATAGGTGGTCTAAATTTGTTCTCTGGTGTGAAGAGATGTCAATTGATCCTTTTTGAAGACTCATTTATCTGACATTCTGCAGTTTGCCCTTTCTCTTGCTCAGCAAGGCTTTGCTGTGGCCACTGTAAAGGGATACTTATCGGCTTTCCTTTGCTTGCCGGATCAGCCGTCATTATTCAAATCACCTATTCTTCGTTTTCTTAAGGGTCTCACAAACCCGTTTCCTCCTACTCCCTTTATTGTGCCTCAATGGGACTTAAACCTTGTCTTAACTTATCTTATGGGTTCTCCCTTCGAGCCCTTACACAAGTGTCCCTTGAGATTGTTGTCTTTTAAGACTGTTTTTCTCATTTCAATCACCTCGGCAAGGAGGGTAAGTGAGCTTCAAGCTCTGAGTTCAAAACCCCGTTCTTGACCATTCATGCTGAAAGAATGGTACTCGGGACCAGGGCTGCATTTCTGCCTAAGGTGGTAACTCCCTTCCATCTGGGGCAGTCCATTACCCTTCCTACCTTCTATCCTCCCCCTCACCCTTCCAAGGGGGAGGAGAGACTTCACCGCTTGGACATTTAAGAGGGCGGTGAGCTTCTATCTGGACAGGACTAAAGACTTCAGAGTTGATGACTAGCTCTTCGTGGGCTTTGTTGGCTGCAGGAAAGGTCGAGCGGTGCACAAGCGCACCCTTTCCAGATGGATTGTCTTGTACATCAAGATATGCTACTCTTTGGCTGGTAAGGAACCTCCAGAGGGTTTAAGGGCTCATTCCACTAGAGCAAAGTCTTCCACTTCTACTTTGTCTAGGGGCGTTCCTGTGGAGGACATTTGTAGGGCGGCAACTTGGGCCTCCCTCCACACCTTTGCAAAACATTATTGCTTGGACACCGAGGTGAGGAGGGACGGACACTTTGCTCGTTCCGTCCTTCAGGACTTTCTGGTATAGAAGGGTGGACACCCTCCGGGAGTGGGGACTGCTGTGGGATTCTATTCACAAGGTGAGGAATCCACTGGCAGATGTATCCATCAGAAGAACGTGTTACTTACCTTCGGTAACGCTTTTTCTGGTGGATACAGTATCTGCCTGTGGATTCCTCACTGACCCACCCGTTGTCCATCCTTCTATACCTGCAATTCTATTAATAGTGTTTCAAAATGTGTTTTACTGTCAAAGGCATTATTTCTTTTGCCTTTCTATTTATTTTCCACACTGGGTGTGTTGCTTTGTATATTATGTACTGTGTATACAGTGTATATATTGCTGTCAGTCCGTCCGTGTGCCTCGGACACGGAAAAAGGGCGGAACTGACGATATCACGCCGACGAGGTCTTCCTATGGAGCCGGTGACGTCAGCGGAGCCGTGTCTCTGTGACGTCTTCGACCTCATCGGCGTGGACTGCTATAAAAGTTCCGAATGTTGCTGGCGCAGGGGATATTCACAAGGTGAGGAATCCACAGGCAGATTGTTATGTTAATAGAGATTTTTAAAGCGCATGGTCACCAGAAGGTTTCATGGCGCTAATTGTTGCAAAATAACGCGGTGGGTAAGCTGGTCGAGTGAAAGCGCAAACAGCCATGTTTTAAGGGCCTTTCTAAATCCCATTAAGTTTTCCTGCGCTCTGATGTCTAGAGGCAGCGAGTTCCAGAATCCAGGCGCAAGGTACGAAAACCTGCGCCCCCCTCCTGGCGTTTGAGTTTGATGGTAGGGGTAGCAAGCAACCGGAGGTGGCCAGACCGTAAGTTGCAACGTGGGATATGTTTCACGATCAGGCCGCTGATAAATTTGGGGCTTCTACAGTGCAGAACCTTAAAGATTAAGCATCTGGTCTTAAAAGCTGCGCGTTGTGCAATTGGGAGCCAGTGTAGTTTAGCCAAAAGGGGGCTGGCGGAATGCCATTTAGGTTGCTGAAATATTAATCTAGCAGCCTGGTTCTGCACTATTTGAAGGCGTCTGAGCAAAAACATAGGCAGGCCGAGGTAAATGGCGTTGGAGAAATCGAGGCGAGACAGTACGAGGGCTATTACTGCCTGGATGAGGCCCGGGGGGGTGAGTAAGTGAGCAATTTTCCTCAGTTGGAAGATGCATGAGGAGACTACGGCCCCCACCTGTCCTCTAAGCGAAAGGTCGGCATTTAGAGCGACTCCGAGGCTTTTTACTGAGGGAGAGGGAGTGGGGGGTGGCCCGAGATCGGATGGCCAGAAAAAGGGCCCCCACATGATTGCGCTTTTTCCCGGTAGGACTAATTCGGTCTTGCCGGGGTTGAGTTTAAGGTGGTTGATAATCATCCAGCGCTGGATGTGGAGCATAGTAGCTTGGAATTCGGAAGCGGAGTTTGAGCCATCCTGTGTAAAGACCAGTTGGAGATCATTGGCATAATTGAAGGTCGTGACCTTCCTATGTTTTAAGGAGTTGATGAGGGGAGAGGGACGAGCCCTGGGGAACCCCACAGGAGGTGACAATCCTGGGGGCAGTGAAAGTGCCAAGACGAACGGCCTGTGTTCTGTCTTCAAGAAATGATTGGATCCAGTTATATGCTGGCCCTTGTATGCCTGCTTGTTCGACACGGGACAGTAAGATGTTGTGGTCCACCGTGTCGAACGCAGCCGACAGATCCAGAAGAATAAGTGCCTGATAAATACCTTGGTCAGCATTTGCTCGCAAGGTGTCGAACACGGCGAGGATGACCGTTTCAGTAGTGTGTGCGGGGCGAAACCCGGCTTGGTTAGGTGCTAGATGGTCAGACTGTTCGATGAAGTTCGAGAGGGACCTGACGACGTGGGCCTCCAGAATCTTTGCAAGGAACGAAAGCAAAGAGATGGGGCAATAGTTGGAATGATTCAGAGGGTCGGTCCCAGGTTTTTTTAGTAATGGGACCACTATCGCGTTCTTAAAAGCCGTGGGGATCTTGCCTTGGAGGAGAGACTCATTTAGGAAGGGGAGAACGCCGTGGGGGAGGTTAGACAGGGCCTCTTTTAGAATATATGGGGGACAGCAGTCATTGGGGGAACCGGATTTGACACGAGGCAACAGATCTAATAAGGTTTGGGGACATAAGGCAGGGAAATGATCCAGGATGAAGGAGTTGGTTGTGACAAAGTCTGTGTTATCTGTGCAGCAGATGGCGGGAATGCTGGCTTTGATAGTAGATATTTTGTCCAAAAAATAGGTGTTGAGGGAGTTGCAGAACTCCTGAGTAGGAGGCTGATTGGGGTGGGTTCTGTCTGTGTTGCAAAGGTCGTTGATTATATTAAAAATTTCTTTAGATTTGTTTTGGGCATTGAGTATTCTGGCAGAGAAAAATGCAGCTTTGGCTTCATGTATAGCCTTTTTATAATCATTTCGGGCTAGGGAGAACAGAAATTTGACCTCCGTGGTATAGTTTAGTCTCCATTATCTTTCTTTTTGCCGTAGCTCGAGTTTTTTTTTTTTTTTTTTTTTTTTTTTTTTAAGCTCTGCGGAGAACCGCTTATGTGCGTCAGTGTGGCGAGACCGTGTGAATTTGATGAGGGGCATGAGCATCACAGGACTTTAATAGCCAGTCTGAGATCGCGGTGTTCATGGAGTTAAGGTCTAAGTTAAAGGGGGGTATAGACCTTGCTAAGGAGTTAGTAAAGCCTGATTTATCAACAGAACTGTATGTTCGAGGCATATGAGCTGCAGATTGTACACTTAGCATAGATCGCCATCTGGTGTTGGGCCCGGATGTTTGCAGTTTGTTTTTGTTCTTTGGAAGTCACGAGTTCGGTGACTCCTCCTTCGGTCCGTACTGCGCATGGGCTTCGGCTCCATCCTCATTTTTTTTTCCGCCATCGGGCTCGGATGTGATACTTCGTGCTCCGGCTTCGAACTTCTACGGTTCCAGCCTCGACGGAAAATCCTCGTTCTTCGAGTTTCTTCATCTCTCGAAGCGGCACTTTTCTCCATCCTGTACATCGGCACCGGCCTTCGGGCCCTCCTCGACTCCGGTCCCGGCCGATGGAAAGGACTCCGTTCAAAAAGTGCCCAAAATGTGGGTCTAAATTTCCCCACACCGACCTCCATCAGGTGTGTAACCTTTGCCTCTCTCCAGAACACGATGCTAGAGACTGCCCCGCCTGTAAGTCTTTTAGATCAAAAAAAGACCATCCGGGATCGAAGAGCTCGACGCACTATGGTGCACTCCTCGACCGCGGCTCCACCGGACATCTTCGGAGATGACGCCGAAGCTTCGGGGCAACTACACACCGAGCAGGAGACGACGTCGTCAGCGCTTCCGAGGCCGACGACTCAGACGTGGAGGACATCACACCGGCGCAGCGGGTCATGAGTACTGTATGCCCTCCCACCCCCGCGCCCAAAACCAAAGAGACTCCGGTTACACCCTCGCCTGCAGGCCTGGGCAAAACCAAGCACACAGCTTCTATCATCCCACCTTCGGGCCCGGTGTCGAAGCCTCAGAAGTCTCATGGCCGCTCGGGCTCGAGCCAGCCAACGCCTGGTGCCGAAAAACACCATCCGGCACCGAAGAAAGTGATCCCCAGCTCGACTCCGAAGCCACCGGTGCCGAAGCCTGGACTCTCGGTGCCGACAAAACACAAACACAAATCTGTCGGCACCGACGCTCCGGCGCCGAAAACTCCTTCGACGCCGAAAACACCGGAGGTACCAAAAAAGCATGGCGCACAGAAACCATCCAAACCCTCGGCTCCGAAAACATCGGCGCCAGCGGACGATTAGGCGCCACTGGATCTTTTTACACCAGACCCTTTGCAAAAGACTCTATTTAAAGATCCAAAGACTGGGCTATTGACTTTAGTTGTCAAGAAGAGACGTCTTGACACACCGGCTCCTCGTCCACCGCCCAACCGGAAGGACTCTGCTACTTCTCCTCTGAGTGCCCTCCCCACTACCTCCTCCACCCCCTCCCAGGTCTCCGCCACCCTTACCTCATCACTCCCCGACCCCGTCCCCAGATCCGAATTACGGGGATCGAGATTATGACCCGGCGGACGCCCCAATGGACCCCACTCCACCGGGGACCCCAGACCCATGGGAAGACTACCACAACCCTGACATACCTGATTTGCCTCAGGACGACCTATACCCATCCAGGCCGTCTCCTCCAGAGGACTCCTTAGGGTTTCACCACTTAGTGCAGAGAGCAGCACACTACCATGGGGTGGACATGCATAGCGAACCAGTGGAAGACGACTTCCTACTGGACACATTTGACATTCAGGACAAGTCCACGTCTATTTTGCCCATGCTTAAAGGTGGCACCAAGCATGCTGCAGAGGTGTTCAAGGACCCTGTCCGGGCCAGGGTACTGAACCCTAGAATAGAAAAAAAGTACAAGGCGGCACCCACAGACCCTGCATACATTAAGGGCCCTGCTCCCTTAGATTCCCTAGTTGTGTCCACAGCTAGAAAGCGGGCTAACTCCCAGTCCTCAGGAGAAGCCCCACCACCAGACAAGGAATCGAAACTTTTAGACGCGTCTGGCAAACGCACCGCCTCCCAAGCTGCAAACATGTGGCGCATTGCAAATACACAAGCGCTACTTGCGCGCTATGACAGAGCACACTACGACGAACTTGAGGCTCTTATGCAGCACCTCCCCGAAAAACACAAGCGCAAGGCTCATGACCTGATACAGGAGGGTAAACTAATTACAAACACCTCCATTAAGTGTGCCCTCGATGCAGCCGACACTGCTTCTAGAGCCATAAATACCAGTGTCCTGCTTCGTCGTCATGCCTGGCTCAGAATCTCAGGTTTCAAGCCTGAAGTCCAGGCGTCCATACTAAATCACCCCTTTGATCAACAAACTCTCTTTGGGCCAAAGGTGGACGAAGCGTTGGAAAAGATGAAAAAGGACACAGACACAGCAAAGTCTATGGGGGCACTCCAATCACAGGCCCCTAAACGCTCCTTTCGATGCTCATCCTTTCGTGGCACAGGCAGAGGCTTCTCCACCGATAGCGCCTCTACCTCCTACAAGTCCCCTCCTCAAAATACCTTTTCAAAGGGCAACCAAAGGGGTGGTTACAGAGGCAACAACAATAAGGGCAGGGGCAAAACTAACGCCACCCGTTCCGCAACCCCGCCCGCACAATGACTTCCCTTCCCTCCCCCCAGACCATCCCACTCCGGTCGGGGGCAGACTACAACAATTTATCCACGCATGGGAATCCATAACATCGGACAAATGGGTGAACCAAATTATTCGGTCAGGGTACTGTCTCGAGATAACATCTACCCCACCCAATATCCCACCAAGACACCGTCCAATGTCTCAAGAACATTCCACACTGCTCAAACAGGAGGTGCTCTCCCTCCTCCAAAAACACGCTATAGAGCAGGTCTCCGTCAATCAGCAAAATCTAGGGGTCTACTCCCTGTATTTCCTTATACCAAAGAAAGACGGGACCCTGAGGCCCATTCTGGACCTCCGGCCTCTAAATGCGTACATACATTCAGACCATTTCCACATGGTCACCCTACAACAAGTCCTCCCGCTCCTCTGTCAGGGAGACTTTCTCACTACCTTGGATCTGAAGGACGCATACTTTCACATTCCAATACACCCGTCTCACAGGAAGTACCTCAGGTTCGTGGTGGACGGTCAGCATTACCAATTTACGGTTCTCCACTTCGGGGTCACCACCGCACCACGGGTGTTTACCAAATGCCTAGCAGTTGTAGCAGCACACCTCAGGCGTCAACAGATTCACGTCTTCCCTTATCTAGACGACTGGCTAATAAAAGCCGCGTCCTACAATCAATGTGTGCAACATACCAACAGCACCATTCAACTACTCCACCGGCTAGGCTTCACGGTGAACTACCAAAAGTCCCACCTCTTACCATCTCACACAAAGCAATATCTCGGGGCAACTATAGACACCTCCAAAGGTATTGCCTATCCAAATTCAGCCAGAATCGCAAGCATACAAGCCTTGCGCAAAACATTCCTTCCCCAACACTCTCTTCCAGCAAGAGTGTTTATGAAGCTCATAGGAATGATGGCGTCCTGCATTTTCATAGTGCCCCATGCAAGACTCCACATGCGTCCACTTCAAGAGTGCCTAGCACAACAGTGGAACCAGGCCCAGGGTCAGCTGACGGATCTGGTGTTGGTGGACGGCCGCACCCATCACTCTCTGCAGTGGTGGAATACCACAAACCTTTCCAAAGGGCGGCCGTTCCTGGACCCGGTTCCTCAGGTGATTCTAACAGCGGACGCGTCGCTCTCCGGCTGGGGAGCACACCTCTTACACCTCACAATGCAAGGTCTATGGACGCCACAGCAAAAATCGCTCCACATCAACCATCTGGAGCTCTTGGCGATCTTTCTAGCCCTAAAATCCTTTCAAAAACAGATTTCGGGCAAAGCAGTCCTCATTCGCACAGACAACATGACTGCAATGTATTATATCCAAAAACGGGGGGACACTCTCCCCAGCTCTCCCGCCTAGCCCAGAGCATATGGAGATGGGCAATTCCCCAAAACATCTTTCTCCTGGCACAGCATGTTCCAGGCGTACAAAACACCATGGCAGATCTGCTCAGCAGACAAACGCAACAACTACACGAATGCATCCACAAGTTCTTCACCCATTCTTCCAACAGTGGGGGCATCCTCAGATAGACCTCTTCGCCACCCACGAGCACAAAAAATGCCCAAGCTTCGCCGCCAGATACCCACACCCATTGTCCAAAGGCAATGCGATATGGATGAACTGGTCAGGCAGATTTGCATACGCCTTTCCACCTCTCCCGCTAATTCCATTAGTGGTAAGGAAGCTACAGCAGCACTCCCTCACACTCATTCTGGTAGCCCCAACATGGGCCAGGCAGCCGTGGTACACCACACTACTACAGCTATCAGTGGTACCACATCAAAAACTGCACCTGTCCCCATGCCTCCTAACCCAGAACCATGGAGAAATCAGGCACCCGGACCCAGCTCAGCTCAACCTTGCGATCTGGCTCCTGAAATCTTAGAATTTGGCTACCTTAACCTTCCCCCTGATTGCATGAACATCATCATGGAAGCCAGACGTCCTACCACTAGAGCATGCTATGCCGCAAAGTGGAAAAGATTTGTGATTTACTGCCGTAACAACACAATCAACCCTTTAGATGCATCCATACAGCACATCATATGCTATCTGCTCCATCTTCACAGGTGTAACCTGGCATATTCATCCATACGCTTACACCTAGCAGCGATCGCTGCTTATCTACAAAACAGACAGCATTTATCACTGTTCAGAGTGCCCGCTATTAAAGCCTTTATGGAAGGCTTTAAACTAGTAATTCCTCCCAGGGCACCACCTTCCCCTGTATGGAATCTAAATGTAGTTCTTACACGACTAATGGGTCCACCCTTCGAACCAATGCATAAATGTGAGCTACAGTTCCTCACCTGGAAAACAGCTTTCCTCGTAGCTATCACTTCCCTTAGAAGGGTCGGTGAAATACAAGCGTTCACTATACAGGAACCCTTCCTACAAATACATCACAGCAAGGTCATACTTCGTACAAATCCGAAGTTTCTGCCCAAGGTCATTTCCCCCTTCCATCTCAATCAATCGGTGGAATTACCTGTCTTTTTCTCACAACCACAATCTGTTGCAGAAAGGGCCTTACACACACTTGATGTTAAGAGGGCTTTGCTGTACTACATACAAAGAACGCAACCTTTCAGGAAGACTAAACAATTGTTCGTTTCCTTCTCTCCACCACATAAAGGCACCCCCATCTCTAAATCAGGGATAGCTAGGTGGATTGTAAAGTGCATACAAATTTGCTATCAAAAGGCAAAAAGAACATTATCTGTTCCACCTAAAGCCCACTCTACTAGAAAGTTAGGGGCTTCTATGGCTTTTCTAGGGAACATACCCTTAGATGACATCTGCAAAGCAGCCACATGGTCAACACCGCACACCTTCACAAAACATTACTGTGTAGACGTGCATTCCAAGCAACAAGCTAGTGTGGGCCAGGCTGTACTAAAGACACTTTTTCAAACCGCTGCAACGGATACCGGTGGTCGCCGCTAAGGTCGGGTACTGCTATATAATCTATGCTAAGTGTACAATCTGCAGCTCATATGCCTCGAACGGAATATGCTACTTACCAGTATGCATCTGTTCTTGGCATGTAGAGCTGCAGAGTTGTACACGCCCACCCGCCTCCCCGGCTACCTGTATCCGTTCCAGTCCATCTTATTTAGATACAACACACATGGGTTTCTCACTGTTATTACTACGCTCCATCATTTCCCTGTTGGCGAAAAACAATCTGAGGATGGAGCCGAAGCCCATGCGCAGTACGGACCGAAGGAGGAGTCACCGAACTCGTGACTTCCAAAGAACAAAAACAAACTGCAAACATCCGGGCCCAACACCAGATGGCGATCTATGCTAAGTGTACAACTCTGCAGCTCTACATGCCAAGAACAGATGCCTACTGGTAAGTAGCATATTCCTTCCTAGACATGCCTCCGCCTATTAAGGGAGTCTTAGTTTTAGTGATGGTAGTGATCGTGAAATTAATTAGGTAATGGTCAGACCATATACAGGGTGAACCAATAAGCTCCGAAAGGGTAAGATTAGAAGACCAGATTTGGTCCAAAGTGTGTCCTTTAGCATGGGTGGGAGAGGAAACGTGTTGAGTAAAAATCAGGTTGGCGAGGAATTCCGTGAGTTCCGCAGCATGTAAATCTAGCCATTAGTAATCGTACCCTCCGGTGCTGCATTTTGAGTTGGTGGTTCTTATCATCTAGTCTTCTGTTTTCTGTTCAAGGGAGGCCTTTTACATAACCCTCAGCCCTCTGGCATATTGATGGCATGGAAGGACACCGGTATTATGAGGCACACTTGTACCTTAAGGAGCAAGAATCTCAGGAGAAACTGTATCTAAGGAATTTCTCGTTGGATTTTGTCAAATTTGGTTAACCAAGAGCATATTGTGTTTTCCCCAGTAGTTTCAGGGCTTGAACTACTAGCCAGTATAGCTGTGATGGCAGTTTTATCTGGATTCCTGAGATATCTAAGGTAGTCTCATGGAATTTTAGTCAGACATTCTGCAGGTATTACTGTTAAATTGTGACTGTTGTGATGACTCCAGGATTGGAAAAGTACCTCTGACTTTTTGTAAAAAAAAATTTTAATTAGTGAACATCTTTCAAGTTTTTCTCCCTTTTTGACTACCTTTTGGTACTGAACTTGAGTCAAATAATTGATCCTGTACTAAACAGAGAGAAATTTGACACATGCACATCCTCTGATTTAAAAGCGATCCATCCAGACTCCCTGTTTGTCATAACTTATTTTTTCAAATGTGCAGATCCAAAAGTTAATGCCATGTCTAATGGTGTTTGGGTGGGGTTAGAGATTGGTGTTCTGAAAGGTGTAATAGTGCTCTGGGATGCTCCTTAGTGGTGGGGAATCAACTCAATAGAAAATATTACTGGGATGTGCTTCTCCCAGCATGTGATAGGAGTGACCTCCATATGCCCAAGGTGGATTCAGGGGGAGAGTGGCGACCCTATTGGAGGCCCAAGTAATGACAGTGAGGTAATAAGCAATATAGACATGGGATGGAAACAGACGGTCGATATGGACTGGAGAGGGAGGACGCTGGAACTACGAGAAGGGGTGGGCTGTGGAAATTGGCAATCATGGCATTTGGACTCCAGTAGATTGAGCCTACCTAAACAGCTGACGCACTGTTCAGGGTAGTCACTGTGGCAGTACGGAAGGCGGCTACTACCACCCGCAACTGTTGCTTACATCCTTTTTTCATTTTGTTTTCTCTACTGTTCTTTTCTCTTGCCTATTTTAGCCCACTTCCTTCCATCTCTCTAAATTTGGATCTGCACTGTTTCACATTGCCAGGATGGACAGATAGGAGGAGGGAATTGAAAGATAATTCATGTGATCTCAATCAGTGGGAACAATCCTTTGAAATTCTTTTTGATTGACACCGGTTTGTTGCTTCCGTGTAGGACTGCATCCGACCTTTCGCTGCTTAAATGTGTGGATGAACATTACTCTTCTGATGGATACATCTGCCAGTGGATTCCTCACCTTGTGAATATCCCCTGCGCCAGCAACATTCGGAAACTTTTGTAGCAGTCCACGCCGATGAGGTCGAAGACGACGTCACAGAGGCACGGCTCCGCTCGCGACTCCGCTGACGTCACCGGCTCCATAAGAAGACCTCCTCGGCGTGATGACGTCAGTTCCCTTTTTTCCACGCCGACGACGCCAACGGATTTCGGGAATCGTTACTGGTAGCTTTACCTGTTACTTTGTGTTTATTCTGAAGATTCTCTGTCTTTCTTCGAGAATGTCGACAAGGAAGTCTGGTTTTAAGCCTTGTCGTGAATGTGGCAAGCACATGTCCATCACTGACCCGCATGACGATTGCGTTTGGTGTTTGTCCTCGGACCATGACGTTGGAGGTTGTTCGAGTTGCAGGAAAATGAGCTCGAAGGCTCTTAAGGAGAGAGAGGCAAAGCTCTTTATCGCCCGGATGAAGAAAAAGGAGAAAAGAAGTAGAAGAAGATCCAGGTCGAGGTCGGCTTCCAAGTCGACTTCGGGACATGCTTCAAAGAGCAAGAAGCATAAGAAGAAGAGGAGGCATTCGTCGCATCATAAGGCTTCGACGTCTAAGTCGAAATCGCCTGCTCGGCGTCGAAGGGAGTCAGTGTCTCCTTCTCCTGTCCCGGCTTCGCCTCCGGTTCCATCTTCTCCGGTGTCTTCGCCGGCTCCGGCTGAATCCCCGGTGCCGGCGTCCTCTCCGGCGCCGGTGCCATCTCCAGATCCTGCAAGTCCTCGGACTCCGTCTCCGACTCCGGCCCAGGATGAGGATTGTCAGGCTCCGGATGAGTCTGTGACGCCGCAAGTTCCACCGTCGGCGCCGGCAGGCCCGAGTCCGGTGTTACCTGACCAGTATCCGGCTTTCCCTAATCCAGGTCAGGACCCCTCGCATTATCTCAATGCAATGTACAGGGTGTTCTCTCGGGCCATGTATACCTCTGGTGCACCGATGGGTCCGATGGCTTTCAATCTGGGTGTGCCGCAGGTTTACCCTCAAGCACCATTTATGCCGTTCCTCCCAGCGACGCCGTCTTGGCAGATGCCGGCGCCGAGAACATCGACGCCGCTTCCCTCTTCGCCGGCGCCGACTCGACTTCGTTCGACGCCGGCTGCTCCAGCTGATCCGCGTTCGACGCCTCTGCCGGCGCCGTCGGATTCGATCACGGCGCCGCCGACGCCGCAGGTGCGGATCCGTTCAAGAAGGAAGGAGCAGAGGGTGCTGGAGCAGAGACTCTTTCTGATGGATGAGGCTGAAGAGGGGGAATTGGTCGAATCTGATGAGGTGTTCGACGAATTGAAGGAGGCAAGTGGTCTGGATTTGTCTCCGGAGTGGGAGATCACTCCGCCATCGGATGAACCCTCTAAAGACGCGGCACCCTATCATGCTGTAATTAGAAAGGCTGCAGAGTTGTTGGACCTTCAATTGCCATCTACTGAATTCAAGTCCAATATTTTAACTGAGGTGTTACATTCTCCAACTGCGGTCTCAGAGCCTCTGTTGCCTTTCAACGAAGCGATTTTGGAACCTGTGCTGGATGTATGGCGCAAGCCTTTCTCAGCTCCTGCAGTCTCCAAGGTAGTCGCAAGAAGGTATAGGGTGGCTCCAGGGGATCCTGAATTTTTATCTTCACACCCTTCACCTGAAAGCCTAGTAGTTCAGGCGGCTTGTTCTGGACGGTCGAAAGGGGCATTTCCTCAAGTCCCAGGGGACAGGGAGGCAAAGAAGGTGGACCAATCGGCCAAGAAGGTCTTTTCATCAGCCAGTATGGCATTAAAATCTTCAAATGCGACTTGTCTGTTGGGACGCTATATCCATGCGCTTATGGACTCGACTAAAAAGTTGGGCGCCAAAACTGCCAGAGGAGGATAGAGGGGGCTTCAATGAAGTTCTATCGGATGCCCAGGCGGCTGCTCGCCAGGTTATACAGAGTGGCCTGGATACAGCAGACTCAGTTGCCAGGGTCATGGGGTCTTCAGTTGCCACCAGGAGGGGTGCATGGCTTAAGTCCTCCGAGTTCTCTTCGGATGTCCAGTCAACTTTGTTGGACTTACCTTTTGATGGGTCTGGTCTGTTTGGGAAGAAGGCTGATGCTGCTCTCGAGCGCTTCAAAGAGAGTAAGGCTACGGCTAGGTCGTTGGGCCTTCAATCCCAGCCGAGGGGTACTTTTAAGAGGTACAGAGGCTTTGGAAGGGCGAGTTTTCGTTCCTACAGACCAACCCAGCAGCAGCAAGGCTCTCTGTCCAAGGGATATAGAGGAAGACTTGGAGGTCGCTCACGTGGCCGTCAACTCTCCTCTTCCTCAGCCCCTCCCACCACCGCAAAGCAGCCCTAGATTCGACATTCCGGATCATGCTGGTCCTGTGGGGGGCCGGCTTACCCATTTTCTACAAGATTGGGAATCTGTTACTACAGATCTTTGGGTTCTAGATCTTGTAGAAAATGGGTACGCCCTTCCCTTTCGGGAATTCCCTCCAAATTACCCTCCTTGTCAAGGGGCTTGCTCGGAGGACCACCGTCTTCTCCTACAGGAGGAAGTCCTGAAGTTGTTTCAGAAAGGTGCGATAGAGGTGGTCCCAGAGCAGGAGAGGGGTCAGGAATGCTACTCCCGGTATTTTCTGATTCCGAAAAAGGACGGCAGATTGCGTCCGATATTGGACCTCAGGATCTTGAATCTTTATCTGAAGCAAGAGAAGTTCAAGATGCTCACCCTTGCGCAGGTTCTTCAGGCGCTGAATCAGGAGGACTGGATGGTGTCGCTCGACTTGCAGGATGCGTATTTTCACATCCCCATTCTGAAGTCGCACAGGAAGTATCTCCGTTTCACGGTAGGGTCGCAACATTATCAGTTTGCGGTCCTCCCGTTTGGTCTTACTTCGGCACCTCGAGTCTTAACAAAGGTGATGGCGGTGGTGGCAGCCCATCTCAGAAGGTCGGGGATTTCGGTTTTCCCTTATTTAGACGACTGGCTGATCAAGGCGGAGTCGCCAGGGAAGGTGCTGCTCCATCTGCAGGATACAACTCGGCTGTTGTACAAATTGGGTTTTTCGATCAATGTGCCCAAATCTCACCTGGTGCCCTCTCAGCGCAACCTGTTCATAGGTGCGGTACTGGACACTACTGTGTGTCGAGCATTCCCTCCTCCTCAAAGGATTCTCGACATACAGGAAATGATTCCTTTATTTTTCAACGGAGCGGTTGTTCCAGTTCTGAAGGTCCTTCGCCTGCTCGGTCTGTTCGCCTCCTGCATCCTGTTGGTCAACCATGCACGCTGGCACATGAGGGCACTCCAGTGATGCCTCCGCAAGCAGTGGTATCAGCACAAGGGAGATCTCAGGGAGTCTGTGAGGATCTCCAGAGAAGCTGCAGCGGATCTGTCTTGGTGGAGCGTGGAGGGCAATCTGTCCCAAGGAAAGCCCTTTCATCTACCTCCATCGGTGACCACAGTGATAACGGATGCATCCACTCTAGGGTGGGGTGCTCATCTGGGGGATCTGGAGATCAAAGGTCTTTGGTCTCCGGAGGAAAGGTTGCTGCATATCAACCTTCTGGAATTACGGGCGATACGTTTGGCACTCAAGGCCTTCCTCCCTTCCCTTCGCGGTCAGTCTATTCAAGTCCTGACGGACAACACTACCGCGATGTGGTATATAAACAAACAGGGAGGAGTGGGGTCTCTTTGTCTCTGCAGAGAGGCCTTGCGTCTATGGTCCTGGGCTCAGGACCATCAGATTTGTCTGATGGCGAATTATCTGGCCGGTGTTCTGAAAGTGCCTGCAGACAGTCTGTCGGCAGTTTTCCGCCGACCACGAGTGGAGGCTCCATTCGGAGGTGGTTCGTCACGTCTTTCGGACGTGGGGAACTCCTCGGGTGGATCTGTTTGCCACCCGCGAGAACGCGCACTGTCCGTTGTTCTGCAGTCTCCAGTATCCGATGCAGGGAGCGTTGGGGGACGCGTTTCAGTTGAGTTGGGACTCTCGACTCCTTTACACGTTTCCTCCCATACCCTTGATTCCTCGGGTTCTGAGGAAGATTCGCCAAGACCGGGCCCAAGTCATATTGATCGCCCCGGATTGGCCAAGAAGGGTGTGGTATACAGATCTTCTCCACCTCTCCTCGTGCCCTCCGCTCCCTCTCCCTCTGAGGGCAGACCTCCTCTCGCAGTCGGAGGGGCAGGTTCTACACCCCACCTCCAGAGCTTACACATTCATGCCTGGAGATTGAACGGGGCAACCTGAATTCTTTCTCTCTCCCTCCAGATGTGGTGGATGTTATTTTATCGGCCAGGCGACACTCCACCAAATCCATATACTCCTATAGATGGTCTAAATTCGTTCTCTGTTGCGGAGAGAGGTCAATTGATCCCTTGAAGGCTCGTTTGTCTAACATTCTGCAGTTTGCCCTTTCTCTTGCTCAGCAAGGCTTTGCTGTGGCTACTGTAAAAGGATATTTATCGTCTTTGTCGGCTTTCCTATGCCTGCCGGATCAGCCGTCCTTATTTAAATCACCTATTGTGCTTAGGTTTCTTAAGGGCCTCACGAATAAATTTCCTCCTACTCCTTTTATTGTACCTCAATGGGATTTAAACCTTGTACTGACTTATCTTATGGGTTCTCCCTTTGAGCCCTTGCATAAATGTCCCTTGAGACTGTTGTCTTTTAAGATGGTATTCCTCATTGCAATCACCTCGGCAAGGAGGGTAAGTGAGCTTCAAGCTCTGAGTTCAAAACCCCCATTCTTGACTGTGCATGCTGAACGAATGGTGCTCCGGACCAGGGCTGCGTTTTTGCCTAAAGTTGTAACTCCCTTCCATCTGGGGCAATCCATTACCCTTCCTTCCTTTTTTCCTCCCCCTCACCCTTCCAAGGAGGAGGAGAGACTTCACCGTTTGGACCCTAAGAGGGCGGTGAGCTTTTACCTGGACAGGACAAAAGACTACAGGTTTGATGACCAGCTCTTTGTGGGCTTTGCTGGCTGCAGAAAGGGTCGTGCGGTGCACAAGCGCACCCTGTCCAGATGGATTGTACTATGCATCAAGATCTGCTACTCCCTAGCTGGTAAGGAGCCTCCGGAGGGTTTGAGGGCTCATTCTACCAGGGCAAAGTCTTCTACGTCTGCTTTATCTAGGGGTGTTCCTGTGGAGGACATTTGTAGGGCGGCAACTTGGGCCTCCCTCCACACCTTTGCAAAACATTATTGCTTGGACACCGAGGTGAGGAGGGACGGACATTTTGCGCGATCCGTCCTTCAGGACTTTCTGGTATAGAAGGGTGGACACCCTCCTCCGGGAGTGGGGACTGCTGTGGAATCTATTCACAAGGTGAGGAATCCACTGGCCGATGTATCCATCAGAAGAACAAGTTACTTACCTTCGGTAACGCTTTTTCTGGTGGATACAGTATCTGTCTGTGGATTCCTCACTGACCCACCCGCCTCCCCGTTGTCCATCCTTCTATACCTGTAGTTCTATGCCTGTGATTCTATTGATGGTGTTTCAAATGTGTTTATCACTGTCAAAGGCATTTTGTTATTTCTTGTGCTTTGTTACTTATTTTCCACACTGTGTGTTGATATGCATATTGTGTACTGTGTATACTGTGTATATATATATTGCTGTCAGTCCGTCCGTGTGCCTCGAAGGCACAGAAAAAAGGGGCGGAACTGACGTCATCACGCCGAGGAGGTCTTCTTATGGAGCCGGTGACGTCAGCGGAGTCGCGAGCGGAGCCGTGCCTCTGTGACGTCGTCTTCGACCTCATCGGCGTGGACTGCTACAAAAGTTTCCGAATGTTGCTGGCGCAGGGGATATTCACAAGGTGAGGAATCCACAGGCAGATACTGTATCCACCAGAAAAAGCGTTACCGAAGGTAAGTAACTTGTTCATCTTGTACATTGACAATAAAATCAATGAATACATGTTAAAAATATGTTTGAGGCATACGACCTGTAGATCATATGCTTTAGCCATTTGGTGTTGGGTCCGGATGTTTGCACTTTGTTCGAAGAAGTCTTGTAGTCACGAGGTAGGTGACTCCTCCTTTTGGTGATAGTGCGCATGGGCATCAACTCCATCCTTAGATTGTTTTTTTCCGCCATCGGGTTCGGGTGTGTATTGCTGCAGTTCGGTGCTGTTTTCGGACCCTTTCGCGCAATCCACTACCCTCTGGTATTTAGATCGCGGTTTCTCACTTCAAAAAACTTTCCATCGGAAAACTTGAGGCAGGCCGTCGGGCCTACCAGTGCCGAACGCGCTAGCAGTCAATGGAACGGACTCCATTTAAGTTACGTCCCAGGTGCCATGCTAAATTTCCATGCACCGACTGGTTTGAAGTGTGCAACCTCTGCTTGTCCCAGGAACACGACTAGAAGGACTGCGTCGCGTGTCGATAATTCCGATTGAAAAAGACACTTCGTGATAGTCTGGCGCGATGCCACGAGATGCAACATCATACTGACGCTGTTCCGGACATCTTCGGCAAAGATTCTGAAACCCAACACCCAGCTCAAGGGCCAGAGGAAGAAGAGCAGATCTCAGTGTCCGAGGCGGACTTCAACATGGAAGAAGACATCACTGCGGGTCAGCGTACCGTGAGTACAGATTCCCCTGTGCGCATTCCACATGAGACAGGCTCCCGTTCATCCTCCACCCTCTGGTTCAGGTCTGCACCAACAAAGTTTCCAATTCCCCGCCCTCCGGCCCAGCTCCGAAACCAAAAAGAGAAGCCTTCTGGCTTGGGCTTGAGCCAGCACCAATTTGATGCCGAACCAAGACATAAGCCCAAGCATCCATCGGTCAACATACCTTTGGGACTGAAGATTCCACCTTCAACACCGAAAGGCTCGGAACCAAAACCTTCCAAGGCCAAAGACTCTGGAGCCGAAACCTTCGGTGCCGAAATCGCCACGTAAAGAGACAATGTCCCCAAAGAGTCTCCGTCCAATGAGACTACCCGAAACAGAAAAGGCTGGTGGTAAACCCTAAAACAAGACCTATTTGGGCAACCCTTCCAAAAAACAGAATTGACCTACCAGAGGGCTATCGTATCTCTTAAGAAGAATGTGGGTACCAACCAGTCTCCTTTATATTCCACCTCCTTATCCGAACTTGATTATTACACCATTCAATTCACCAACAGCACCAATTACACCTGACCCGCAGGATGATGGGGACGGGGATCAGGACACTGATGCTTGGGAGAATTACCACAAAGATCCAAATACAGATAATGACCCTGATTTTCTCCCCCCCCCCCCCCCCCCCCCCCCCCCCCCTCCTGACCCTCCCCACCTGATGACATTGGCTATCTTGAGCTCCTTAATAGGGCTGCTTATAATCATGGAGTACAGCTTCATCAAGAGCCTTTAGAAGAGGATTTCCTCTTTGAGACACTTTCTTCCTCACAAACTACTCGTACCTTGCCAATGCTAAAAGGCATGTTAAAACACAGACGAGGTCTTTAAAGATCCTGTAAGTGCCAGAATAATCACACCTAGAGTGGATAAAAAATACAAATCAAATCCTATTTATATTAAAGGTCAGCTGCCCTTAGACTCTCGTGTAGTCTCCAATGCACGCAAGAGGGCTAACTCAAAAGCCACAGGAGACACCCCTCCTTCTGACGAGGAGTCCAAACTTATTGATGCCTCAGGCAAAAGAATAGCTTCACAGGCAGTGAACTGGCGCATTGCCAGTGCCCAGGCGCTGCCGCTCTTTACGACAGGGCTCATTACAATGAGCTAAAAAAACTCATGCAACATTTGCTTAGCAAATATAAATCGAAGGCTAATTACCTTATTCAGGAAGGTACACTCACTACCAATACTTCCATTAAATGTGCACTAGACACAGCATCTTGTGCAATTAACACCAGTGTACTATTACGCAGACACGCTTGGCTCAGAATTTCTGGATTAAGCCAGAGGTGCAAACCTCATACTTAACCAACCCTTTGACAAAGAGCATCTTTTCGGTCCAGCTTTTGATACCATGCTGGAAAAGATGAAAAAAGACACTGAGGTCGCAAAGTCCATGGGGGCTTTACAATTACCTGTCACTCATTTTACGGGGTGGTTCAAAAAAAATGTGTCCACTGAGAATGCCTCCTCCTCTTACAAGGGCAACAACCAATCCCCCTCGTCCAGAGGTTATTCTAGAGGAGGTTTTAGAGGAAACAATGGTAGGGGAAGAGGTAGAGGTAATTCCACACGCACTTCCCCCGCAAACAGTGACTTCCCTCCGCTACCCCTACGATCATTCCACTCCTGTCGGGGGACGTCTCTCCCAATTCATACCTGTCTGGAATTCAATCACCTCAGACAAGTGGCTGCTACAAATTATCCAATATGGCTACTGCCTGGAGCTTACATGCAATGTCACCGAAACATCTCCCCTCTTAAAGCAAGCGGTTCTATCTCTGTTACAAAAACATGCTATATATTAATGTATCAAGGGACCAGAGTATACTCCCTGTATTTCTTAATTCCCAAAAAGGATGTCTCTCTCAGGCCTATACTAGACCTCAGACAACTAAATCTATACATAGTCGGACCATTTTCACATGGTCACACCAACAGGTGCTCCCATTACTCCAGCAAGGCAACTTTCTGTCCACTCTAGACTTAAAGGATGCCTTTTTCCATATTCCCATTCCCCTGCTCACAGAAAATCTCAGGATTGGGGTAGATGGACAACATTGCCAGTTAAATATTCTCCCATTCGGAGTAACTACAGCACCCAGGGTTTTCACCAAGTGCCTGGCAGTAGTCGCAGCTCATCCAAGACCGCACATTCATGTCTTCTCTTACCTAGGTGACTGGCTGATAAAACCCAGATCACAACAAAGCTGCCTACATCACACTCAGAAGACAGTCCAACTGCTTCACGACTTGGGGTTTCACTGTAAACCTCACCAAGTCGCACTTCCAACCATCC